>NC_090817.1:138857382-139457862 GCF_000390325.3 Nicotiana tomentosiformis
TAAAATAGAAATTCTTAAGTTCATTGAAAAATTTCATTTGGTTTGATGTCTGATTCGTTGTTCTAGGTGTTATTTTGGCGATTTGATCGAGCGAGCGAATTCGTATGAGGTTTTTGGACTTGTGTGCATGTTTGGCTTGGAGCCCCGAGGGACCTAGTGAGTTTCGGATAGGCTACAGAAGGTTTTTGGACTTAAAATCATAGCTGAAGCCTTCGTGCTTCTGGTGTCTGCTGCAGATCTCGTATTTGCGATGTCTGGCTCGCAATGCAAGCCTCGCATTTGCGAAGGAAACATCGCATTTGCGAGCATGGTCAAGGGGGGCTGATTTTCTTATTTGCGAGTACTTTGTCGCATTTGCGATAGAGGCAAGTTCGCAATTGCGGGCAAGTAGTTCGCATTTGCGATGTCTGCTGGGGGAGGCTAGTTTACAATTGCGATCAAATGGGTCGCATTTGCGATGGGTCCCAGTTCGCATTTGTGATGTCTGCTGGGGGGAGGCTAGTTCGTAATTGCGATCAAATTGGTCACATTTGCGATAGGTCCCAGTTCGCATTTGCGAACAATTCATTGCAAATGCGATGATAGCAGAGGCGTGAGACCTTCGCATTTGCGAAGTGTTTTTCGCATTTGCGGGATTCGCAATTGCGAACCCCAGGTCACAATTGCGACATCTGCGCATGGACTTAAGCTGAGTTAGACAGGAGTTTTCTCATTTCGTTAAATTTTCGAAGTTTGAAAGCTTAAAGAGTTTCCAAGTTTGACTTTGTTGATACCGGGTCCGTATTTTGGTTATGGAACTCGGTATAGGTCCATGACCATATTTATGACTTGTATGCCAAATTTGGTGCCAAAAGAAAGTGATCCGGACGTCCGGTTTTTAAAATAGAAATTCTTAAGTTCATTGAAAAAAGTCATTTGGTTTGACGCTCGATTCATTATTCTAGGTGTTATTTTGCCGATTTGATCGTGCGAGCGAGTTCGTATGAGGTTTTTGGACTTGTGTGCATGTTTGGTTTGGAGCCCCGAGGGCTCGGGTGAGTTTCAGATAGGCTACAGAAGGTCTTTGGACTTGGAATCATAGTGGAAGCCTTTGTGCTTCTGGTATCTGCTGCAGAACATCGCATTTGCGAGCATGGTCAAGGGGGGCTGGTTTTCGCATTTGCGAGTACTTTGTCGCATTTGCGATAGAGGCAAGTTCACAATTGTGGGAAAGTAGTTCGCATTTGCGATGTCTGCTGGGGGAAGACTAGTTCGCAATTGTGATCAAATCGGTAGCATTTGCGATAGGTCCTATTTTGCATTTGCGAACAATTCATCGCAAATGCGATGATAGTAGAGGTGTGAGACCTTCACGTTTGCGAAGTGTTTTTTGCATTTTCAGGGTTCGCAATTACAAACCCCAGGTCGCAATTGCGATATCTGGGCCTGGACTTAGGCTGAGTTAGATGGGAGTTTTCTCATTTCTTCAAATTTCCGAACCTAGAAACCTTAGAGGCGATTTTTCCAAGAGCTCTTCTTCTCCAATTCGTTGGCAAGTTATTCTAACCTACTTTCTTTCAATTACCCATTGCATTTTATAAGATTTCAACCTAGAATCTAGGATTTTCATGGTAGAATTGGGGATTTGGGCCTAGGGATTTGAAAATACGATTTGGGGATTTGAAGGTCAAGTTGATGTCGGAATTTGGTAAAATCTGTATGGTTGGACTCGTGGTTGATTGGGCGTTCACATTTTGTAACTTTTTTCGGGTTTCGAAACGTGGGTTCCACTGTCAATTTTTGAATTTAATTTCAGATTTTAATTGGAAAATTTAGTATTTTCATATAAAATTGGTTTCTATAATTCGTATTGAGTATATTGAATTGTTTGTGACTAGATTTGAGGCATTCGGATACTAATTCACGAGGCAACGATTTATTGGAATCGTGAGTTGGTTATTAAGCGAGGTAAGTGTCGTGGTTAACCTTGACTTGAGGGAATAGAACCCCTGAACTACATGTTATGTGAATTTTATGAATAGCGACGTATATGTGAGGTGACGAGTGTCTATACATCGTCAATTTGCTTGTTTCCATATTTTTACGTATTTCATTAATTACCTTGTTTCATGAATTAATTGTTAGATTAATTGGATCTCTTATTCTTATTGCCAACTATCATGCCTTAGTTTCTACATGCTTATTTGATTTTTGTGCCATAATTGTTATTTAAAAAATTAATATTTTATATGTTAAATTGCATATCTTCTCCCTGATTCTACATTTAATTGTTACTTGCCCTTAATTGTTTTCTACATAATCCATAATTGTTGTATACCTTATTGTCTAATAATTTCTTATTAATCATGGTACTTATTGGAGAAATTTTATATTTAAGTGTTGTTAAATTATATTGTTGGATCGGGTTGCATGCCGCAACGAATTTTATTTTAAGTTATTTTGTTGGAGCGGGTTGCACGCCGCAACGAAAATTATTTTAAGTTTATATTGTTTGAATGGGTTACATGCCGCAACAGAAATTAATTGAAGAATTATATTGTGGGAACGGGTTATACGCCGTAACAGAATGATAAAAGAAATAATTGGTTGTGACTGCCGAATTGACGTCAATTATTGATATATATATATATATATATATATATATATATATATATATATATACCCGTCTCATCTCTATTTTTGTTATTATTATTATTATTATTATTATTATTATTATTATTATTATTATTATTATTATTATTATTATTATTATTATTATTATTATTATTATTATTATTATTATTATTGCGTACAGGTTAATGTAAGCGACCTTCCTTAGCCTCATCACTATTTCGTCGAGGTTAGGCTCGGTACTTACAGAGTACATGGGGTCAGTTGTACTCATAGTATACCCTGCACTTCTTGTGCAGATACCGGAGTTGGTCCTAGCGGCATACTGTAGATTTTGCTCGGATTCAGCTATCAGAGGAGACTTGAGGTATAGCTGCACGACGTTCGCAGCTCTGAAGTCCCCTTCTATTTTATTTTAGTTGTGTGCTTTCTTTCAGACAACTTTGTTTTTATTCAGACCCTTGTTTGTATTATTCTAAAAGCTCGTGCACTTGTGACTCCAGTTCTGGGATGATATTTAGATGTGATGACCCGATATATCAATTTTAATTTTAACCTTCATTTATGTATTCTGAGACCTCGAATAGCTCCATTCTGCCTTCCTCGATTTACGTGCATAAGCCTTATCTTTTTTCGGAAAATTTTATGTGAAAAACAAAGAAAATGTGAAATTTTGCCTTTAAAACTCATTTGAGTTTGACTTCGGTCAATGTTTTGTGCAAACAGATCCGGATCAGTGTTTTGAGCAAACAGATCCGGATCATGATTTGGGACTTAGGCATATGCCCGGAATCAAATTTGGAAGTCCCTAGTATAAATTATCGCCATTTGACGGAAACTAGAAATTTAAAGGTTTAAAGAATTCTTAAATTTGGCCATAATTGGATTTTTGTTCATACCGGGTCCCGATTTAGATTCCGAGAGTTCGATCAACTTCATAACAATATTTATGACTTATGTACAAAATTTGAGGTTTTTCCGAGGTGCGTAGGCACGTTTTCCGTTAGTTTTTGAAAAAAAACTAAAATAAAAGGTTTGATTTTATAAAGCTTGAATTTCTAAAGTTTGGCCGGAGTTTGAATTTTGATCAAACGACTCCAGAATGGAATTTTGATGATGTCAATAGATTCTTATGGTAATTTTGAACTTAGGAGTGTGTCCCTATATTTATTTGGAAGTCCGTAATTGATTATGACTTGAAATGGCAAAAGTTGAAAAATGGAAGTTTTTTAGAAAGTTTAACCGGGAGTTGACTTTATTGTTATCAGGGTCGAAGTTTGATTCCGCAAATTGGAACAGTTCCATTTTGTCATTTAGGACACGTGTGCAAATTTTGGGGTCATTCCGGATTGATTTGATATGTTTCGACATAAGTTATAGAATTTGGAAATTTAATAAACTCATAAGTTTGATTCGAGGTGCGATTCGTAGTTTCGGTGTTGTTTGAAAATTTGAGGACTCGACTAAGTTCGTATCGTGTTTTAGGACTTGTTGGTATATTTGGTTGGGGTTCCGGAGGCCTTGGGTGTGTTTCGGGTGTGTTTTAGATCATTTTGGACTACTTTCGCGAAGAAGGATTTCGCTTTTGGGATTTTGTTCTTCGCGTTCGCGAAGAGACTCTCAAGTTCGCGAAAAAGGAAATGCTGTTGTCCGTTACCCGACTTCGAAAGCTTATATATTGCAATCTATAAGGAACTCGGAGATGATCCAAAAATAAAAGTTGTAGCCCTTTGTGTTTATTTTACAGAAAATTAAACTGTTTGGCATTTGGAGTTGTGTACAAAAGGTTATGATGGATACACTATAGGGTATCTAGGAAGAGTTTGGAAATCGCGAAGGAACATTTGCTGCTGCACATGGCTGAATTGGGAAGCTTAGAGCTCGAAATTTATAAGGAATTGGGAGATGAGCAAATCATGAAAGTTGTAGCCCTTGATGTCTAGGTTTCAAAAAGTCAAACTATTCGTCATTTTTAGTTTTGTACAAAACATTAAGACCATTATACTAAAGGCTATCTAAGAAGAGTTTGAAAATGGCTGTTGAAGAATTTTTTCATTGCGAAAGCTAGGGGAGGGTCGCGAGGCGAAGAACAAACCCCTGGGCAGCAGAATAAAGTAAAAAAATGAGACTTCATCTCATTCTTCAATTTTTGGACGAAGGAAGCTCGACTGAGGCGATTTTTCGAGAGTTTTTCAAGGAAAATATTGGGAGGGGGGGGGGGGGGTTAAGAATTCCTAACTCGATTTTGGTTAATACATGAATATATTGTTGTTTTTATCATGCAATTAGTGAATTGGGTTGAAAATGGTAGAAATTTTCTATACCTTAAATTTAAGATTTGGAGGTCGATTCTTTATTGGAATTTGATAAATTTGGTATGGTTGAACTCGTATCGAAATGGGTGTTCGGATTTTGTGAAACTTCTGTCGGGTTCCGAGAGGCGAGCCCCGCGTTGACTTTTTAATGCAAAATTTTAAGTTGATATTTTAATATCCGGAATTATTTCCGATGAATTTTAATGAAGTTATACAATCAATTTGGATAGATATGAGCTGTCCGGAGGTCAATTCAAGCAAGAAGACTATTTTGGAATATCGACATAACTTCAAAAAAGTAAGTATCTTGCCTAACCTTGAGGGGGAAATTACCCCTTAGACATTGAGTCTTATTTGGAAATTGTGTGATTGAAAACCATATAGGCGAGGTGACGAGTATGTACTTGGTTTATATGTACAATTTATATAGGTTAAAATTTGTAGACACCCTTATATATTAAATTGAAAAATTATTGGAACATAGTAAATCCTTTATTTGTCATGCCTCGTCCCTTGTTTGTCGGGTTTGTATTTTATATGATAATTTGGGGTGATTGCCACTTTGATTTTATGTGAATTCCGTATGTTTGTTGATTTGATATTTCTTGAAATTAATTTCATTATGGATTTTTCATCTGCAAATAATTAGTTAAATAAGCTTAAAAAGAGGCATTAATATATTTATCAAAAATTTGGATTAAAGAAGGTGTTGTTCTATGCTAAGTTACTTTTCCATCTCCGTTGTTGTTTTTGAGGTTTTATATACGTTGTGTGGAGCCTTGGGCTATTTTCTTTGAAATTTATTGATTTTTATTGTATCTTTGGAGTTGGTTGTAGCAGGTGGATAAATTGTGATATGAATTGTTGTATTGTGTTGTCGTTTAAACACTCTCCTTAATGTTATTTGTGCTTCCTATCTTGCTTGTTAATGATATACATGTGCTTGGTAAGGAAGAGTGTAAAGCACGAAGGGTGATATCGTACCATTTGAGAGTGTAAAGCACGAAGGGTGATGCCGTGCCATTTGAGTGTATAAAGCACAAAGGGTGATGCCGTGTCATTTGAGAGTGTAAAGCACGAAGGGTGATGCCGTGCCATTTGAGAGTGTAAAGCACGAAGGGTGATGCCGTGTCATTTCAGTTATATTATCATGTGAGGAAAAGTATAAAGCACGAAGGGTGATGCCGTGCCATTCTTAATATGCACGAAAGATAATGCCTTGCCATTCATTTATATTATCATGTGAGGATGAGAGTAAAAGCACGAAGGGTGATGCCTTGCCATTATTTTTATATTATCATATGTTCATGGCATGAAGGGTGTTTCCGTGCAGGCGAGGATAAGAGACATGCATTGTGATATCTTTTCGTTGTGTATACATTCATGCCTTTATCTTGAGTTGTTATTGTGCATCTATGTTTTCTATGTGTCTTGTAGTCGTTGTTGCTTCCTATGTGCCTCCCACTTTATTTCTTTTACTGTTATTGGCATTTCTCCCACCTAGTTGGTACTGTTATATGTATGCACGGTGAGAAAGAGATAAATGCACGAAGGGTGTTGCCGTGCCAATTTGATATATATATATATATCAGGTGAGAATGAGACATGTGCACGAAGGTATTACCTCGCCATTCACTGTGATATGTTAAATATATTTCTCACACCAGGAAAGTTAAATGAGGTGTCACATGGTGACTTTTACTTGAAAGAATTATATTCGAAAGGTACTTACTTGAAAGAATTATATTCAAAAGATATTTATTTGAAAGAATTATATTCATAAAATATTTATTTGAAGGATGTATATTTGGGATATATTTAATTGTACGGTTTACATTCTAAAGATTGTTATTTAAAAAACTCATAGATAAAAGATGTATATTTTGAAGGACTTGATTAATTGGAAGTACTTATGTTTATTGTTCGTTTGAGCAATATTTATGGTGTTCCTATTGCTTTGCTATTTATGTCACAAGTTGATTATTGTTGCCATCATTGCTATTTGTTTTCTATTATTTTTGTATGTTATATTGCACATGTTATTTGACTAGCGAGTGTCTTGACTGTACCACATCACTACTCCACTGAGGTTAGTCTTGATACTTACTGGATACCAACTGTGGTATACTCATACTACACTTCTGCACATTTTTGTGCAGAGCCAGGTATTAGAGATATCTGATTCGGGCAAAGATTAGAGTGTGATTGCAAGGATTCAAGGTAGGACTGCTTGGTCATCGTAATCCCTTGGAGTCTTTCTATTATATTGTACTATCAACTCTTATTCAAATAGTATTGTATATTCGATCCTTGAGATCATTGCATGTATTCAGTTAGAGTTCGTAACTCCGTATTACAGCTTGGGAGGTTGTTACAATGATATGTTTTAAAAATAAAAATGGCTCGAAATGAAATTGTAATTGACTTACCTAGTCTTAGAGACTAAGTGCCATCACAACGCCTGTGGTGGGACTTTGGGTCATGACATTAGACATCGTATTCATTTTGATTTGTTCATTTAAATTAAGATATTATTCCAGTTGTTGGTTTCTTTACTATTTAATTAAGGTGAATTGTTAAAAATGGTTAAAATTATTCTAACGTTGGCTTGCCTAGCCAGTGATATGTTAGGCACCATCACGGTCTCAAAGGTGGGAATTTCGGGTCGTGACAAGTTGGTATCAGAGCACTAGGTTACTTAGGTCTCACGAGTCACGAGCAAGCTTAGTAGAGTCTGAAGGATATGTACGGAGACGTCTTTACTTTTCTTTCAAAGGCTATGAAGTTTAGGAACAATATCACTTCTTTCTTATTTTGTCGTGCAATTTTGTTCTATCATCGATAATTGAACCATTCTATTCTTGTTCTCTCACAGATGGCGAGAACACGTACTACATCTACTGCCGGATATGAGCCAGATCCCTCAGTGGTAACTATGACCAGGGGTAGAGGCCGACGTCCTACCAGAGGCCGAGGTAGAAACAGAGGTACAACTTAGTCTAGACCTCGAGCAACAACACCTATTGTAGAACATCAGGTGGATTTGGAAGTGAAAGTTCCAGCTCAGACTGTATATGTTGGACCAGTTCAGGTCGCGGAAGGATTCGTAGCTAGTCCAGTACTTCAGGATGCTCTAGTCCGTCTAGTGAGCCTAATGGAGGGCGTGGCCCAGAATGGTAAATTTCCAGTGGCACTAGCCGTCTCACAGGCTGGGGGAGGAGCACAGACTCCCACTACTCCCACTCTGGAGCATATGGCTCCCCAGGATCAAGCTCTAGCAGTCACGCCAGTTGGGGTAATTCAGCCGGTGGTTGCAGCATATACCATTGATAGACCCGCCATGTCTTTTGAGGATTTATTGAGGTTGGACAAGTTTACTAAGCTCTTTCCAGTTCACTTTAGTGGTGCACCTTCTGAGGACCCACATGATTATCTTGACCGTTGCCATGAGGTGCTGCAGAACATGGGAATAGTTGAAAGCAACGAGGTTGATTTTTCTGTGTTTCAAATGACTGGTTCCGCCAAGAGGTGGTGGAGAGATTATGTACTTGCTAGACCAGCGGATTCACCTGCACTTACCTGGCAGCTGTTCTAACAGCTATTTCTGGAGAAGTTTGTTCGTATTACATTGAGAGAGGAATACCACATGCAATTTGAGCATCTCCAGCAGGGTAGTATAACTGTTACCTAGTATGAGACTCGATTTGTGGACTTAGCACTTCATGCCATCGTCTTGCTTCCTACTGAGAAAGGAGAGAGTAAGTAGATGCATTGATGGACTCACTTATACTATCAGGCTTTAGATGGCAAATGATACATGGAGTGATATTGTCTTCCAGACAGCTGTGAATATTACTAGGCGGATTGAGTTAGATCGTGCTCAGGAGAGAGGGATGGTGTCAGATAAGAGGCCCCGCCATTTCGGTAATTTCAGAGGTGCCTCATCTGGAGGCAGGGGTACTTATGGTAGAGGTCATCCTCCCATGCCATTTTATTTAGCACTTCAGGCATCTTACAGTGCTTCAAGGAGTCATGGTCCTATTATGCCTTACTCTAGACAGACAACATTTAGTGCACATTCAGCTCCTATCATTGCACCACCGCTCCAGAGTAACTACAGTGTTTATTCGACCCATTTGGATCAGCTTCAGCTTCAGCAGCCACGACAACAGAATGGGTGTTATGAGTGTGGGAACATTGGTCACATCATGAGGTATTGAGCTAGGTTGTCGAGCAACAGATCTTAGCAGGATTCTCGTGCCATCATACCGACACCGGCTGCTCCTCCGCCCACCCAGCCATCTAGGGGCAGGGGTCAGACTGTTAGAGGTAGAGGTCAGGTCGTTAGAGGTGGAGGCCAGCCAGTTAGAGACTGTCCAAGAGATGTAGCTCCGAGAGGTGAGGCCCAGCCCCAATTTTATGCTTTTCCAGCTAGGCCTGAGGCTGAGTCATCCGATGCCGTGATCACATGTATTGTTCTAGTTTGCATAGAGATGCTTCAGTTCTATTTGATCCAGGATCTACTTATTCCTATGTGTCCTCCTACTTTGCTTCATATTTTGTTGTGCCTCATGATTCTTTGAGTACTTCTGTGCACATGTCCACGCTGGTGGAAAATTCTATTATTGTAGATCATGTCTATCATTTGTGTGTGGTTACTATTGGGAGTCTTGAGACTAGCGTGGATCTTCTACTTCTTGATATGGTAGATTTTGATGTCATATTGGGTATGGATTGGCTGTCACCCTATCATGTTGTATTGGATTGTCACGCCAAAACGATGACCTTAGCCATGCCGGAGTGACCTCGAATAGAGTGGAAAGGGACTCTTGGCCATTCCACCAGTAGGTTTATCTCTTATGTGAAGGCTCGATGTATGGTCAAGAAGGGATTTCTTGCTTATTTGGCTCATATTCGCGATTCTAGTGCGGAAGTTCCTCTATGGATTCAGTTCCAGTTGTCCGTGAGTTTTCAGATGTATTTCCTGCAGATTTGCAGGGGATGCTACCCGATAGAGATATTGACTTCTGTATTGATTTTGTTCCAGGCACCCAGCCCATTTCTATTCCACCATACTGTATGGCCCCGCTAGAGTTAAAGGAATTAAAAGAACAATTACACGAATTGCTTGATAAGGGATTCATTAGACCTAGTATCTCGCCCTGGGGTGCGCCTGTGTTATTCGTGAAGAAGAAAGATGGGTCGATGAGAATGTGTATAGATTATCGGCAGTTGAACAATGTCGCTATCAAGAACAAGTATCTGTTGCCAAGAATTGATGACTTATTTGATCAGCTTCAAGGTACCAAGGTGTTTTCAAAGATTGACTTGAGGTCTGGCTACAAACAGTTGAAGATTAGGGCATCTGATGTCCCTAAGACAGTTTTTTGGACTCGGTATGGGCATTACAAATTCCTACTGATGTCATTTGGGCTGACAAATGCCCCAACAACATTTATAGATTTGATGAATCGGGTGTTTAATCCTATTTGAATTCTTTTGTGGCTGTATTCATTGATGATATATTGATTTACTCCATCAGTCGAGAGGAGCATGAGCAACATCTTCGGCTTGTGCTTCAGACTTTGAAAAATAATCAGCTATATGCTAAATTTTTAAAATGTGAATTTTGGTTAGACTCAGTCGCCTTTTTCGGGCATGTTGTATCGACAGAAGGCATAAAAATGGATCCTAAGAAGATTGAGGCAGTTCAGAATTGGCCTAGACCTACTTCAGCTACAGAGATCTGGAGTTTCCTGGGATTAGCAGGTTATTATCGTCGGTTCGTGGAGGGGTTTTCATCTATAGCATCCCCATTGACCAAATTGACCTGGAAGGGTGCCCCATTTAGATGGTCAGACGAGTGTGAGTTGAGCTTTCAGAAGCTCAAGAATGTTTTGCATACAGCGTCAGTGTTGGTATTACCCACAAGTTCAGGATCTTATACTGTATATTGTGATGCATCTTGCATTGGGCTTGGTGCAGTATTAATGCAAGATGGCTGAGTGATTGTATATGCGTCGTGGCAGTTGAAAGTTCACGGGAAGAATTATCCTGTTCATCACTTAGAATTGGCAGCCATTGTTCATGCGCTGATCATCGTAGTCTACAGTATCTGTTCAAACAAAAATATCTCAATTTGAGGCAAAGAAGATAGTTGGAGCTGTTGCAAGACTATGATATCATCATTTTATATCACCCCAGAAAGGCCAATATGGTAGCCGATGCTTTTAGCAGAAAGGTTGTGAGTATGGGCAGCCTTGCGTATATTCCGGCTAGTGAGAGGACGTTAGCTGCAAATGTTCAGACTTTGGCCAATTAGTTCGTGAGGTAAGATGTTTCAGATCCCAGTTGAGTTCTAGCTTGCACAGTCGCTCGGTCTTCTTTATATGAGCGTATCAAAGAGCGACAGTATGATGATCCTCATTTACTTGTCCTTAAGGACATGGTGTGGCACAGTGGTGCCAAGCAAGTTGATGTGGGGAAAGATTGAGTTCTGCGGATACATGGTCGTATTTGTGTGTCTAATATGGATGTACTTCGTGAATTAATTCTTGAAGAGGCCCACAGTTCCCGGTATTCTATTCATCTGGGTGTCTCCAAAATGTATCAAGATTTGCGGCAACATTATTGGTTGAGGAGAATGAAGAAGCATATATTTGCATATGTTGCTCGGTGTCTAAATTGTCAGCAAGTCAAGTACGAGTATCAGAGACATGGTGGTCTACTTCAGAAGTTAGAAATTCCTGAGTGGAAGTGGGAGCGTATCACTATGGATTTTGTTGTTGAACTTCCACAAACTCAGAGAAAGTTTGATGCAGTATGGGTCATTATGGACAGGTTGACCAAGTCAACATATTTCATTCCAGTAGCAGTTACCTATTCTTCAGAATGTTTAGCGGAGATTTACATCTGCGAGATTGTCCGCCTTCACGGTGTGCCCGTGTCTATCATTTCTGATCGAGGTATGCAGTTCACCTCGCACTTTTGGAGGGATGTACAACATGAGTTAGGCATGCGGGTTGAGTTGATTACAATATTCCATCCTTAAACAAACGGACAGTTCGAGCGCACTATTCTGATATTGGAATCAGTTCTTTCCACTTGCGGAGTTTGCCTATAATAATAGTTACCTGTCGAGCATTAAGATGGCTCCATATGAAGCATTATATGGGAGGCAACGTTGTTCGCCAGTTAGATGGTTTGAACCAGGAGAGGCTCGATTGTTGGGTACTGATTTGGTACAGGATGCCTTGGATAGGGTCAAGATTACTCAGGATCGACTTCGCACAACTCAGTCTAGGCAAAAGAATTATGCCGACCATAAAGCTCGTGATGTTGCATTCATGGTTGGAGAAAGAGTATTTCTCCAGGTTTCACCTATGAAGGGTGTAATGAGGTTTGGAAAGAAGGGCAAGTTGAACCCTAGGTATATCAGACCCTTTGAAATTCTTGAAAGGGTGGGTGAAGTAGCCTACAGGCTTGCATTATCACCTAGTTTATCAGCAGTTCATCCGGTGTTCCATGTGTCTATGCTCCGAAAATATCATGGTGATATGTCCCATGTATTAGATTTCGGCTCAGTCCAATTGGACAAGGATTTGACTTATGAGGAGGAGCCAGTAGCTATTCTCGCCCGGCAGGTCCGACAGTTGAGGTCTAAGAGTTATCCATCAGTTCGAGTGCAATGGATAGGTTAGCCAGTCGAAACATCTACCTAGGAGTCTGAGTCGAACATGCGGAGTAGATATCCACACCTTTTTACCAGCCCAAGTACTTTTTTAATTCCGTTCGAGGACGAACGTTTGTTTTAGAGATGGATAATGTGATGACCCGATAGGTCATCTTTAAATTTAATATTTATTTCTATGTTCTAAGACCTCAAATAATACCATTCAACTTTCCTCGACTTGCATGCGCAGTCCGTATAATTTTTCGGGAAGCTCTTATGTGAAAAATTGATAAAAATGTGAACTTGTGCTTTAAAACTCACTTAAGTTGACTTCGGTCAATATTTTGAGCAAACAGAGCCGGATTAGTTTTTTGACAGTCCCGGTGGGTCCGTATCGTGATTTGGGACTTGGGCGTATGCTTGATTTAATTTGGAGGTCCCTAGCTTGAGTTATAGCAAATTATTGGAAATTAGAAGTTTGAAAGCTTAGAGAGTTTTCAAGTTTTACTTTGTTGATACCAGATCCGTATTTTAGTTCCGGAACTCGGTATAGGTCCATTATAATTTGTATGATTTGTTTGCCAAATTTGGTGCCAAACGGAAGTGATTTGATGTGATTCAGACGTCCGGCTGTTAAAATAGAAATTCTTAAGTTCATTGAAAAATTTCATTTGGTTTGATGTCTGATTCGTTGTTCTAGGTGTTATTTTGGCTATTTGATCGCGCGAGTGAGTTCGTATGAGGTTTTTGGACTTGTATGCATGTTTGATTTGGAGCCCCGAGGGCTCGGGTGAGTTTCGGATAGGCTACATAAGGTTTTTGGACTTAGAATCATAGCTGAAGCCTTCGTGCTTCTGGTGTCTGCTGCAGATCTCGCATTTGTGAGGTCTGGCTCGCAAACGCAAGCCTCGTATTTGCAAAGGAAACATCGCATTTGCGAGCATGGTCAAGGGGGGCTGGTTTTCTTATTTGTGAGTACTTTGTCGCATTTGCGATAGAGGCAAGTTCGCAATTGAGGAAAAGTAGTTCGCATTTGCGATGTCTACTGGGGGAAGGCTAGTTCGCAATTGCGATCAAATGGGTCGCATTTGCGATAGGTCCCAGTTCGCATTTGCGAACAATTCATCGCAAATGCGATGATAGCAGAGATGTGAGACCTTCGCATTTGCGAAGTATTTTTCGCATTTGCGAACCCTAGGTCGCAATTGCGACATCTGCACGTGGACTTAAGCTACGTTAGACGGGATATTTTTCATTTCGTCAAATTTTTGAACCTAGAAACCTTAGAGGCGATTTTTTCAAGAGCTCTTCTTCCCCAATTCGTTGGTAAGTAATTCTAACCTACTTTCTTTCAATTACCCATTGCATTTTATAAGATTTCAACCTAGAATCTAGGATTTTCATGGTAGAAATTGGGGATTTGGGCCTAGGGATTTGGAGATAAGATTTGGGGATTTGAAGGTCGAGTTAATGTCGGAATTCGGTAAAATTTATATGGTTCGACTCGTGGTTGATTGCGCGTTCACATTTTGTAACTTTTGTCGGGTTTCGCAACGTGGGCCCCACTGTCAATTGTTGAATTTAATTTCGGATTTCAATTGGAAAATTTAGTATTTTCATATAGAATTGGTTTATATAATTTGTATTGAGTATATTGAATTGTTTGTGACTAGATTTGAGGCATTCGGTTATCAATTCGCGAGGCAAAGATTTATTGGAATCGTGAGTTGGTTTTAAAGCGAGGTAAGTGTCGTGGTTAACCTTGACTTGAGGGAATAGAACCGCTGAACTACATGTTATGTGAATTTTATGAATAGCGACATATAGGCGAGGTGACCAGTGTCTATACGTCGTCAATTTACATGTTTTCATGTTTTTACGTATTTCATTAATTACCTTATTTCATGAATTAATTGTTATATTAAATGGATCTCTTATTCTTATTGCCAACTATCATGTCTTAATTGCTACATGCTTATGTGATTTTTGTGCCTTAATTGTTATTTAAAAAATTAATATTTTATATGTTAAATTACATATCTTCTCCCTGATTCTACATTTAATTGTTACTTGCCCTTAATTGTTTTCTACACAATCCATAATTGTTGTATACCTTGTTGCCTAATAATTTCTTATTAATCATGGTATTTATTGGAGAAATTTTACATTTCAGTGTTGTTAGATTATATTGTTGGATCGGGTTGCACGCCGCAACAGATTTTATTTTAAGTTATATTGTTGGAGCGGGTTGCACGCCACAACGAAAATTATTTTAAGTTTATATTGTTAGAGCGGGTTGCACGCCACAACGGAAATTAATTGAAGGATTATATTGTGAAAACGAGTTGCACGCCGCAACAGAATGATAAAGAAATAATTGGATGTGACTGCCGAATTGACTTCAATTATTAATATGATATACCCTTCTTCTTATTATAATTATTATTATTATTATTATTATTATTATTATTATTATTATTATTATTATTATTATTATTATTATTATTATTATTATTATTATTATTATTATTATTATTATTATTATTATTATTATTATTGTTATTATTATTATTATTATTATTATTATTATTATTATTATTATTATTATTATTATTATTATTATTATTATTATTATTATTATTATTATTATTATTATTATTATTATTATTGTTGTTATTATTATTATTATTATTGTTATTATTATTATTATTATTATTATTGCGTACAGGTTAATGTATGCGACCTGCCTTAGCCTCGTCATTATTTCGTCGAGGTTAGGCTCGGCACTTACAAAGTACATGGGGTCGGTTGTACTCATACTACACTCTGCACTTCTTGTGCAGATACCAGAATTGGTCCCAGCGGCGTACTGTAGATTTTGCTCGGATTCAGCTATCAGAGGAGACTTGAGCTATAGTTGCACGACGTTCGCAGCTCTGAAGTCCACTTCTACTTTATTTTAGCTGTGTGCTTTCTTTTAGACAGCTTTATTTTTATTCAGACCCTTGTTTGTATTATTCTAGAAGCTCGTGCACTTGTGACTCCAGTTCTGGGATGATATTTAAGCATCGTATTCATTTTGGTTTGTTCATTTAAATTCAGATATTATTTCAGTTATTGGTTTCTTTACTATTTAATTAAGGTAAATTGTTAAAAGTGATTAAAAGTATTCTAACGTTGTCTTGCGTATCAAGTTAAATGTTAGGCACCATCACAGTCTCGAAGGTGTAAATTTCGGATCGTGACAGAAAGTCAGATAGTACTATAAAAGGGTTGTCCAGTGCACTAAGCTCCCGCTATGCGCGGGATCCAGGGAAGGGCCGAATCACAAGGGTCGATTGTATGCAGCCTTACCTTGCATTTTTGCAAGAAGCTGTTTTCACGGCTCGAACACGTGACTTCCTAGTCATATGAAAACAATAAATGAATTCAAGCAAAGAACTAGAGTTAAAATCAATAAATATCAATCAAAACACCATATCCGTCTAACCCTAAGGGAAACTATGCCATAATCATGGAAATATTCATCACAAATAAAGTTGAATAATAAGAAAACATGAATTCAATCCAAACTCGGGTGTTGAGTTGAAGAAAGAATGATGAATCCTTGTGCTTTGAGTCTCCAATACTCTTACAATCTTCCGTAGGTCAAAAGTCCTCTAAAAATCATATTTTTGATGTATTTATACCATGTAGGAACGGGCTCGGACGAAACTATCCTTTCCAAGCCGAAGTGGGACAACACTCTAAGAATATTACACATGCGTGGTGCGCCTCGCGGCGCCCCATGCGCCGGCGCTAGTAGGAAAGTTCAGAGAGTAGGTTTTTTTACACTCTGCAGGAATTTTACACTAGCACCTTGTGCCCCGCGGCGCAGTAGTGCAATTTTTCCAGAGTAATTTTTTTTCTCAATTTTTAACATCCAGACTTGGTCCTCAAGCCTCGAACACGATCCCGGCTTAATATGTTTGGGCTTCTACTCAAACTTCAAAGCTCCAAATCATCCATTTTAGCTTCAAACTTGGTTCTCTACTTAAAATCACATCCTACACAATAAAACATACATAATAAGTACAAAGTACTAAGAACTAGGCTCAAATACAATTAAAGTGCAGTAATTAGAGTGTAAAATGTATCTAAAACACGAGTTCCTTGCCTAGCATCAATATTATAGAAATAGATGAGACTAACAAACTAAGAAATGGTTAATGATTTAAAAGAATCAAAGCATTTGAGAACTCAAAGTGAAGGAAACTGATTAGAAATGGGGTCTTACAAGTAGAATGAAATTACCTGTGTTGTTGTAGAAACTTCTGAGGGATAATAGCAGAAGCTTCTTGTTGGTAATGGTTGATACCTTGGCGTGAGCATTTCGTTATTGTCTTGGTATGAAATCAACCAAATACATCTCTTTTAGAAAATTGAAGAAATTGATAGCTTCTTTAGGGACGTTATATACTTTTGGAACTTCAAGCATGCACTGTTCTTTTAATAGTCATCGCCTATTGCTAAAACAGTGCGACTGACCAAAGAATTAGAGTCGAGAAGAGGCAAAGTGGAAATCCCCAAAGCCATCCATGTCAGTAGATGAATAAACTTTGTCATGCATGATGGATATCCACCTAAACCACCAGATCCTAACATAGATCCTATTACCAATTCCAAAACAAATGAAAAGTTCTCTTTTAGAGACAAGCTACTTGTCAGCGACCCGATGCACTTCAATCCCTCCGCACATGTGCATGCTATGTCTTTAGAGAAAGATTACGAGGAAATAATACTTCTGGACTCTTCTTCACCAACCTATAGATCTGACGATAGCACCATTCAACTATCTTCCGAAGAAATGATGGGCATATACAATCCATCGAAATTCTCGATCATTATCAAATTAATGGGTAAGCGCATTTTACATCAATATCTTAAGAGAAAAATCCAGGAACTATGGAATCCCTCCGAACAATTTTCACTAATTGATCTAGGTGTAGATTATTATATTGTTAAATTTTCTAAGGAAAAGAATATGGTTAAAGATCTTCACCAAGGTCCATAGTTTATTAATGGATACTTTTTATCAGTAATGAAGTGGATCCCAAATTTTGTTACTTCCAAAGTGAAACAAACTACTTCTGTAGTTTGTATACGACTTCCTCAATTGCCAGTTGAGTTCTACGATGGTGATATCCTAAAAACGATTGGCAACAAATTAGGTCGCCACTTAAAAATTGATGCTTGTACGTCAGCAACTCTTAGAGGGAGATATGCTAGATTATGTATTGAGGTGTCATTAGAACATCCAGTTAAAGTCTTTATTTACATTGGTACTCATAAGCAACACATCCTCTATGAAGGAGATAATTTTTTATGCAAGGCTTGTGGACGGTTGGGTTATATTCAACAATTATATATGTTTAGACATCCCATTCCCACTGAAGAAGTCCAAAATCCTCCAAGCAAAATAAACATCTAGACAACATCAGAAGAAGAGTGGCAAACAGTTTCTCTTCCAAGAAGGAAAATGTCATTGAAAAAGGATTTGCCAATGAAAAAGAATGAAGAGAATACTACTCATTCAGGTATCAATGTAAGAATTTTTTATGCTATCACAGGTAAGTATATCAATTGTCACGACCAAATTTTACCTACAGGCCGTGATGACGCCCAATATCACCGTTAGGCAAGCCAACTAGTGAATTAAACATGTATTTTCTCTCTTAATAAATTTCCGAATAATAAAGCTTTCCTTAATTGCAAAATTTAAGGAAATAAAAGGTTTAAATAAATAAAACCAAAGTAATAATTCAAAATCATAATTCAACTAGCGTGTGTGCCAAGACCTGGTGTCACAAGTATATGAGCATCTAGTAGATTATACAAACTTCTAATCAATGTCTGAATATGAAATAGACAGAACACGAAATACAAAAGAGAGAGACTCTAGGGCTGCAGAACGACTCAGGAAGTAGCTCATCACTAAGCCTCGGGATATCAGGAATACGCGCCGGTAGGATCATCTGGTGAACCTGTCTCAGATCCTGCACAAAAAAAGTGCAGCAGGTGTAGCATGAGTATGTAAACAACGTATACGCAATAAGTATCAAGTCTAATCTCGAAGAAGTAGTGATAAGAGGTCAACTTTGACACTAACTATGGGTCAACAATATTAAAATAGAAATATTTAAATAAACTCAATTTCTATGATCAATAATAAATTTTCCTTAGCAGGAAGAAATGAATAATTCTTTCACAATTTAATAATTTCCAAATAATCATTTACCTTCACAAGCTGCAATAAAATAAATATCAAAGCACCGAGTAATTTTTATTATTAGGCACGATTTATGCTGAGGTCGTACGACCCGATCCAGAATAATGTGTACACTACCGAGGGTCGAGCGGCACGAACCATAGATGTATCTATCTTCTGTCAAGGCGTTCGGCCCGCTCCACAAGAAGAGGAAGATATTTTTATAAGCATTTGACTTAAATATTATTGAGGTTTTATACCAAAAATAATATGAATTTCATTAACGATCTTCCATAATTTCTCCAACAATTACTAATATAATTTAAGCACTTTAAATTAACAAGTATGATGCAAAAATTCTAATTAATTCATGAATTTATTCCTAAAACTACCCGAAAAATAACATGATAGTAGCTATGCACGGACTCTCGCCACCTCGTACGTACGTAGCCCCCACAATTAGAAACAAATATTTTTTTAATCACCTATGGGGTAAATTCCCTCTTACAAGGTTAGACAAGAGACTTACCTCATCTCAAAGCTCACTTTCCGGTCATAATTTCGCGTTAAAGCCTCAATTTGGTGCCGAAAAATCCGAAACTAGCCAAATATTATATAATTTAATCAATACATGCTCAACAATTTGAAATTAAGTTATTAGATTAATTACCCAACCCAAATAAGTAAAATTCCTAAAATTCACCTCCACCCACGTGCCCGGATTCCGCAAATTTTTGTAGGAAATCGTCACCCATAACCTCAAGAACTCAAATATATAATTTTTATCCCATTCCATAACCATTTTCGTGGTTAAAATCTCATTTTTATCAAGACCTAGATTTTTCATCTAAACCCTTGATTTTCACAATTTACATATTATAATCTACCCATAATCTATGTATTTAACTCACAATAGGTAGAATTAACTTACCTCCAAGTTGCTAGATGAATACTACTCTCAAGAAGCTCCAAAATCGCCCAAACATGAAGAAAAATGGGCTAAAAATACGCAACTCCGGACTTAAATGAAGGTTCTGCCTACTGCAATTTTCGCACCTGCTACAAAACCAAATTTTGAAGAACTTTAAACCTTCAAATAGCTAATTTTCACTATTAAGCACCGAAATGCTCCTGGATCATCCAAAACCCAATTCGAACATACGCCCAAGTCCAAAATCATCATACGAACCTATTGGAACAGTCAAATCCCGATTCCAAGGTCGTTTACTCAAAATGTTGACCGAAGTTAAACTTTGCCTTTTAAAGCCAAACTAAGGAACCAAGTGTTCCGATTTCAACCCGAACTCTTCCAAATCCTATACTAACCATCCTCGCAATTTGTAAAATAGTACAAGCACATACAGGGAGTCTTATTTAGGGGAACGAGATTCTAGAAGGCAAAATAACTAGTTGGGTCGTCATATTTTTCACCTCTTAAATAAATGTTCGTCGTCGAACGGGTTTAGAATCGTATCTGGTGTGCTGAATAAGTGTGGATATCTTCTCTGCATGTTCTCCTCGGCCTCCCAAGTCGCTTCGTCGACTGGTTGGCCCCTCCACTGAAATTTTACCGCAGAAATCTTCTTGGACCTCAACTGGCAAACCTGCCTGTCAACAATGGTAACTAGTTCCTCTTCATAACCCAAACTCTCATCTAGCTGAACCGTGCTGAAGTATAACACATAGGACAAGTCGGCATAGATATGTGGAAAACCGGATGAACTCTCGATAGACTGGGAGGCAAGGAAAGCCTGTAATTCATTTTAGTGAAATGATCAAAATCCCAGCTGAGAGTCGTTCTGGTGGCTTAGTGATTATGTGGATGCATAACTTGGTGATTGTAGAAAAGATAGCGAGAATGGATCAAGAACTTCATGCTATGATTAAGATACTTCGAATTGCAAACCTCGGCTTTTTAGTACTTTATATGCCAGTACTACTGTTAATAATAGAAATATTATGTTGAATAATTTAGAAAATCTACATGAGACTTATGTGGTCCATGGTTGGCCGGAGGTGATTTTAACGATGTTTTAATGTCTGATGACAAGTGGGGAGGACGCCCTATAAATAATACTAGAGCCTCCAGGATTTGGAACTGTATTAACAAGTGTAAGCTATTAGATCTTGGTTTTAAGGGATGCAAATATACCTGGTCGAATTGTAAGAAAAGAAGTATTGGCCTGATTATGGAGAGATTAGATAGATATTTTATTAATGACGAATGGCTTAATATTTATCCAAATGCTATAGTGAACCATCTCCCTAGAACCTACTCAGATCACAATCCTCTATTTATTAGACTAAGCCCTAGTTTTAAGAGCAACACTAGCAAACATTTTAGGCTTTAAACCATGTGGTGCTCCCATCCAGACTTTATCAATATAGTGGACAACTACTGGAGTATAAACATCTCTTAGAAGCAGTCAATTATTTTGAGCATGAAGTTACTCAGTGGAACAAGAAAGTCTTTGGTAACATCTTTCATAAGAAGCAGACACTTCTTGCTAGACTAAATGGTATTCAATCCTCCGACAAGTAAACTTGGAGCCCCTTTTTGCAGCTGCTCGAATCTACTCTAGTTAATGAGTACAATAATGTGCTTAGGATGGAAGAGGATTTTTGGAAGTTTCGATCCAGAATTAATTGGCTCAATGATGGGGATGCAAATACTAAATTTTTTCATATTTCCACCATCAATAGGCGTAGGCAGAATAGAATTACGCACTTCAAAAATGATATGTGAAATTGGATTGAGGACCCCACCATCTAGTTGACCATACGTTAAACATTTTTTAGGGATATTTTTACCATAAGTCACATTAGTTCGGATTGGAAAGGCATCAACTCTAGTATTAGGTACTTTAACAAATTAAATTTGCACAACCTAGACAGACCGATTGCTGATCAAGATATTATTTTCGCTCTCTTATCCTTTAAACCATTTAAAGCTCCTGGACCGGATGGGTTTCATCCTTTCTTTTACCAAAAATATTGGATCATTGTTGGTCATGCGGTGCTTAGTTATTGCAAAATTATCTTTAACACTCAACCAATCCATGAATTCCTTAATAACACTTTTATCTGCCTTATTCCAAAAATACCGAATGCAAATGATCTCAAATGTTTTAGACCAATTGGTCTATGTAATACTATCTATACGATCATTCCCAAGATTATTACTAACCATATAAAGCCCTATTTGGATGAACTTATCAGTCCTTATCAAGCTAGTTTCATAAAAAATAGAAGAACTAGTGATAACTCTATTATTATTCAAGAGGTCATCGCCAACTTTAATAAACGAAAAGGTGCTAATCATGGCATGATTCTCAAAATTGATCTAGAAAAAGCTTTTGACAGATTGGAATGGTCATTCATCTATTGAACTCTTCACTACTTTAATTTTTCTCCTAATATTACTAGATTGATTATGTCTTGTGTTACCACTAGTAACATTTCCATTCTAGTTAATGAGACTAGAACTTCTTTCTTTACGCCTAGGGGTATTAGACAAGGTGATCTTATGTCCCTTTATATTTTTATCCTATGCATGAAAATATTTTCTAGATATATTAATCATGCAGTTGATTGTGCAAATTGGGACCCTATTAAGTTATCTCCTAGGGTCCCTCCTTTGTCACATTTATCTTTTGCTGATGATTTAATTCTAATGGCTAGAGCCAATAAAAAATCTTGCTCTACTATTTTAGAAGGCATCAATATTTTCTGTAATTTATCAGGGCAGAAAATCAATACTACAAAATCAAAATTTATATTCTCCCTAAACTGCCTTGATAGTATTAAAACTGAAATATCTAAATTTTTTGGCATTAATAGCTGCAACAACTTTGGCAAATATCTTGAATTTTCTATCTTAAGTAGACACCCTAAAGCATCAGACTTTCAATTTGTTATTGACAGGATGCGATCCAAGCTAGCCAACTAGAAAATTAGTTGTCTTACTATGACACGCAAATCGATATTGATCTCCTCTACTCTCTCTAGAATACTTAATCATGTTATGCAATATATCCAGCTGCTTGTTAAAATTCTTAATCACATTGACAAGATTCAATGGAATTTCTTTTGAGGGACTACTACTGCTAAGAGAAAGTTGCATCTTGTTAACTGGAAAATCATTACTAAGCCTAAGTGCCAAGGGGGTTTAGGTCTAGTAAAAGCCTCTTCAAAAAATTTGGGCAATGCTCTTCCAAGAAGAATCCTTCAAATAACTCATTTACTTGGAAAACTATTCTCAAAGGTTGGTCCATCTACAAGGAAGCTATTGCTTGGGAGATTGATAATGGTAAAAATATAATTTGTTTGAACTATAGATGGATCTTTAACCTCCCTCCCCTTCGAACCATTATTCATGGTCCCTTAGCCCCTCGCGAATAGAGCCTTAATATCCATAATCTTTGGTCTGATGCAACATGGGATCTTTTGCTATTTCCTTCGAATTTCTTGATTATTTAAAAATTTATATTACTAGCATCAACATCCCTCATAATGAACTTTGCAACGATCGTCCAATTTGGTCCATCCATGCAAATGGTATTTTTATCACTAAATCCACATAATTTTATTGACAACCATGAAAGGACAGTCAATGACTTTTACTGGATTTGACATCTTCGTGCTCTAAAAAAAATCATCTTCTTCCTACGGCTTTGTTACCATAATAGACTTCCAACTAGAACCTATCTTAACAATATTGGCATCACATTGATAGAACGTGTCCAATTCGTACGTGTGTTGAAGAAACCATTACTCATATATTCCTTTCTTGCCCCATAGCTAACATGTTTTGGAATGAAATTGGTATCAATAATACTAGGCATCACACTGGTGGAGTACCATTGGATTGACACTGTAAAAACATTTCAACCCCTAATACCTTTCTTAATGTTAGATTGGCTTGAACTTTTTCCGTTTGCACTTTGGAATTTGTGGATCAATAGAAACAATAACAACTTTAACAATGACCAAAAAAATCTCTCTCTAAGCCTAGTTATTACCCGTGCACAAGAATTTAAGCTCCTTAACTACAATCACTCTAGCCCCACCAACAAAAAGAGTATAAAGGTTAAATGGATTGGGTGGTATCATTCGAAATTCTACCTGAGACTGGATTGTTGGTTTCCAGGAACATACTCATGTGCTAGCTTAATCATACTTATGCCGAACTTCTTGCTTTAAAGCAAGGACTGCAGCTTGTCCATGAAAGAAACTTGAAGCCGTGAGAGGTGGAAACAGACTCAGTGGAAGTAATACAACTTATTCGAAGTAATTATCCTACATATAACTCAATCGTTCACTTTTGCCGGTGGTTAATGCTTCAGCTAGAGATTCAGGACATCATTCATAGTTTTCGCGAAGCAAATTCAGTAGCCCATCTCTTCGCAACAGAAAGTATCAAGCTAGACTGTTTCAACACTCAAGTGAAACTTGCTACCGTCCCTCACTTTGTGGCTGCCAACTTTCTAGCGGATCAAAGAGGGTCCTCCTTTACTAGAACTATTTCAGAGAGTTCATGTAATAAATTAGCTAGTCTTGGGATCTGTGCTATAATTGGCACGTCTGTTTTTTCTGATAGCTCCTTTAAATCTACAAATCATGTACTTGATCCCAATGGACTTCCATGATAGAACATTGTAATGCTACTTACTTTATATTAATAAAGTATCGTTGTTAACCAAAAAAAAAAAAAAGCAAGAAGAGAGAAAGGGGTGACTATAGGTTTTCGTAAAGAAGTAACTTTTGGACTTCTAATAGTAGATAAATAGGATAAAAGCCAAAAAAATTATAAAAAAGATAAATGAGTTTTTTTTGGGCAAACTGCCACGTTACCTTGCCAAGTATATATATAAAGAAGTAACTTTTGGACTTCTAATAGCAGATAAATAGGATAAAAGCCAAAACATTTATAAAAAAGATAAATGAGTTTTTTGGGCAAATAGAGATGACACATCACCTTGCCAAGTCCCTCATATATATATATATATATATATATATATATATATATAATAAATGCTCCACTATTCACTAATCTTATAGCCAATAGTTTTTCCTAAGGAATTTTCATCAACGATCTTTTACTTGATGTTGGTGCATTTTTCTTTATTGTGTAATTTTCTTCTTTGTAATAATTTTCACCACTTAGATCTTAAATTAGTCTTTTAGTGTTTCGGAGCCGAAAATAGTATATGCAATACGTGATTTACCCTTCATAGATTACTTTTTAAGTTTTTGTCAACGGTTGGACTTACATTGTCCGGTTGAAGATTAAATTAACGGCAAAGGGCCAAATATAACATTTTTGAAAATAAGCTAATTTTTTGAAAGTACTTTTGAAAAATAGCACTTCTCAAAATAAGCTAATTTTTCCAGCTTGGCCAAACGGGCTATAAATCTTCTCAGCCTGAAAATAAATAAAACGGTAAAGGGCCAAATATACCCTTCTACTTTCGAAAATGGTCTAAGAATACATTTCGTTATACTATTGGGTTATCTATACCCTTACAGTCATACTTTGGGTTCAAATATACCCCTCATTTAAACGGAGGGACACGTGTCATCGTCATGTTGGTCAATTCTAAATATCTTTTAATTAATTAAAAAGACCCATTATCCATACCCGAAAAATAATATTTTTTTTTGTAAAAAATTGGAAAAAACTAAAAATATTTTTTTACTAAAAACTGAAAAAACGAAAATATTTTTTTTTTCCAGTTTTTACTAAAAAACTTCTTTAAAAAAACTGAAAAATATTTTCTAAAACAATATTTTTTTAAAAACTGAAAAGCAATTTTCTAAAGCAATTAAAAACCGGAAAAAACTGAAATATTTTTAACTAAAAACTGAAAAAAAAAAGAAGAAAATATTTGTTTTTTCAGCTTTTACAAAAACATTGCTTTAGAAAATTACTTTTTAGTTTTTTTTTCAGTTTTTACAAAAAGATTGTTTTAGAAAATATTTTTCAGTTTTTTCTAAAGCAGTTTTTTAGTAAAAATTGAAAAAAAAATATTTTTGTTTTTTTCAATTTTTAGTAAAAATAATTTCAGTTTTCTCCAGTTTTTACAAAAAAAAAATTGCTTAAAAAAATTATTTTTCGGGTATGGGTAATTGGTCTTTTTAATTAATTAGAAGATATTTAGAATTGACCAACATGACGATAACACGTGTCCCTCCATTTAAATGAGGAGTATATTTGAACCCAAAGTATGACTGCAGGGGTATAGATAACCAAATAGTATAACGAGGGATATTTTTAGATCATTTTCGAAAGTAGAGAGGCATAATTGGCCCTTCGCCGTTAAATAAATTACTATGTCCAATACCACAGGAACCAAAATTGGAATAAAGTAATAACTCTAAAAACCGTTATTTCCCATTGTTATAATTGGTAACTAAGTATACTAAATAATTTGTTATCGTGAATTTAATTTGACCGATTGTAGGGTATAAACATACTTTCTTTATAGCCTATTTGGCCAAGATTAAAAAATTAACTAATTTTGAGAAGTGTTTTTGAAAAGTATTTTTGGTAAGAAACAAATGTTTGAAGCAAGTATTTTACTCAAAAGTATTTTTTTTAAAAATAATTTTGGTAAGAATCTATTTTTTTGTACTTTTGTTTCCCGACCCACACCTAGGTTTAAACAAACTAGGATTTCCCAACCTTATGGGAACGGATTTTTGACTATTCCTTATAAAAACGACCCTTTAGATTTCTCATTGTCAATAGTTAAACTAAATTTGGTCTCTCGAATATTTCATCAAAATCATGGGTAATTTGAGGGAGGAAGTTCCAGCAGTTCCATGGTTGATGCTCGCAGAGAAGGAGGGAAAAGAAGAAAGTCGTGAGTTTTTCGACTTGTCAAAGGATGTTACCTATAGCACGAGTTTTCCAGAATTAGTGGGAAAGCGGTGTTTGGGAGTGGGATTTCCAGGTTGGATTTTCACAGCTGATGAACAAAAAAAGATGAATCTGTTTCATCTTTTCTCACGTTCTGTAATTAACCTCCCAGATATGGACATGTTGGAGGGTTTTGATTATGAATGGGAACGTGGTTCTTGTAGGTATTATGTGGAAAAAGCAGTAATATCTTCGAATCCTCTTACAACATCGGACTATGTTTTGGCCCTTATTCAAGGATATCCTCGTTGTTTTGCTTTCTGGAGACCAGGACAGAAGTCCTTTACTAATGTGGAGACACCTAGACGTGCATATTCTGATATTACTTGGCATGGTGGGCAATTCTACGGTGTTGATTTTATGGGCAACATTATTATTTTCGACTTCAGAGGTTCCGAAGAATATCCAACTGTAGCAACAGTTGTCAAAGGGATACCTCCTAGCTTAACTAGGGGCACACAGTTATACATGGTACATTCGTTGGGCGAACTACTGGTGATCACTCGAGACGGGGCTTTTCTGGATGAAGATGGGAGTTATGGAGTTAAAGAGTTTCATGTGTACAAGATTGATGTGGATAGGGAGAGTTATGAAGAGGTTGCGGACTTGGGGAATAGGGCACTATTCCTTGGCTCTAGTGCTACTTTGGCTGTTGCACAAGCCTATAAAATAGAGGGATGCAAGGGGAATTGTATCTATTTCACAGATGATTGTTGGCAGAGCTATTTCAATATCGAACGAGGTGGTGGGAAGGACATGGGCATATATAACTTGCTTGATGGAACCATTGAGCCTCATTACACTGGTGAATCTTACCACAAATTCAGTCCACCACTATGGATCTTCAAGTGATTACTCCTATTTTAGTTTTGAGTTGTGTTGTACGCTTAGGTTGCGCTGTTTTTGCCATCTACAAGTTCTTTAGTTTACTTTAGTCTTGCTTTGGATGAGTAGCTACTTCTTTGTTTTGATTTCTACTTTTTCTTTACTTCTTTCTGTTGTTGGTACTGAATAAAAACCTTTGAGTAAATAGTTTTGAGATGTCTCACTACTAGAAAAATGCTAACTTCCGACCGAAATTTCCGACTGATTTTTTTGTCGGAAATTTCCGACGGAATCCGTCGAAATTTTCAAAAAAATATTTCCTATATATTTTTAAAAACTTTTCGACCACATTTCCGACCAAATCGATCGTAAATTTTGGCGGAAAATTTATTTTGACTGGTTTGACCTAATTTTCGACCGATTTGATCGGTATTTTTTTTTTAGAAAAAAAAATTAAATTAATGAATTCGTTTTTAAAAACCCTACAGCCCCTCCCCAAAAAATAGAAACTCAGTTTTCATTCTCTCATCTCTCCCTCCCGTCCCCTAGCTCCTCTCTTCCTCTCGTCCTTCTCCCCCGTCCCCAAGCTCGTATGTTTGCTCTCTCTCTCTCTCGTTTCCTCATCCCTTCTCCCTCTCCTTCCTCCTCCCTTTTCCCCTTAATTTATTTTTTACTCTGTTTTGCAGCAGCTAGCATGGTTGGCGGCGGCGGCAGCTCCTCAGTCGACTTCTCCGGCATTTTTTCTGTCGAGGTAAGTATTTCGTTGAACCACATTAAGTATTAGAAATCTCATTGTTTGATTGATAATAGAAATCTCATTATTTCGTTGAACCACATTAAGCATTCACTGTTCAAATAATATACCCATCCGCAAATTAAACACATCTATTTTGTGAAAAGTATATACGTACTTCATAAAGATATGGTCTTCAATCACTTTTATCTTGACCCTATGGATATTTATTTATTAGTAAAAGAGGAGAAAGGAAATGGCAATAGTAGAGTGAGTTCTAATTTATTACAACTAGCAGAAGTTGTAATATTGTCCAAGCACTAAGAAAATAATATTAATTCTGCTAATATACTTTAAAGATACTCCATTATCTTTACTAGCTCTAATAGATTAAATAGAATAACTTTGGGCACCATCATTTATTTTCTGATTAAGTTCTTGTTCTTCTGCTAATATACTTAAAAGTTGTTTTAAGGAAATTCAATTGATTAGTCCAAAAATATATTGAAGAATATTTGTTGCTTGATGCCATTAATTGAAAATCATGTGGTTCTTAGGACGCGGTTCGCTTTTAACCCAAATTAAACCAAGGTAATTCGCTAAGCTTATAACCTAATTAAACTAGTTTAATCCTATCATAAAGATTAGAAAATTATTTAATCCTACAACTTCACAAGACAAATAATGATTTGTTTAAAGTGAGAAAATGACTGATGAAGATTAATTTTTCAAAAATTTACAATCAAAGAAACATATAAAATAATATAGTAATATTTCTATATTCACCTTTTAGAATGATATTAAATTTAAATTTTTTCAATTTTAATGTTAAGATTAATTTGTAAATTTGAGAAATCATTAGTTAATTTGGATTATATGAACATTTAAGAAGCTATTCAAATTTATTTATTATATTTAAAGACTTATATTATTTAGAATAGGGATTAATGTGAGATTTCGAGTGTTAAAAAATATTAATTTAAAAAATAAAATATATCAATTAAAGTACTTTGACACAATGATATGTATATATCTAAAACGAACCTTTGAAAGAGTATAACTTTGTAACCAGTTTAAATAAATCAAATTATTTTAAATATCTCATTTCTAGATTTCTATTTGTGTAGATGAAATTTGTGCATCGTAGATGGATGTATAATAGGAATCATCCTAATCGTGCGGGGTTGAGGGATGAATTTATTGAAGGGGTTGCTAAATTTATTACTAAGGCTCAAACACTTGATGATTTTCTTATTGGAGGAAGGATTAAGTGTCCTTGTGTGAAATGTAAGTGTGTTAAGTTATTGAAATCAGACGAAGTTAAAGTTCATCTCTATAAGAAAGGGTTTGTAGAACATTATTATATATGGACTGTTCACGGGGAGAATCATGCTAGTTTAGATGATGTTAACTTTCATAATTCTTTTGGTGGTGAGAGTAACCCTATTGCGGAGCATAATGTTGAAAATTTTCGATACAATAAAATGATGAGGGATGCTTTTGGGATGTTTTCTGGGGTTCAATCCGAACCAAATGATGAGACTAAGCATTATTATGAACAGTTAGAGGAAGCTAGTCATCCATTGTATGAAGGCTCGGTGCATTCCAAGTTGTCTGTTGCGGTTAGATTACTAAGGATTAAATCGGATAGTTCTATTTTCCAAGCAGGCATGGATTCTATTGTTGGGCTTATGAATGAACTTAATCCGAGTAACATTGACTTACCAAAAGATTTCTACACTGCTAAGAAATTGGTTTCTAAGTTGGGTCTTTTATCAGAGATAATTGATTGTTGTGAGAAAGGTTGCATGTTATTCTAACTTCATAATTATTTATGCTTTATTAATATTAGTTTGTTTATATAATAATTATGTTTTCATTTCAGGAAGATTATCATAAAAGGGTGGAAGAATGACAACAAACTCAGCCTCCTTCAACTCAACCAACACCTGATGATATGGCTTCATTGAGGACAGAGGCAGCTGGTGGAGTAAAGAAAGGCAGAGTCTACGGACTTGGAGTACGTCGACCTACAGGTCATCCAAACCCACTCTTAGCCAATTCTTCTTCTTCTCAAAATCAAGAACAAATGGAAGATATGAGAAAGGAAATTCGTGATTTGAAGTAACAATTGGACTCCCAATTCGGAACATTTGTTAAGATGCAGAAATTCATGAGAAAACATGGGCATGATCTATCTGATGATGAGGATGAACAAACTGAATCTGATGTGTAGTAGTTTAGGTGTGGTGTTTTAGTTGATTGGTAAACTTGATTGTGAGAGACAACTTTATGTTTTATTTTTAAACTTGAATGCAGGCTACTATTTGGATGTTTTTATCCCCAAAATTGTTAGGTTTACTGGTTGATATTGTTGGTTTAGGTTGTGTTAATGGCTGGTATTATTGGTTTATATTATGTTAGTGGTTGGTATTGTTGATTTAGATTATGTTAATGGTTGGTATTGTTGGTTTAGATTGTGTTAATGGTTGGTATTGTTGGTTTAGATTGTGTTGATGGTTGATTGGTTGTTGGCGTTTGTAATAGTTTGACAGGTGGTGTAGCTCAAAATTGGGCAGAATTCTGCCAAGTTTTACAGAAAATTCCGACTAATTTCCGACGGAAACAGTCGGATAACTGCCCAGATTTTACCAAAAATGAAATTAAATAAAATTTATTTTTTAATAATTAATTTCCGACCGATTCGGTCGGAAATTATATATTTATATTATTAAATTTTAGATAAATAATTATTTTTATTTATATTATTACGACTGATTCGGTCGGTAAATTCCGACCACTTTGGTCGGAAATTTGAAAATATTTGGTCGTCTGACATTTTGAATGTTTCGACTACTTTGGTCAGAAATCACCGACGGATTCGGTCGGAAATTGTTTTCCGACCAACTTTTTTCCGACTGACAAATTTTGGTCGGAAAGTAGTCGAAAATTCGTGATTTCCGACCGATTTTCGATCGTTTTGGCGGTCGAATTTCCGCCATTTTCCAGTAGTGTCATGTTCAAGAGGGCCTGATGTTAGGGCTAAAACGGCCCAATGATACCCTTAACATAGTGTGATATTATCTTCTTTTGGCAAAGCTCGCACGGTTTTCCCCAAAAGTCCTCACACCTTTAAGAGTATCCAACTCCTTATAAGTCTCTTATTTTTCTTTTCTACTTTCTATGTGGGACTTTGTTCACACACACCCAAAAATCTTCCCCTTGAATTAAGTTTCACATGACCCATCATCATTTATGGGTTAATTTGGAGATTAACTATATGCCACCCATATGATCCGAGTATTTACGGTCATCGAAGTCCAAGGAGAGGCTGTGTATGCATCTTTGAAGCTATGGGTAAAGGTAGTGAACCGACCCATAATTTATGAGTTAATTTGGAGATTAACTGTGTGTCACCCGTATGATCTGAGGATTTACGATCATCGAAGTCCAAGGAGAGGTTGTGTATGCGTCTTTGAAGCTATGGGTAAAGGTAGTGAACCGGCCCATAATTTATGGGTTAATTTAGAGATTAACTATATGCCACCCATATGATCCGAGGATTTACGGTCATCGAAGTCCAAAGAGAGGCTATATATGTGTCTTTGAAGCTATGGATAAAGGTAGTGAACCGGCCTATAGACGGGCAAAAGCGCTAAGCCGGGCCCTCCGCCATCACTTCGTCATCTTCATACTCATCTTGCCAAACCGCTGGCTCTGATATCAGTTGTTGGGCTAAAACGGTCCAAAAATACCCTTAATATTGTGTGATATTGTCCGTTTTGGCTAAAGCCCGTACGGTGTTTCCCAATAGGCCTCACACCATTAAGAGTATCCAACTATTTATAAGTAGCTTATTTTTCTTTTCTACTTTTTATATGAGACTTTGTTCACACACACCCAATAACTGGCTGGGTTCTGGACTGGAACACATCTTTTTTACTATCAATAGAGCAATTACAATATATAATAGAGCTGGTTTTGTATATTACCAATATGTATGACGTTCAGTAACCTTGAGGAGTCAATCCAGAGTTTCACACTGGTTTTGGAAGAAACACACTTCAATTCTACTACTCAAAGTGATGGGTGATTTAAGCAATTCTAATCACTCATAGTGGTGGAACTTTATAAATGTTGTATTTATCTTACTTCCAGTTTTTTTTCATTTTATTTTAATATGTGACAACTCCAGACTAGACTCAACATGTTCTGCTAGTTGTGCTATAAATATAGGTACAATGAATATACCATCGTACTGACTTGTTCATCCTCTTATTTAACTGGTGAAATTAGTGAATTCTTGTGTTAAGCGCCTACAATATATTATTATACTTTCCCTGTTAAGTTATCCACATTGTTGTCAAAATATTTTTGGAAGGAAGTATTGAATTCTATTGGTTCTTTGTCTTTTTTTGTTGTATATTTTTCATCGCTCGATAATGTTCACTACCTTTTGGGACATATGTTTGACCAAAAATATGACTCTTGGTTCAAATAATTAAATTTATGTGATTATGGGTTAAGCTTAGTTAATAATAGTATTTCTAGATGTAACTTCCGAGAGTGTGATAAACGTCAAATAGATCTGCTCGAATAGTGATAATAGTATGCAATAACTATTCCAAAAAGCATGAGTAATAATGTAGTATTTAATAGCAATGAATAACAATAAATGACTTTAAAGTAAATAGGAGGAATGATTCACCCAATAAAGGATGAGCTAGATGGTTGTTCCTCATGACAATGATGAGTGACAGACAAATCTTTGAATGTTCGAATTATTCTCGGATCTGATGAAAAAGTATGGAACAATATAAACAAGAATCTTGGTGAAAATGTGGTGTTTGTATCTTAGTAAGAGAGAGAGAATCTTTTGTCAAAGTGTATTCTTATAAATGAATATTACATACCCTATCATTGTCTCTTTTTTATATATATGGGACATTTTCCCAAGAAACCCTAATAGTACAAGTAAAGAGAATATCCGCTAGAATATTCTCTTTTAATATCCTATCCTGAAAAACTAGTTGTTACAACCCCTATCATCGATATAAACCTCAACCTCGACCCTTGTTGACATCTCGACTACGGCTCTTATCGACATCTCGACTACGGCTCATGTCGACATCTTGACTATGGCTCATGTCGACACTTCGGCCAAGGACTTTGCTGCTTCTTAGGTCTCTTCGACTAAAGTCAACTTCGAGAATCCTTCCTATTATATTATCTTGGCTTGGGTACTCTAGGGATAGGTTTTGCCTCATATAGTTAGTCCCTCCTCTTATTGAGACCGGCTTCAGGCGGGGTCGATAAGTGAATATGCTCATCACGGTAGAAACAATTGAGCGAGCAATTCAGGTCGTGGTGGTCATGGTGAGTCGGCAACGTAGCCCTATACGGACCACCTATTTCGAAACGTCTCGATTTTCCTGATCGGTTTGTTGGAATTGGGTTGTCCACAAATTAGGATGACGTCATGACGTCTTACGTCATCATGACATATTTTCCCGATGCATTGCTTCGTTTCTCGTGCACCCTTTGACTGAACCTGCTGCTTCGGTTACAACGCCAGTAATGATAAGCCATTTTTGGTTTTGGTGCCCAGGTTCTTATAAATAGATGTGCTTGGGTGTATTTTTGAAGTTTTATACCTTCTACTCCAAAACTCCATATCTCTTTCAATCTTCTCTGTGACTTAGCACTTTCTGTTCCATGGGCTTTCGTTGTTTTCGATCCTTTATTGCTTGATACTTTTGTTTTCTTCTGATAAAAACATGACTAGTAAAAGCACATACTAACCATCCTCGCAATTCGTAAAATAGTAAAAGCACATACAGGGAGTCTTATTTAGGGGAACGGGGTTCTAGAAGGCAAAACAACTAGTTGGGTCGCCATATTTTCCACCTCTTAAACAAACGTTCGTCCTCGAACGAATTTAGAATCGTATCTGGTGTGCTGAATAAGTGTGGATATCTGCTTCGCATGTCCTCCTCGGCCTCCCAAGTCGCTTCGTCGACTGGTTGGCCCCTCCACTGAAATTTTATCGCAGAAATCTTCTTGGACCTCAATTGGCGAACCTGCCCGTCAACAATGGCAACTAGTTCCTCTTCATAACCCAAGCTCTCATCTAGCTGAACCGTGCTGAAGTATAACACATAGGACAAGTCGGCATAGATATGTGAAAAATCGGATGAGCTCCCGATAGATTGGGAGGCAAGGAAAGCTCGTAATTCATTTTAGTAAAATAATCAAAATCCCAGCCGAGGGTCGTTCTGGTGGCTTAGTGATTATGTGGATGCATAACTTGGTGATTGTAGAAAAGATAGCGAGAATGGATCAAGAACTTCATGCTATGATTAAGATACTTCGAATTGCAAACCTTGGCTTTTTAGTGCTTTATATGCCAGTACTACTGTTAATAATAGAAATATTATGTTGAATAATTTAGAAAATCTGCATGAGACTTATGTTGGTCCATGGTTGGTCAGAGGTGATTTTAACGATATTTTAATGTCTGATGACAAGTGGGAAGGACGCCCTATAAATAATACTAGAGCCTCCAGGATTTGGAATTATATTAACAAGTATAAGCTATTAGATCTTGGTTTTAAGGGATGCAAATATACCTGGTCGAATTGTAGGAAAAGAAGTATTGGCCTGATTATGGAGAGATTAGATAGATATTTTATTAATGATGAATGGCTTAATATTTATCCAAATGCTATAGTGAACCATCTCCCTAGAACCTACTCAGATCACAATCCTCTATTTATTAGACTAAGCCCTAGTTTTAAGAGCAACACTAGCAAACCTTTTAGGCTTGAAACCATGTGGTGCTCCCATCCAGACTTTATCAATACAGTGGACAACTACTGGAGTACAAACATCTCTTAGAAGCAGTCAATTATTTTGAGCACGAAGTTACTCAGTGGAACAAGAAAGTCTTTGGTAACATCTTTCATAAGAAGCATACACTTCTTGCTAGACTTAATGGTATTCAATCCTCCGACAAGTACACTTCGAGCCCCTTTTTGCAGCTGCTCGAATCTACTCTAGTTAATGAGTACAATAATGTTCTTAGGATGGAAGAGGATTTTTGGAAGCTTCGATCCAGAATTAATTGGCTCAATGATGGGGATGCAAATACTAGATTTTTTCATATCTCCACCATCAATAGGCATAAGCAGAATAGAATTATGCACTTTAAAGATGATATGTGAAATTCGATTGAGGACCACACCATCTAGTTGACCATACGTTAAACGATTTTTAGGGATATTTTCACCATAAGTCACATTAGTTAGGATTGGAAAGGCATCAACTCTAGTATTAGGTACTTTAACAAATTAAATTTGCACAACCTAGACAGACCGATTGCTGATCAAGATATTATTTTCGCTCTCTTATCCTTTAAACCATTTAAAGCTCCTGGACCGGATGGGTTTCATCCTTTCTTTTACCAAAAATATTGGATCATTGTTGGTCATGCGGTGCTTAGTTATTGTAAAATTATCTTTAACACTCAACCAATCCATGAATTCCTTAATAACACTTTTATCTGCCTTATTCCAAAAATACCGAATGCAAATGATCTCAAATATTTTAGACCAATTGGTCTATGTAATACTATCTATACGATCATTCCCAAGATTATTACTAACCATATAAAGCCCTATTTGGATGAACTTATCAGTCCTTATCAAGCTAGTTTCATAAAGAATAGAAGAGTTAGTGATAACTCTATTATTATTCAAGAGGTCATCGCCAACTATAATAAACAAAAAGGTGCTAATCATGGCATGATTCTCAAAATTGATCTAGAAAAAGCTTTTGACAGATTGCAATGGTCATTCATCTTTTGAACCCTTCATTACTTTAATTTTCCTCCTAATATTACTAGATTGATTATGTCTTGTGTTACCATTAGTAATATTTCCATTCTAGTTAATGGGACTAGAACTCCTTTCTTTACGCCTAGGGGTATTAGACAAGGTGATCTTATGTCCCTTTACATTTTTATCCTATGCATGAAAATATTTTCTAGATATATTAATCATGCAATTGATTGTGCAAATTGGGACCCTATTAAGTTATCTCCTAGGGGCCCTCCTTTGTCACATTTATTTTTTGCTGATGATTTAATTCTAAAGGCTAGAGCCAATAAAAAATCTTGCTCTACTATTTTAGAAGGCATCAATGTTTTCTGTAATTTATCAGGGCAGAAAATCAATACTACAAAATCAAAAATTATATTCTCCCTAAACTGCCTTGATAGTCTTAAAACTGAAATATCTAAATTTTTTGGCATTAATAGCTACAACAACTTTGGCAAATATCTTGAATTTTCTATCTTAAGTAGACACCCTAAAGCATCAGACTTTCAGTTTGTTATTGACAGGATGCGATCCAAGCTAGCCAACTAGAAAATTAGTTGTCTTACTATGACACGCAAATCGACATTGATCTCCTCTACTCTCTCTAGCATACTTAGTCATGTTATGCAATATATCCGGCTGCTAGTTAAAATTCTTAATCACATTGACAAGATTCAATGAAATTTCTTTTGAGGGACTACTACTACTAAGAGAAAGTTGCATCTTGTTAACTGGAAAATCATCACTAAGCCTAAGTGCCAAGGGGGGTTAGGTCTAGTAAAAGCCTATTCAAAAAATTTGGCCTTATTAACCGGCTTAGATTGGAGATATTTTATTAATACTACTTCACCTTAGGCTGACACTCTCATGTGATATTGGGTATGAATTGGTTATCTCCATGTCATGTTGTTCTAGATTGTCACGCTACGACTGTGACGTTGGCGATGTCGGGGTTGCTGAAGGTTGAGTGGAGCGGTTCTATAGACTATGTTCCTAGTAGAGTGATTTCATACTTGAAGGCTCAGCGGATGGTTAAGAAGAGTTGTCTATCCTATTTGGCTTTTGTGAGGGATGTTAGTGCAGAGACTCCTGCCATTGATTCTGTTCTGGCGGTGCATGATTTTTCGGATGTGTTTCCTGCAGACCTGTCGGGCATGCCTCCTAACAGGGATATTGACTTCGGTATTGATTTGGTGCCGGGCACTCAACCCATTTCTATTCCACCGTACCGTATGGCACCGGCTGAGTTGAAGGAGCAGTTTCAGGAACTCCTTGATAAGGGGTTTATTCGGCCTGGCGTGTCACCTTGGGGTGCACCAGTTCTATTTGTGAAGAAGAAGGATGGTACTATAAGAAAGTGCATTGATTACAGATAGTTGAACAAGGCCACAATCAAGAACAAGTATCCTTTGCCGCGCATTGATGATTTGTTTGACCAGCTTCAAGGAGCGATGGTATTCTCCAAGATTCATTTGAGGTCAGGGTATCACCAGCTGAAGATTCGGGACTCAGATATTCTTAAGACAGCTTTCAGAACCCGATATGGCCATTATGAGTTCCTTGTGATATCTTTTGGGCTAACCAACGCCCCAGCAACGTTCATGCATTTGACAAACAGTGTGTTTTAGCCTTATCTCGACTCGTTCATTATTGTATTCATTGATGACATCCTGGAGTACTCTCGTAGCCAGGAGGAGCATGCTCAGCATCTGAGGGTTGTGTTACAGCGATTGAGGGAGGAGAAGCTTTATGCAAAGTTCTACAAGTGTGAGTTTTGGCTCAGTTCAGTCGCGTTCTTGGGGCACGTGGTGTCCAGTGAGGGTATTCAGGTGGATCCAAAGAAGATAGAGGTAGTGCAGAGTTGGCCCAGACCGTCCTCAACCATGGAGATTCGGAGCTTTCTTGGGTTGGCGGGCTATTACTGTCGTTTTGTGGAGGGTTTCTCATCAATTGCATCGCCCTTGACAAAATTTACCCAAAAGGGTACTCCTTTCAGGTGATCGGAGGAGTGCAAGGAGAGCTTTCAGAAGCTCAAGACTGCTTTGACCACGGCTCCAGTTCTAGTTCTACCATCAGTTTCTGGTTCTTACACAGTGTATTGTGATGCCTCGCGGATCGGCATTGGGTGTATTTTGATGTAGGAAGTATAGTGATTGCTTATGCTTCACGCCAGTTGAAGCCCCATGAGAAGAACTATCCCGTCCATGACCTTGAGTTAGCAGCTATTGTTCACGCCTTGAAGATTTGGCGGCACTATTTGTATAGGGTCCATTATGAGATTTACACTGATCATCGGAGTTTGCAGCATTTGTTCAAACAGAAGGATCGTAACTTGTGTCAGCGGAGGCGGTTGGAACTTCTGAAGGACTACAATATCACCATTTTGTACCATCTCGGGAAGGCCAATGTTGTGGCCAATGCCTTGAGTCATCTGGCGGAGAGTTTGGGGAGCTTAGCATATCTTCCAGCAGTAAAGAGGCCATTAGTATTGGATGTTCAGGCCTTAGCTAGCCAATTTGTTATATTGGATGTTTCTGAGCCGAGTCGAGTATTGGCTTGTGTGGTCTCTCGGTCTTCTCTTTATGATCGTATCAGGAAGCGTCAGTATGATGAACCCCATCTGCTTGTCCTTAGGGACACGGTCTAGCACGGTGATGCTAAGGTGATCACTATTGGGAATGATGGTGCATTGAGGATGCAGGGGAGGCTATGTGTGCCCAATGTAGATGGTTTGCACGAGTTGATTCTCCAGGAGGCTCACAGTTTGTGGTATTCTATTCATCCGGGTGCTACGAAGATGTATCAGGACTTGAGACAACATTAATGGTGGAGGAGAATGAAGAAGGACATAGTGGATTATATAGCTCGGTGCCTAAATTTCCAGCAGGTGAAGTATGAGCATCAGCGACCAGGTGGGTTGCTTCAAAAGTTAGAGATTCTGGAGTGTAAATGGGAGCGGATCACTATGGATTTCGTTGTTGGGCTTCCACAGACTCAAAGAAAGTTTGATGCAGTTTGGGTGATTGTGGACCGGCTGACCAAGTAAACTCATTTTATTCCTATGATGACTACCTATTCTTCCGAGCAGCTGGCTCGGGTGTATATCCGGGAGATCGTCAGGCTTCATGGCATACCGTATCTATCATTTCTGACCGGGGTACACGGTTTATATCATGGTTCTAGAGGGTCGTACAACATAAGTTGGGTACTTGAGTGGAGTTGAGCATAGCATTTCACCCTCAGACAGACGGACAGTCCGAGTGCACTATTCAGATATTAGAGGATATGCTTCGTGCGTGTGTGATGGAGTTTGTGGGTTTGTGGGATTAGTTCTTGCCTCTAGCGAAGTTTTCTTACAACAACAGTTACTAGTAGAGCATCCAGATGGCACCGTATGAGGCTCTGTATGGTAGGCGGTGTAGGTCTCCAGTGGGTTGGTTCGAGCCGGACGAGGCTAGATTATTGGGTACGGACTTGGTTCAGGATGCTCTGGAGAAGGTTAGGGTGATTCAAGATAGATTATGCACAGCCCAGTCTAGACAGAAGATTTATGCGGATCAGAAGGTTCATGATGTTGCATTCATGGTTGGAGAGTGGGTCTCCCTCCGGGTGTCACCCATGAAGGGTGTTATGAGGTTCGGAAAGAAGGGCAAGCTGAGCCCGAGGTTTATCAGTCCATTTGAGGTATTGTGACGTGTTGGGGAGGTTGCTACGATCAAAAGCCTCCCAGTCTAGCAGGAGTTCATCCAGTATTCCATGTTTCTATGCTCCGAAAGTATCACGGCGATCCGTCTCACGTGTTGGATTTGCAGCTCAGTCCAGTTGGACAAGGATTTATCTTATGTTGAGGAGCTGGTGGCAATCTTAGATAGGCAGGATCGAAAGCCGAGGTTGAAGAATATTGCTTCTGTGAAGGTTCAGTGGAGGGGTCAGTCGATCGAGGAGGCGACTTGGGAGACCGAACATGATATGCGCAGCCGTTATCCTCATCTTTTTACCACTTCAAGTATGTCTCTATGCTCGTTCGAGGACGAACGATTGTTTTAAGAGGGGTGGATGTAACGACCCGACCGGTCATTTTGAGTGTATTATCCCCGATCCCCTATTTACTGTTTTCCCCGTACTTGTTTCTACTTATGTGACTTGCCGGGAGGTCTTGTTTTTGGTTTCAGAGTGATTTGGGACACTTAGTCCCTAAAATATAAGCTTAAGTCTTAGGATTTTGACCGTAGTTGGAATTGTGAGAAGACGACTCTAGAATGGAGTTCTGTCAATTCTGTTAGCTCCATTGGGTGATTTTGCACTTAGGAGCATATCCGGACTGTGAATTTGAGGTCTGTAGCTAATTTAGGCTTGAAATGGCGAAAGTTGAATTTTTGGGGAGTTTGGCCGGGGGTTGACTTTTTGATATCGGGGTCAAATTCGGATTCCAAAAGTTGGAGTAGGTCCGCAATGTTCAATATGACTTGTGTGCAAAATTTGAGGTCAATCTGACGAGATTTGGTATGATTCGGCATCGTTTGTAGAATTTGAAAATTCTGAAGTTCATTAAGTTTGGATTGGAGAGTGATTCATGTTTTTGATGTTAATTGAGGTAGTTTGAGGATTCGACTAAGTCCGTATAGTGTTTTGGGACATGATGGTATGTTTGGTGGAGGTCCGGGGGGCCTCGGGTGAGTTTCAGGTGGTTAACGGATCATTTTTGGACTTTGGTTGATGGCTGATATCTGCTGGTGTATATTTTCTGGTTTCCTCTTACGCATTCGCGAAGGGTTAATATGAGCTGGGAAGATTTTGTTCTTCGCGTTCACGAAGAAAAGGATGCGAACGGGAAGGTGTGGTCTTCGTGTGCATCGCGAGTACATGTGTGGTGTCGTGTTCGCGAAGGGAAGTGAGGCAGTTGGGGACCCCAGGTCTTTGGTCTACGTGTCGCGAGGTATGGGCCGCATTCGCGATCAGTTGAGCTTGTAATGCTTCGCGTTCGTGAAGCATTGATCGTGTTCGCGAAGAGTAAACTAGGAGGCAGTCCGAGTTGGCCTATGCGAACGCGAGAGGACGGTCGCATTCGCGAAGAAGGAAATCTGGGCAGACAGTATTAATTTAAAAAATGAGGGTTTGAACCCATTGTTTTGCATATTTTGAGCTAGAGAACACGGAATTGGGCGATTCTTGAAGGGATTTTTGTGGAGTTGATTGGGGTAAGTGATTTCTACTTGGTTTTGGTTAAATCCCATGATTTCATCTTTAATTTTACCATCTAATTTGTGATTTGGGGTGAGAAATTGGCGAAAAAGAGGAAGAACTCTTGAGTTAGAATTTTGAGGTTTTGAATGGGATTTTGTTATCGGATTTGAGTAATTTTGATATGGTTAGGATTGTGAGTGAATAGGCTTTCGAGTTTTTTGACTTTTGTCGGATTTTGAGATGTGGGCCTGGGGGCTGGGTTCGAGCCGAATTCGTATTTTAGCTTATAATTTCGTGTTTTTCTTGTGGAATTGATTCTTTTAGCGTGTATTAATTATATTGTACTGCTTGTGGCTAGATTCGGGGCATTTGGAGATTGATTCGGGGGAGCAAAGGCATGACGGAGTAGGATTTTATGCGGTTTGAGGTAAGTAACAGTCTTAAATCTAGTTTTGAGGGTATGAAACCCCGAGAATTGGTATGATGTGAATATTTGGAGGTGACTCACATGCTAGGTGACGGGCGTGTGAGCGGGCTCCCTGAGGGATTGTGACTTGGTCCGTCCCGTGAGACTGTAAAGTCAAATAGCCATTGTTATTACTTGTTTTTCCTTGTCTTTTAGCAATTGACTGCCTTTCATGTTAGAAAACCATGCTTAAGCCATATGATATCATTGTTGGGACCCGCATCGGTCGTATACTTGTTGAATTGACTGCTAATTGCTGTCTTGTACTCAGTCACAGTCTTACTAGTGTGTTATATCTCCGTTCCCTCTCATTTCTTGTTGATACTTGTTGTATTCTCTATTTGGGCTAATTATTATGATATTCTGTGAGCCAGAGGGGCTGGAGAGGTTAGTGACTAAGATAGGGCCTGAGTGCCGAGCTACGAGCTGTGAGGTATATGGATCGGGTTGCACGCCGCAACAAGCCTTCGGGCTATATATATATATATATTATTGGATTGGGTTGCACGCTGCAACAAACCTTCAGGCTATATATATATTATTGGATCAGGTTGCACACCGCAACAAGCCTTCGGGCTATATATATATATATATATATATATATATATATATATATATATATATATATATATATATATATATATATATATATATATATATATATATATATTATTGGATCGGTTTGCACGCTGCAACAATATTGGATCGGGTTGCACGCCGCAACAATATTGGATCGGGCTGCACGTCGCAGCAATATAGCGCATGGGCTGAAGAAGCCCCTCCGGAGTCTGTACACCCACAATGAGCGCAGGTACCTATTGAGAGTGTGTGTTGAGGGCTGAGAGCCGAGAGTATGAGCTGTTGAGATGAGTTGAGTGACTGCTGCCTTGAGAGGCTGTACTTGCTTTTATTTATTGTTGCACTTAGTTGTTATCTGTTGTTGTTGTGAAATTTCTGGAAGATTCATATCTGTTTTACTTGAGCTCGAACTGAATTGACTTATACCACCGGATTTGAAAACATGTTCACTCTTTACTGAAAACTTTTGAAATGATCTATATTTTTATAGCTCGTCACTGCTTCTCAGTTCCTTATTTAATTCTGTTACTTGCTGAGTTGGTTGTACTTATGCTACACCCTGCACTTCATGTGTAGATCCAGATGTGTACGGTTCTGGCAGTTGCTAAGTTCATGCGCGAGCTGATTATCAGAGACTTATGAGGTAGCTGCCGGCGTCCACAGTCCTTGTTTCTCCTTTCGTATTATCGTTTCTCGCTTGTATTGGCATTTGGAACAGACTGTAATAGACTCTGTTTCTAGATTGGTTGTTAGATGCTCATGACTTAAGGACACCCCGATGTCGGGCTATTATTCCGCACTTGTGTTTTGGGTTTAACCTCGTTATTATGTAAACCTCCGGTTAATTTAATTGCTTTAGCTCATTTCTGTCATATATTGAAAGCATATTGTGAATGTCAGCTTGCCTAGTTCTACGATAGGTGCCATCACGACGGGTTAGGTATTTGGGTCGTGACAACATTAGAGTCTACTAAAATAAGGAAAACGACACAATATGGATAGAAGGGGACTTTGGGTTCTGCGTACGTTGGCAAATGTAAGTTGAAGTCTCCGTGTACAGTCAAATTCACTGATGCCTGGTCTGATAGGGTGTACCTGGATCTGCACAAAAAGATTTGCAGAAGAATAGTATGAGTACACCACAGCGGTACCCAGTAAGTGCCAAGCCTAACCTCGGTAGATTAGTGATGAGGTCAGGTCAGGCCCTACTGGAATAATAGAAGACATGGTGAAGAGTTTAACAATATAATAATAACAAAATGACAATGGCTGAAAGAAGTGACGAGCTCCGCAGGTACAGTCCAGTATAGAAATAACGGTACAGAAATGTAGCCATGCTTTTAAGTTCAACAGTTAAACTAAATACAAGATAAATCAATACTGCATGATATGAGGAATATGACATCTCAGTGGAAACCCTCGTGTACTCATGATCACTAATCGCTCGGTCACTCGGTACTATTTATGGCCAATTTAACCTAGGGATATTCCATCCTGTATATATATATATATATAAACACATACATTGACTGACAGTCAGTCACTCAGTACCATATAAAGCCAATCCAGTCCTAGGTAATTTATCCCCAAATGTAAATGTTTCAGACAAGATCCATGTAAATAGAAATTCATCACAATCATAAATAAGTATGGCAATTCCATGCCCTGGGAAGTCCATCCCATATATATAAATAATCTATGAATCATACCCCAATTCAAGCTTAATGAAACTAAGAACTTTCAACTTCTGCATTCAACGCCGAAGCCTATTAAATCAAGTCCGATTGACCTCAAATTTTGCACACAAGTCATAAATGACATAACCGACCTATTACAATTTTCATGATCGCATTTTAGCCCCGATATCAAAAAGTCAACTCCTCGGTCAAACTTCCAAACTTAAATTTCTATTTTTGCCATTTCAAGACTAATTTAGCTACGGGCTTCCAAAATAATTTTCCAGACACGCTCCTAAGTCCAAAATCATCATACGGAGCTACTGGAATTATCAAAACTCTATTCTAGGGTCGTTTACACATAAGTCGATATCCGGTCACTATTTTAACTTAAGCTTTAAACCTTGAAACTAAGTGTTCCAATTCATTCCAACACCTCACCGGACCTAAACCAATCACCCCGACAAGTCACATAACAACTGTAAAGCATAAATTGAGCAGTAAATGGGGGAACAGGGATGTAATACTCTAAATGACCGGTTGGATCATTATATTCTCCCCATCTTAAACAAACGTTCATCCTCGAACGGGTTTAGAATCGTACCTGGAGTCTCAAATAGTGCGGATATTTGCTCCTCATCTCCTGCTCAGTCTCCCAAGTAACCTCTTCGATGGGCTGGCCTCTCCACTGTACTTTCACTGAAGCTAAATTCTTTGATCTCAATTTTCGAACCTGCCGGTCTAAAATGGCCACCGGCTCAACATCATAAGTCAAATTACCATCCAACTGCACTGTGCTGAAATCCAAAACATGACGGATCTCCGACATACTTTCGGAGCATAGATACATGAAAACTGGATGAACACCCGATAGATTATGTGGCAAGGCAAGTTCATAAGCCAGCTCTCCAATCTGCTTAAGTATCTCAAAAGGTCTAATATACCTAGGACTCAACTTGCCCTTCTTCCCAAACCTCATAACACCCTTCATAGGTGAAACTCGGAGTAGTACCTTCTCTCCTACCATGTAAGCAACATCACAAACCTTCCGATTGGCATAACTCTTCTATCTAGATTGCGCCGTGCGAAGTCGTTCCTGAATCAATTTAACCTTTTCCAAAGCATCCTAAACTAAATCAGTACCTAATAGCCTAGCCTCACCCAGCTCAAACTAACCCACCAGAGATCGACATCGTCTCCTATATAAAGCCTCGTACGGAGCCATCTGAATGATCGATTGGTAGTTGTTATTGTAAGCAAACTCTGCAAGTGGAAGAAACTGATCCCAAGAACTCCCCAAAATCTATAACACAAGCGCGTAGCATATCTTCCAATATTTGAATGGTGCGCTCGGATTGTCCGTCCATCTGAGGTGAAATGTTGTACTCAACTGAACCTGTGTACCCAAACCTCGCTGCACTACTTTCCAAAACTGTGATGTAAACTGCGTGCCCCGATCTGAAATGATAGACACTGGAACACCGTGTATGCGAACAATCTCGCGGATATAAAGCTCAGCCAACCGCTCTGAAGAATACGTAGTACAAACTGGAATAAAATATGCGGACTTGGTCAACCGATCTACTATAACCCAAACAGCATCAAACTTCCTAGAAGTCTGTGGAAGTCCAACTATGAAGTCCATGGTAATACGCTCCCACTTTCACTCCAGAATTTCAAGTCTTTGAAGCAATCCGCCTGGTCTCTGTTACTCGTACTTCACCTATTGACAATTTAAACATCGAGCTACAAACCCAACTATATATTTCTTCATTCTTCTCCACCAATAGTGCTGCCTCAAGTCCTGATACATCTTAGCGGCACCTGGATGAATGGAATACCGCAAACTGTAGGCTTTTTCAAGAATCAATTCACGCAGCCCATCTACATTTGGCACACAAATACGACCCTGCATCCTTAATACCCCATCATCCCCAATAGTAACATCTCTACTAACATCATCCCCAATAGTAACACAAACATATCACCACGTTGAACCGTGTCCTTAAGGACAAGCAAATGGGGATCATCATATTGGCGCTCTCTGATGCGATCATATAAAGAAGACCGAGAAACCACACAAGCCAGAACCCGACTGGGCTCTGAAACATCTAATCTCACGAACTGATTGGCCAAGGTCTGAACATCAACTGCAAGAGGGCTTTCACTAACAGGAATGAATGCAAGGCTACCCATACTCACCGCCTTTCTACTCAAGGCATCGGCCACCACATTGGCCTTCCCGGGATGATACAGAATAGTGATATCATAGTCCTTTAGCAGCTCCAACCATCTCCGCAGCCTCAAAATTATATCCTTCTGTTTGAATGAGTGATGTTTGGCATATTTCGATATGTGTTGATGTTACTTTACCCATGTTTTAACCACTTCTTGATGTTATTTGATCTTTAAAATGCCCGACATGGTTTAATTATTAGTTTTATGACTAATTAAGTTATGTGTGATGATTTAAGGTGTTTGGAGTGCAAAATATAAAGAAAAGGTGGTCTAGCCAGAGGAAGAAGGGTTGGATGCGTCGCATCCAACCTAGAAAAAAACATCATCTTTTGTGTACCCTTAGCAGTGAAGTCGGCCCATAGCGTCTGCTATAGCATCCGAAATTGGGAAGTAGAAGAGAAGGGTGGATGCGTCGCGTCCACCCTCGCATGCAAAACTGGGAAGTAGAAGAGAAGGTGGATGCGTCGCGTCCACCCTCACATGCAAAGTTAAGAAATGGAGGACGAGGTGGATGCGTCGCATCCACCTTAGCATCAACCCCTGAAGCCGATTTGGACTAGGGTTAGGAGAACTCTAGCCCATGACTTTTGGACGCAATATATAAGCTTAAAAATGCTTTTTTTAAGGGGAGAGATTGGAGAAGGAAAGGAAGCTACAACCAAGTTCTGAAACCACGGAATTCGTCTTGAGTTCTTATTCTCTCTTTCATTTATTGATTCTTATGCACTCTTTTGAAATTTTGGATGATTGCCTGAATATGAGTGGCTAAGAACCCTATTGTTCTAGGGTCATGGGTATACATGAATGTTGATGTTTTAAGTTTAATTTGACGACGTTGAGTTTATCATATTGGGTTGTTTATTTAATTCTGTTTTTAATTATTTTGCTGAGTAGCTAACAGTGAAATACTATCTACGAATCTAGAGTTGAACTCGAAAGTGGGAACCCTAGATTGCATATAGAAGTAAATAGAGTAAGTTCTCAAACTCGGGTATCGGGGAACGGATTCGCAATTAGGATAGACATATACCTAATGGCCTTACTCGGTTGCAATACAGGAATTGTAAATGTGTTCTTGTTAAACTTAATTCCATAGACATATAGGTATTAAGTTAAATTGAATAGGCGAGTAAGGACTCGACAGATTCTTACGAGCGAAATTAACCCTGTGAATCAACAATTCAGATAAATCATTTAGTTATTTTAAACTAAGAATGCAACATGAATGTTAGATGACCCGTGACCCTGGAATATTATATCCTATTGATTGTTATTCAAAACTATTTAAGTGTTGTGTTTAATTCTTAGCAATTCATTATTTGATAGTCTTTAGGTAGTAATTTAGAAAATTATATATTTTGTTAGAAATATCTTGAATCAATAAGCTATTCAAGTTTGAATTAGTCAAAAGTTAATCATAAGCCTCCGTGGGAATGATACTTTATTCACTACTTTATTACTTGACGACCACGTATACTTGCGTGAGTGTGTTTGGACCCGACAAGTTTTTGGCGCCGTTGCTGGGGACTTAGAAATTAGCTACGTGACTAAGTTAAGCTTTTATTAGATATTTGATCAAGTTTTAATTTTCAGTTTGCCTTGTTTGTGTCAACGCAGGATCTTCTCTCGAATGCAGAGGAGTAGAAGTGCAAACAACCTCATTCCTCTTGATCCAGAAATCGAACGAACACTACATAGAGTGAGAAGGGAACTCGAAGCTAGAACGATAATAGAAAGAGAGTTGGACATCGTAGTTCAACCACAGCCAATAGAGATGGCAGGCAATGAAGAGCGTCCGGTGATTGAAGCCGCAAGGCCCAATCTTGCGAATATGACTCAGGCTATTGTGAAGCCTGATATCACTGGGCATTTTGAACTCAAACAGTACATGGTACAGCTGATTCAGTCCACAGGACAATATGTGGGTCTATCTCATGAGGACCCGCAGAGGCATATTCAGAACTTCTTGGAAATTACGGACACTTACAATTATCCGAACGTTTCCAAGGACTATGTCAGGCTGACACTATTTCCTTTTTCACTGTTGGGGGAAGCTAAGGAATGGTTGCAAAAGGAGCCCGCGAACTCTATCCACACTTGGGATGATCTAGCAAGGAAATTCCTGATCAAGTTTTTCCCAACTAAGAAGACAAAGTCGCTGAGGAGCCAAATTCTTGGGTTCCAACAACGGGATGGCGAGACACTTCGTCAAGCTTGGGAAAGATACAAGAAGCTACTCAGAGACTGCCCGCATCATTGTCAGACTGATGAGGTATTGGGTCACACTTTTGTTGATGGGTTAGATGAAGCATCAAAGATGAATCTTGACTCAGCTTGTGGGGGTAGTTGCATGGCAAGGCCGTATAGTGAAATACAACTCTTGCTAAATAACTTCACTGCTAACGACCATAATTGGCAAGGAGAGGGGGATTCAAGAAGGGGAATTAAACAGAAGGCAGCCGGGTTGATTGAGCTTGATGACTTTTCCGCCATGAGAGCCGATATAGCAAAATTGGCAAATCAGATGAATAGAATGACTACACAACAAATGCAACATGTACAGCAGATGTCTATTTGTTGCGAACTATGCGGAGACAGGCATATGATTGACATATGCCCCACGAATCCTGAATCTATATACTATGTGGGGCAACAAAACAGAGGTTCTATGAATCAACATGCACAATATGGGAACACTTACAACCCAAACTGGAGGAATCATCCTAACTTCTCATGGGGCGGAAATCAACAGAATCAGAATCAGTATAGGCCTCAAGGAAATTTTACTCAACCTCAGAAGCCACCCCAACAAATGGAAGAAAGTACGAATGACTTGCTGAAAAAGTTGTTGCTAGACAATCAACAGCTCAGGACCGATTTCAGAAATCTTGAGAGGCAAATGGGGCAGTTAGCAGCAAACCAAAACACTAGACCTACAGGCTCACTTCCCAGTGATACAGAGAAGAACCCTCAAGTTAATGCAGTTACACTTAGAAACGGGAGGGAACTAGAGGAAGTGCCAAAGAAGATAAAGGAAAAACCTATACCTGAGGGGGAGCTGACACCTAAGGCAATACAAGAGTCAAAGGAAAATGATGCAAGTTCAGAGCGAATGGAGGTTACAAGGCCACCACCACCTTTCCCCCAAAGATTGCAGAAAAAGAATGACGATCGCATGTTCAACAAATTTCTCTCTATGTTGAGTCAGGTTCAATTAAATATTCCATTAGTGGATGTACTTCGTGAAATTCCAAAGTATGCTAAGTACATAAAAGACATAGTGGCTCACAAGAGGAAATTGACTGAGTTCGAGACGGTTGCACTTACTGAGGAGTGCACATCAAGGGTCCAAAACAAGCTTCCCCAAAAGCTTAAGGATCCTGGCAGCTTCACCATTCCAGTGCGAATCGGTAATATTGACGTGGGACGTGCTCTTTGTGATTTGGGTGCAAGCATAAATCTGATGCCTTTATCCTTGTTTAAGCAATTGGGTCTGGGAGCTCCGAGACCAACCACTGTGATGTTGCAATTAGCTGATAGGTCCATAGCCTACCCCGAAGGAGTGATTGAAGATGTGCTGCTGCAAATTGGAAAATTCATCTTCCCAGCTGACTTCATTATTCTAGACTTCGAGGCTGATGAACAAGTTCCAATCATATTGGGACGACCTCTCTTGGCTACTGGTGATGCAATAATTAAAGTGAGAGAAGGGAAAATGATTATGAGGGTGGACAACGAGGAAGCAGTCTTCAATGTCTACAAAGCAATCCAACTTCCCCGCCACTATGAGGAGCTCTCTATGATATCTGTTGTGGAGGTGGATGAGAAACTTCTTGACACGAGTGTATATCTAGACGATTCTCTAGAAAAAGCAATCATGATGTTTGATAGCTTGGAGATGGATGATGAGGTTGAGGAGATGATGCATATCCTAGATGCATCATGTGCTTACATGCAAGGAATAATCCCGTTTGAGCCCCTGAATAGGCCAAGTGGCCCCCCACCAAAGCCGTCAATTGAAAAAGCTCCAAAATTGGAACTTAAACCCCTACCCCCTCACCTTCAATATGCTTATTTGGGAAGTTCTGACACTTTACCTGTTATTATTTCTTCTCACTTGTCTAAATTACAGGAAGAAAAGCTATTAAGGGTGCTACGTGAGCACAAGCGAGCAATTGGGTGGACAATGTCTGACATTAAAGGCATTAGTCCAGCTTTCTGCATGCACAAAATCCTCATGGAGGACGGACACAAGCCAAGTGTAGAGCATCAACGCCGACTAAATCCAATCATGAAAGAAGTGGTAAGAAAAGAAGTGATTAAGTGGCTTGATGCAGGTATTGTATTTCCAATCTCTGATAGTAAATGGGTAAGCCCCGTTCAATGTGTGCCGAAGAAAGGGGGATAACCGTAGTAGTTAATGAAAATAATGACTTAATTCCTACAAGAACTGTCACTGGATGGAGAATTTGCATAGATTATAGAAAACTGAACAATGCCACCCGGAAAGACCACTTTCCCCTTCCCTTTATTGACCAAATGCTTGATAGATTAGCTGGCCAGGAATACTACTGTTTCCTGGACGGTTATTCGGGGTATAATCAGATTGCTATAGCCCCAGAAGACCAAGAGAAAACTACATTTACATGTCCTTATGGCACGTATGCGTTCAAGAGAATGCCCTTCGGTCTTTGTAATGCACCTGCGACTTTTCAAAGGTGTATGATGGCTATTTTTACTGACATGGTTGAAAGATTTGTAGAAGTATTCATGGACGATTTTTCTGTGTTTGGATGTTCTTTTGATAGTTGTTTGATGAACCTTGATAAAGTGCTTGCTAGGTGTGAAGAGACGAACTTGGTGCTAAACTGGGAAAAGTGCCATTTCATGGTACGTGAAGGTATAGTTTTGGGGCACAAGGTTTCAAAAGATGGTCTACAGGTGGATAAAGCAAAGGTGGAGACGATTGAAAAATTGCCCCCACCGACATCCATCAAAGGCATTCGCAGTTTCTTGGGTCATGCAGGTTTTTATCGTCGTTTCATTAAAGATTTTTCGAAAATTTCTTCTCCTTTGTGCAGGCTTCTAGAGAAAGATGTTACCTTCAAGTTTGATAATGCATGTCTGAAAGCATTTGAGGAGCTGAAGGGAAGATTGGTGACTGCACCAATTATCATTGGCCCCGATTGGGCACAACCATTTGAGTTGATGTGCGATGCAAGTGACATAGCAATCGGAGCGGTGTTGGGGCAAAGGAGGGATAAAATCTTTCACTCCATTTATTATGCGAGCAAAACTATGAATCCAGCTCAGATGAATTATACAGTTACTGAAAAGGAGTTGCTTGCAGTGGTGTGGGCGTTTGACAAGTTCAGATCCTATCTAGTGGGAACCAAAGTCATCGTCTACACAGATCATTCAGCTATCAGATACTTATTTGAAAAGAAAGACGCCAAGCCGAGGCTGATTCGTTGGGTCCTCCTCTTGCAAGAATTTGACTTAGAGATCCGAGATCGAAAAGGGACAGAAAATCAAGTGGCCGATCATTTGTCCAGATTAGAAAGTCGGGACCATGTAGCTGAAGGAGGGTCAATCAAAGAAACATTTCCGGATGAGCAAATATTAGCAGTCACCTCAGGTGAAGCCCCATGGTATGCAGATTATGTGAATTTTATTGCAAGTGGGGTGACGCCACTAGAATGGACACCTGACAATAGAAGAAGATTCTTACATGATGTAAGGTTCTACATGTGGGATGAGCCATTCTTATATAGGCAGTGTGCAGATCAGTTGGTGAGAAGGTGTGTTCCTGAGGAAGAGATGAAGGCTATACTGCATGACTGCCATGCTTCGCCATATGGAGGTCATCACGGCGGGGATAGAACCGCCCAAAAAGTGCTACAATCAGGTTTCTATTGGCCAAAATTATTTAAGGATGCACATGCCTTCGTTAAAAATTGTGATAGATGCCAAAGAACCGGAACTATCACGAGGAAGCACGAGATGCCCTTGCAAAATATTCTGGCAGTAGAACTTTTTGATGTTTGGGGGATTGATTTCATGGGACCATTCCCATATTCTAACGGGCACAGATACATCTTGGTGGCGGTCGACTATGTTTCTAAGTGGGTGGAGGCCATTGCTCTTCCTACTAATGACGCAAAGGTAGTGGTAAGCTTTGTAAAGAAGCACATCTTCACACGTTTTGGGACTCCAAGAGTGTTGATAAGCGACGGGAGAACTCACTTTTGTAACAAATTGCTGAATAATATTCTTGCAAAATATGGAGTTAAGCACAAAGTTTCCACTGCCTATCATCCCCAAACGAGTGGTCAAGTAGAAGTTTCCAACAGAGAGGTAAAGCAGATTTTGGAAAAGACAGTAAGTATCAATAGAAAGGACTGGGCCGGGAAGCTGGATGACGCATTATGGGCATATCGCACTGCATACAAGACCCCAATAGGTACTTCTCCGTATAGGTTGGTTTATGGGAAGGCATGCCATCTGCCCGTCGAGCTTGAACACAAAGCATATTGGGCAATTAAAAAGCTAAATATGGAGATGGACTTGGCCGGTGAGAAGAGATTGCTACAACTCAACGAGCTTGATGAGTTTCGATTGCATGCGTATGAAAATGCCAAATTGTATAAAGAAAAGAACAAAAGGTGGCATGATAAGCATATCCAACATCGTGAGTTTGAGCCAGGTCAAGAAGTTCTACTGTTTAATTCAAGGCTAAAGCTTTTTCCAGGAAAGCTTAAATCTCGATGGTCGTGTCCATTTGAAGTGGTTAGTGTGAAACCTCATGGTGCGATAGAATTGTGTGATAAGGGTTCCAATGCGACATTCTTGGTAAATGGCCAAAGAGTAAAACACTATTGGGGTGGTGACATTGCACGTCACAAGATCACGATGGATTTAGTGGAGGCATGAAGAACATGTTGCGTCGTGCCGCGACGTTAAATCAGGCGCTTCTTGGGAGGCCACCCAAGTTAGTTAGTTCATTGTTTTGTAGGAATTAGATCTTGTATGTATATTAAAAAAAAAAAAAAAACTCGATCCAGATATGGGAAAACGAGGCGGATGCGTCGCACCCCCCTCAGCATGAAAAAATTGGCGGGCCAATTGCTCAAGGCAGTGAAGTCTGTCTATCGCGTCCGTGTCGCGTCCAACAAATTTTGAAGGCAGAAGAGGGGATGCGTCGCGTCTAAGCTCGCACGCACAGGTAAGTGCTAATATTTTAACACATCTTAAGGAAAAAAAAAAGTAAGGCATACAAACGCATACAAATTCGTTAATCGAACTTGCGACGCATACAAACGCATACAAATCTCTTTAATTCAACTTGCGAAGCATACAAACGCGACAGGTACGCATCATCTTCTTCGTTCTTTCTTTTGCTTCTCTCCTAATTCTTCTCTCTTCCCTCTCTCAATGGTAGCAACAAGTAGGTTTTGCAATTTCAAATATCACACATGTAAGTAAGAAAGGAACTGAAAAAGCCTGGGGTTTAGGGCTGTCGTTCTTGGTAGTTATAATGGTTGCGAGATGATAAACTATAATTCCCTTCATCTCGTTAATTTTGGGAGGGTAGTCGCATTACCCAACTGATAGAATGAACTAGGCACACTTGTTGCATATCACATGTTCGACGAATTGTCCGTGAGGAAAATTTAGGCGTCGGTGAAGTCTGAGTAACCGAGCAACATTGGTATATGCTTGAGAATAGGTGTGGGGTCGAGTGAGGTGCTATGTGAAATTGACCGTGGTTAGTGAGCGTCGCTAGGATAGACCTCATGTTGGGCATAACGATATCTATATAGCACAATGCTTATTTGTAAAATTGAAGAGAGTTATCACATACTTGCTGAAAGCCATGAGCTATAATTCCATGAATTATTGAATGGCATGACTTTACGAATAATTGGAAGTGCAGGCTGTTGCAACTGCTTTAAAGCTGAACTTCACTGTTTCATATGCTAATTGTTGATTTCTTTGCATTGCAGGTGCTTAGATTCGTAAAATGACAGCAACGAGTAAACCGTCCAAGCAACAAGACAAAGATGGTAACAAGCAACCGCCCAAAAAGCCTACCGGACGGGCAGCAGGCGCCCCAAATCCACAGAAAAAAAGGAAGCGGACGGAGAAGGAAATGGAACTGCAGCCTAGGCAGTTAAGTGATGATTCAGAGCAAGAAGAAGAGGAACCATTAGTCAGGAGGACAGTGAAGAAGGGTATTACACCAAGCAAAGGAATAGAGATAAGAGAGCCTGTGACATACCAAAGAAAAGCCTCCAAAAAGAGTGATCCGACTGATAAAGGGAAGGAGAAGATTACTACAGAATCTGAGTCCGAATCCGATTCGGATAATGACCTCCTACATGTCGACATGAGTGATGAAGATGAGGGTGAACCCATAGACCGAGTTGCTTGGGAGAAAAACTTTGTTAATGAGAAGGCATTCCGAGCCTATAAGAAGATACTGGTTTCAAAGAAGTATATTCCGGAAAAGCCGATCAACATCGGAACACTTAAGAAAAAGTACTCAGAGTTTCTAAAATCAATTCGAGAGGTGCAACAATGGGGACCCATCTTGAAAGGTCACGGCAAAGCCAACCTCACCATTGTTAGAGAGCTTTATGCCAATTGGCGTCACGCCAGGGGCAACATTGTGAGAGTAAGAGGGGTAGATATTAATGTGTCAGCTGAAGCTCTGAATAACTTCTTAGGGGTGCCACACACACTTACAGATAGGTTTGACTCCATATGCAAAACACCAGATTATGCACACATTAAGTCTGTCCTATGCCCTACCAGGAAGGATGCAGAGTGGAAGCATGGGAGTATGGAGTACCATTCTATAGCCAAGGAATTCATGAGTGCGTTAGCACGTGTGGCTCTAAATTTCATATGTAACCGCCTGATGCCATGCCAACACAAAACTGATGTCCCTCGTCACCGCGCACTAGTATTATATGCTTTATTGGAGGGGATACCGCTCAACTTAGGAGCCATCATGCATGATCAAATGCAGCGCACCGGGATGAATTACAAGTGGAGGCTGTTCTTTGCTAATACCCTATCGGCTTTCTTGATAGAGATGGGAGTACTATGTGCCAAGGAGAATGACGACATTAAGGCTAAAGCTCCGGGACCATACGATGTCACTCATGTTCTAGAGCCGAACAAGGGAAGGTCTTCTAAGCTCACCATTCAACAATTATTTGAGCAGATGCAAGCAGATATGCAAGAGAACAGGGCTGAGCTGATAGCGACTCGTGTCGAGTTGAGTGCCACCAGGGATGAGTTGAGACAGACTCGTGCGGATCTAAGCCGAGTTCAGACCGAGCAGGCCACGATGATGAAGGAGATATCATTACTCCTCAGAGCTCTGGTTCAATGTGCAGGTACAGACATCTCCCAGCTGATTGCATCATCCACTGCCGGACCATCCACTCCTGTTCCTCCTATAGTCAGTGAGGCTCCACACAACAGGCCTACTGAGGTCGCTGTAACACCAGCTACAAAATCAGCTCCAGTTGTTGATGATAGGACAATGACAGCTCTCCCTATGCGTGAGGATGATGTTGCAAGGCCGGAGGGGGTCCTGGTGAATGCTATGGATGCAGATGCTCTTCCACAGACTGCGGATGAGCCTTCCACCTTGACTTGAGGGAGTTCTTCTCACCCTACTTTACCTTGTTTGTGTGCATTGGGGACAACGCACAGTTCTAAGTGTGGGGTGGGGGCTATTCATATTTTGTTGTATGGATGAATGTACTAAAATATTCACTGGATTAATGGCATATAATAGCAGTAAATTCATCTATATGGAGTAACTCTCAGTTTATTCTTGAAGGTAATAAAAAAAAAAAAATTCTTTGTAGGTATGTAGGTAGTAGTAATCCCCTGTGGTTTTTCTTTGTGCATCGGTTCTTTTCCATGGGATGTATTTTGAACCGGGTAGAAATTTTTTTTCTTTTAGAATAGATTAGAGTTAGAAAATAAATAGAGGAAGAAATATGAGATTCCGAGGGGCCTACTGATTTGTTTGATAGTAGCATAGTCAGGCTTTGGCATATGTAGGGCCTCTCCTATGTTTTGAAATTGATCATGAAGCCTTCATGTATTGGATAGCATGTTTGTGATACCTATGTCTCGTTTACATGACTTATGTTCACTTTGCGCTTAATGTTTAATATCTCGTGGCTTCGTGAATACTTGCATTGTTTGAGAGTTGGAATGTGACTGTCCTTAATGAGTCATGTGCCATGTGTGGTGAGATTTTTTATGTAGTCCATGTATTGTACTTGTGTCTAGAACTTGCCCGGTATGTGAGTTGAAGCGAAATTTTAGGTGATGCTCGGTTTGAAAAATGATTTTAGGCTTTCTTTGATCTTTTTGAGCTTACTACTTATCATAAATAAAATTTATCCCTAGTTAACCAATTTGAGCCTATTGAATTTTAGTTGGTACCCACATTACAAGCATATACCCTTTTTATTTGGAATTGACATTGTTTTGATCCTTTTACCTCTTAAAGCACTTTAATTGTTAGATGAGCGCTAAAAGAAATAAGAAAGGAATAAGTGTGGGGTGACTTTTGAGTGGAACTAATAAAAGGAAGAAAGGTGCACTTGTTTTGTAAAATAATACACCACTAGCGAAAATTGAAAAAAAAAATAAAAAAAATAATAATAATTTGGAATAAATATAGACGAATAAATTGTTGTTTTGTTCTTGCTAATAGGTATGAATTAAAGTAATGTTTAAAGAAAGAGGAAATATTGTTGAGGGTGATATTATTTGTGAAATTGAAGTGGGGTTGAAGAATTTGCGCTTAAGTTATTTGGTGATGTGTTAAAGTGCTTAGGAGGTTGAGTCACTATTCCTAAAATATATCCTACCCGTCCCTTAGCCCACATTACAACCATGAAAAAGTCCTAATTGATTTTAGATCGAGCGAGCTTACATTAGTAGAGATTTACATTAAGGGCAAGCTTATGGTACCAATTACATGCATGTGACTTCTTTTGTGAGAGTGATCGATTTTCGTTGATATATGAGCATGAGATTCGAATGTGTGGATTGATTTTACTTTCTTTGTTTTTGTGAGGGCACATGGTTTCAAGAGGGATAGGTAACATTATTAGACTTCTCTAGGATGTTGGGTGTTCAAGCCACGAGTACATTATGACAATGAGTCGGTTTTTGAGGCTAGGATTATTATGAGCATGTTGACTTGTTTGAATATTTTTGAAGAAGGGCATAAGTAAAGGGAAGGGTATGTGATGCATAGCCTAGAGCCTAATTGTTGCAAATAACCACGGTCATAGGTGCAGTGTGCTTTGAATGATAAGAGCTTAATTTTGTTTCGTCTACTATAGGATGGTTTGTTCGAGGACGAACAAAGGTTTAAGTGTGGGGTAGTGATGTTTGGCATATTTCGATATGTGTTGATGTTACTTTACCCATGTTTTAACCACTTCTTGATGTTATTTGATCTTTAAAATGCCCAACATGGTTTAATTATTGGTTTTATGACTAATTAAGTTATGTGTGACGATTTAAGGTGTTTGGAGTGCAAAATATGAAGAAAAGGTGGTCTAGCCAGAGGAAGAAGGGTTGGATGCGTCGCATCCAACCTAGAAAAACTACATCTTTCGTGCACCCTTAGCAGTGAAGTCGGCCCATAGCGTCCGCCATAGCATCCGAAACTGGGAAGTAGAAGAGAAGGGTAGATGCGTCGCGTCCACCCTCGCATGCAAAACTGGGAAGTAGAAGAGAAGGTGGATGCGTCGCGTCCACCCTCACATGCAAAGTTAAGAAATGGAGGACGAGGTGGATGCGTCGCATCCACCTTAGCATCAACCCCTGAAGCCGATTTGGACTAGGGTTAGGAGAACTCTAGCCCACGACTTTTGGACGCAATATATAAGCTTAAAAATGCTTTTTTTAGGGGAGAGATTGGAGAAGGAAAGGAAGCTACAACCAAGTTCTGAAACCACGGAATTCGTCTTGAGTTCTTATTCTCTCTTTCGTTTATTGATTCTTATGCACTCTTTTGAAATTTTGGATGATTGCCTGAATATGAGTGGCTAAGAACCCTATTGTTCTAGGGTCATGGGTATACATGAATGTTGATGTTTGAAGTTTAATTTGACGACGTTGGGTTTATCATATTGGGTTGTTTATTTAATTCTGTTTTTAATTATTTTGCTGAGTAGCTAACAGTGAAATACTATCTACGAATCTAGAGTTGAACTCGAAAGTGGGAACCCTAGATTGCATATAGAAGTAAATAGAGTAAGTTCTCAAACCCGGGCATCGGGGAACGGATTCGCAATTAGGATAGACATATACCTAATTGCCTTACTCGGTTGCAATACAGGAATTGTAAATGCGTTCTTGTTAAACTTAATTCCATAGACATATAGGTATTAAGTTAAATTGAATAGGCGAGTAAGGACTCGACAGATTCTTACGAGTGAAATTAACCCTGTGAATCAACAATTCAGATAAATCATTTAGTTATTTTAAACTAAGAATGCAACATGAATGTTAGATGACCCGTGACCCTGGAATATTATATCCTATTGATTGTTATTCAAAACCATTTAAGTGTTGTGTTTAATTATTAGCAATTCATTATTTGATAGTCTTTAGGTAGTAATTTAGAAAATTATATATTTTGTTAGAAATATCTTGAATCAATAAGCTATTCGAGTTTGAATTAGTCAAAAGTTAATCATAAGCCTCCGTGGGAACGATACTTTATTCACTACTTTATTACTTGACGACCACGTATACTTGCGTGAGTGTGTTTGGACCCGACAATGAGTGTTGAAGACTCCGATGATCTGTAAATACCTCACAAGACACACCATAGAGTCAGTCTCTCCAAATCTTCAATGCATGAACAATGGCTGCCAATTCTAAATCATGGACAAGGTACTTCTTTTCATGTGGCTTCAACTAGCGCGAAGCATAAGCAATCACTCTATGCTCCTACATTAAGACACACCCAATACCAATCCGAGAAGCATCATAATATATTGTATAAGAACCAGTAGTCGAAGGTAGGACTAGAACTGGAGTTGTGGTCAAGGCAGTCTTGAGCTTCTGAAAGCTCTCTTCACACTCATCCGACCACCTGAATGGAGCACCTTCTGGGTCAATTTAGTCAAAGACAATGCAATAGACGAGAAGCCCTCCACAAAGCGACGATAATAATCGGCCAAGCCAAGAAAACTCCGAATCTCAGTAGTTGAAGATGGCATGTGCCAACTTTGAACTGCCTCTATTTTCTTCGGATCCACCTTAATTCCTTCACCGGACATTATGTGTCCCAAGAATGCCACCGAACTAAGCCAGAACTCACATTTAGAGAATTTGTCATAAAGTTTCTCTTCCCTCAACCTCTGTAGTACAATACTCAAATGTTGTGCATGTTCCTCATGGATATGTGAGTACACCGGGATATCATCAATAAATACTACGACAAATAAATCAAGATACGGTTGGAATACACTATTCATCAAGTGCATAAATGTTGCTGGGGCGTTGGGTAGCCCAAAAGGCATCACGAAAAATTCATAGTGACCATAACAGGTCCTGAATGCCATCTTTAAAATATCTGAATCCTGAACTTTCAATTAGTGATACCCGTATCTCAAATCAATTTTGGAGAACACCCTCGCTCCCTGAAGCTGGTCGAATAAATCATTAATATGTGGCAAAGGATACTTGTTCTTGATTGTAACTTTGTTCAACTGGCTGTAGTCGATGGACATCCGCATTGTACCATCTTTCTTTTTCACAAATAGAACTGGTGCACCCCAAGGTGACACACTAGGCCTAATAAACCCCTTTATCAAGAAGTTCCTGGAGTTGCTCTTTCAATTCTTTCAATTTAGTTGGTGTCATACGATACGGAGGAATAGAAATGGGTTGAGTGCCCGGTACCAAGTCAATACCAAAATCAATATCCATACCGGGTGGCATACTGGGCAGGTCTATAGGAAATACATCCGAAGAGTCTCACACTACCGGTACAGAATCAATAGTAGTAGTGTTTGCATCAACATCTCTCACAAAGGCCAAATATGACAAACACCCCTTTCCAACCATATGTTGAACCTTCAAGTAAGAAATTACCCTGTCGGGAACATAATCTAGAAAACCTCTCCACTCGACCTTCGGCAATCCTAGTATCGCCAACGTCACGATTTTTGCGTGACAGTCCAAAATAGCATGACATGGAGACAACCAATCCATACCCAAGATTACATAGAAATCAACCATACTAACCAATAATAGATCAACTCTAGTCTCTAGTCTCCCAATAGTTACCACACACGACCAATACACATGGTCCAAAATAATAGTATCGCCCACCGACATAGATACACAAACAGGTGAAACTAAGGACTCACAAGGCATATCCAGATAATGAGTAAAATACGATGAAACATATGAATATATGGAACCAGGTTCAAATAATATAGAAGCTTCCCTGTGGCACACTGAGACAATACCTGTGATCACTGCATCTGAAGCAACAACATCTGGCCTAGAAGGAAAAGCATATAATTGGGCCCGACCGCCACCTGATCGGCCTCCCCCTCTGAAAATATAGAACAGTACAATAACTGAAAGGAAGAGATTCAAGGTCAGTGAACACCAGGCAGCTACCTTGATAGTCTCCAATAGATAACACTCTAAGATCTAACAGTTGCCATGTCCGGAAGCACCTGGATCTGCACACGAGGTGCAGAGTGTAGTATGAGTATAACCAACTCAATAAGTAATAAAACTAACCTCTGGGCTGAAAGTAGTGACGAGCTCCGCAGGTACAGTCCTGTATAGAAATAACGGTATAGAAATGTAGGCATGCTTTCAAGTTCAACAGTTAAACTCAGTACAAGTAAGATAAATCAACATTGCATGATATGAGGAATATTATATCTCAGTGGAAAACCTCGTGTACTCATTATCACTAATCGCTCGGTCACTCGGTACTATTTATGGCCAATTCAGCCCAGGGATATTACATCCCGTACACACACACACACACACACACACACACACACACACACACACACACACACACACTAGCTGACAGTCAGTCACTCAGTACCGTATAAGGCCAATCCAGCCCTCGGTAATTTATCCCCAAATATAAATATTTCGGACAAGATCCATGTCCAGGGAAATTCATCACAATCATAAATATATATACACACATACACACACACACACACATTGGCTATATATATACACACACACACACATACACACATACACACACACACACACACACATACATTGGCTGACAGTCAGTCACTCAGTACCGTATAAAGCCAATCCAGCCTTGGGTAATTTATCCCCAAATATAAATATTTCGGACAAGATCCATGTCCAGGAAAATTCATCACAATCATAAATAAGTAAGGCAAGTCCATGCCCTAGGAATTCCATCCCATATATATATCATCTACGCTCACTGTGGGAGGTGCAGACTCCGGAGGGGCTCCTTCAGCCCAAGCATGATATAAAGCCTATATGGCCTGCTGCAAGCGACAGCCCCGATCCATATAATGATAAAGCCGATATGGCCTGCTGCAGGCGGGCAGACCCGATCCATATAATGATAATATATATAAAGCCGATATGGCCTGCTGCAGGCGGGAAGCCTCGATCCCATAAATATCCTCACAATGGATGAACATGACTGAGTATGAAATGTACATTTTAAAATAATTAAATTCAACAGCAACACAACCCTATGGGTCCCAAAGTGTCGGCACGTAGCCTAAACATGATCTTTAATAGGAGTCTCAGCTCACTTTCTCCAACACATGGAGGATACGCGAATAATAACATGATTCATTAATTTTACAACTCCACATAATTTATTAAATCACAATTTCTATAGTGCAAGACCACACGCCTGTCACCTAGCATGTGTGTCACCTTCATACAATTCACATTACACGTAATTCAGGGATTCATACCCTCAGAACCAAGTTTAGAAGTGTTACTTACTACAAGCCGTATAATTCTTTACTCTGCTATGTCTTTGCCTCGCGAATCGGTTTCCAAATGCCTCGTATCTAGTCATAATTAATTCGATTCAGTCAAAATAAATCATTAAAATTAATTCCATGTGAAAATACTAATTTTTCCACGTCTCGCAACCCAAGAAAAGTTACAAAATATGAACGCCCATTCAACCACGAGTCCAACCATATAAATTTTATCAAAATCTGATAACAACTCGACCCTCAAATCTTCAAATTAAACCAAGAAGGTTTTTCTAAATTTTCCAACTTAAATCACCACTTAAATGTTAAAAACAACCATGGATTCAGGTAATTTGACCAATATTGAGTTAAGAACACTTACCCCGTTGTTTTCCTTGAAAATCTCCCAAACATCACCTCTTCCCGAGCTCCAAATCGGTAAAATTGGAACTTAAACCCTCTGCCCAGTCATTTGCTCTACGCGATCGCGAAGCACAGATTTCCCCTGACCAATTTTCCCTTACGCGATCGCGGACCTGACTATGCAATCGCGAAGCTCAGTTTCACAAACCTACGTGATCGCGGATTAGTCAACGTGATCGCGAAGCACAAACGTGTGACCTCCACTTCTGCTCCATTTCCTCTACGCAAACGCGACCTTAGCCACACGTTCGCGAATCACAAAATCCTAGAGCTACGCGATCGCATCCCTCTTCACGCGATCGCATAGAACTTTATTGAAGTTGTGCCGATATTCCAAAATAGCCTTCTTGCTTGAATTAACCTCCGGACAGCTCAAATTTATCCAAATTAATTGTATCACTTCATTAAAATTCATCGAAAATAATTCCGGATAATAAAACACCAACTTAAAATTTTATTCTAAAAAGTCAGTGCGGGGAACGCCCCTCGGAACCCGACAAAAGTTTTACGAAATTCGAACACCCATTCCGATACGAGTTCAACCATACCAAAATTATCAAATTTCGATAACGGATCGCCCTTCAAATCTTAAATTAAAGTCTAGAGGGTTTCTACCATTTTTCAACACAATTCACTAATTTATTGATAAAAACAACAATAGATTCATGTAATTTAACCAAAATCAAGTTAGGAATTCTTACCCCAACGTTTCCCTTGAAACACTCTCGAAAAAGTGCCTCACCCGAGCTTCCTTGGTCCAAAAATGAAAGAATGAGACGAATTTGGACTTTATTCTGCTGCCCAGGGATTTGTTCTTCGCGTTCGCGACCCTTCCCTCGCGTTTGCGATGAACAAATTCTCCAACAACCATTTTCAAACTCCTCTCAGATAGTCTCTAGTATAATGGCCATAACTTTATGTACAAATCTTCAAATGACAAATAGTTTACCTTTCTGGAAACTAGACTCAAAGATATATAACTTTCATTTGTTGCTCATCTCTGTATTCCTTATAGATTGCGATATATAAGCTTCCAAAGTCAGCCCTATGCAACAAAGATTTCTAAACTCTTCCTAGACAGCTTGTAGTATATCAACTATAACCTTTGGTACACAACTCCAAATTCCAAATGGTTTACCTTTCTGAATACTAGACACAAAGGACTACAACTTTTATTTTTGGATCATTTCCAAATTTCTTATAGATTGCGAGATATGAGCCTCTAAATTCAGACGACGAACAGCAAACTTTCCTTCTTCGCGAACGCGCGAACCTCTTTGCGAATGCGAAGAACAAAGTCCCAACAGAAAAATCTTTCTTCGCGAATGCGAGAGGCTCCTCGCGAACGCGAAGAACAACACCAGAACCAGCAACCAGCAGCATCAAAACACCCAAACATGGTCCGAAACCACCCCGAATCAAACCCGAGACCCCCGAGACCCCATCCAATCGTACCAACCAGTCCCAATACATAACATGAACCTGCTCGAGGCCTCAAATCACATCAAACAACATCAAAGCCACGAATCATATGGCTACAACTTTTATTTTTGGATCATCTCCAAATTCCTTATAGATTGCGAGATATGAGCCTCTAAAATCAGACGACGAACAGCAAACTTTCCTTCTTCGCGAATGCGCGAACCTCTTTGTGAACGCGAAGAACAAAGTCCCAACAGCAAAATCTTTCTTCGCAAACGTGAGAGGCTCCTCGCGAAGGCGAAGAACAATGCCAGAACTAGCAACCAGCAACATCAAAATACCCAAACATGGTCCGGAACCACCCCGGATCAAACCCGAGACCCCCGGGACCCCGTCCAATCATACCAACCAGTCCCAATACATAACACGAACCTGCTCGAGGCCTCAAATCACATCAAACAACATCAAAGCCACGAATCATACCCCAATTCAAGCCTAATGAACTTTGAAATTTCAAATTCTATATCTTGTGCCGAAACACATCAAATCAATCTGGAATGACTTCAAATTTTGCACACAAGACATAATTGACATAACGAAGCTATTCCAATTTCCAGAATCGGATTCCGGCCCCGATATCAAAAAGTCAACCCCCGATCAAACTTTCCAAAAATTCATCTTTCGTCATTTCAAGCCAAATTCCTTTACATACCTCCAAATAATTTTCCGGACACGCTCCTAAGTCCATAATCACCGTACGGAGCTATTGACAGCGTCAAAATTTCATTTCGGAGTTGTCTTCACATAGTTCCGACTATGGTAAAAATCCTATGACTTAAACTTTCGTTTTGGGGATCAAGTGTCCTAAATCACTCTAAATCGTTCGGTAACTGAATTCAACCACGCATGCAAGTCAATACACATAATAAGAAGCTGTCAGGGCCTTATGCCGCAAGACAGGGCTTAAATTCTTAAAACAACAAGTCAGGTCATTACATTCTCCACCTCTTAAACAAACGTTCCTCCTCGAACGTGCTAAGAATTATTCTGAGGTTACCAAATCGATGATTTTACTTTTACAAATATACTCACGGTTGATCCCACATTACCGCATTTGAGATAAGCCCGACAACACCATCTCAATTGAGATTATTCCTTTTATCTATATTTGTAAACTTTAAGACCAATTTCTTACACTCCAAGCATTTTCAAAAGGCCTAATTGTTTTTTCACAACAACGCACGGTATTATTCTCAACTGGCTATAGCAACTCGTGCCTACGCCCATATCAATTTTCTTGATAGTGTTGAAGTACTTCAAAAAATTTCTGGGGTGTTACATTTTTCCCCGCTTAGGATCATTCGTCCTCAAACACATAACATAATTTATCTCTTCTTTCACACATATTAATCTCCCAAATTTTTCTAACTCCCAAATTTTTCACAAAATTTCGGCAGAGTCTCCCCTGTAAATGGGCCTATCCACCTGACAGAGTAACACCAAAACGACTCCTAGCAACACATCTACAAGGTATATATTAATAACACTGATCTCAGCATTATAAGTATTGCATTATCATTATGATATCGAGACATGAAGTACATCATATGTATACTCATCACCACATCTCAGGTCTTAAAAGCTGTTCATAATTAATTCTGGTATCATCAATTAATCTCATATTAACCAGTACCTCGTTTCAAATTTTTCACAATACTGACAACATAATGTGAGGCGTGAAGACCTCATAACTATTTGCCCGATTTAATGAGTCACATTTAACGCCACCTGGGCACTCATCTTATAGGTTAAAACTCAATGTTTATAGCACAAAAATGGATGAATATGCACAGAAAATATACAAGAATTATCAGATAAGCCTAACAGGCATGACTCCCTATTAATATTATTGTACAAATTACATTTCACAAAGGGAGAATTTTAAACTCATATATATTTTACCACAAGGATCTCGTCCTTATATAACTTCCACCGCGGCTTGTAGCCTGGTTTAAATATTTCACATCATGTAAAAATGCAAGGATCTAGTCCTCAACTCCAAATCACAAGTATTTTGCACATTGTGCCAACTGAATTTCAATTTCCTTTCTTTCTTCCTTTCAATAAATTTCGTAAACATTTTTCATAACACATAACGAACCCTCATACCGGTAGGGCATATAACTTATAAAAATTGAAATCAATTATTCCGAAATCACATCAAAACCCACTGTAATGAATAATAAAATTTTGCTTTTGGACTTATAGCCCTAAATGGTTCACAAAAATAAAATGACAGACACGGGCTCACATCTTTAAATCTCCCAACAGGGATAAACATATAAGTGAGTCACAAATTTACGAAGCTCACCCATAAGTGGAGCATAATAGGGAGACTCACCTCAATATTCTGAACCAAATCAAATTAAGGGAAAATAGTCTCTTATAACAGAATCAGGATCGTACCTGTAACGACACCATCTGGTGTATCGGCCTTAGCCAAAATCATAGTGATTATATCAACGGGTCGGGCCTCCACCTCTTAGGCGCCCTCTACCCGCCTGTCCTCCACCTTTAACTGACCATGCACGTGAAGTATTAACTGGAATAACCACTGTAAGAACCCCGTGCCGATGGTGCATTAAAAGAACTTACTGTAGCACCCCGAATATTTTGAAATTGTTGATGTTACCCTGCTGGTACTGAAATGTAGAATTATTAAGGACGCGGGAATACCTCAAGCCCCAACATCATCCCATACAAGTCTTACCCCTTACTCATATACAAGTTTCGGAGAACCTTTCATTACCACGTAAATACATCTCAGGCCAAAACTGATATAACACATGACCCCGCAATCTGATCGTTGATAGTGGACTCCCCTCACTTGGCGCGAAGCCATAGGACACATGCCGATGATCCACAATACTAACCTTCACCGGTCATAAGACACCTCAAGCCATTTATTTGGCGCATGTCACCCGCGTGACAGTTAAACTCGCTTTCTCCAGTGCCTTGGCTGCCAGTATGTAACCTTTGCTAAATAGAAATCCCATACGAACTACATAGTCTCTAAAACCACCAACTATCTTCATATCTACATCCACCTCATGACCCTACCACGATTGTGACGATTAGGCAATTAATTAAACCTTCTTAAGATCATACTTATTAACCAGATGTCAGAACCTGCTGCACCCCCATGTGCACAACTGAATGATCTCTAAATACTTCCGCATCCTTGATCTAGATGACACGTTGTAACAATGATTGAACAAACCTGGCACCCTTATAACCCCTCGATAGTATCACAAATCGTTGGCGCATAGTTGATACCGAGTGCGCAATTTTATTCACTAGTGGATGCAAAAGAACATAAGATATATGCTTCAAGCTGAATAAATGCTGCATGACAAGGAATGAAAAAAGTGAATTCTTCCTACTAGCTCTGTAGCCTCTCGAAGATAAGTATAGACGTCTCCGTACCGATCCGCAAAACTCTACTAAACTCGTTCGTGACTCGTAGAACCTATGAACCTAGAGCTCTGATACCAACTTGTCATGAACCAAAATCCTGCCACAGGCGTCGTGATGGCACCTAGTCTCCAATACTAGGTAAGCCGATTTCAATTATATTTTTGAAGCTATTTTTGTTTAATTAAATAAGTAATCAAAACTAACAACGGGACAAATAAAAATATACAACCTCCCAAGACTAGTAGTACTGAGTCACGAACTCTAGCTGAATACATGGAATGATCACGAGGACCAAATATACAATACTGTTTGATTAAAAATTAGCAGTACGATGAAATGAACAGACTCCAAGGGACTGCGACGACCAAGCAGCTCTACCTTGAATCCTTGCGATCATGCTCTAACTATGTCCGGGTCTGATACCTCCAATACCTGGCTCTGCACAAACATGTGCAGAAGTGTAGTATGAGTACACCACGGTCGGTACCCAGTAAGTATCAAGAATAACCTCAGTGGAGTAGAGACGAGGTACAGTCAAGACACTCACTAGTCTAATAATCTGTGCAATATAGTATACAAAATAATACTAGAAAATAACTAGCAATGATAACAACAAAATCAATCAGTGATATAACAACAATGCAACAAGAACATTAAAATTATTGCTCAGACGAATAAGGAACACAGGTACAACCAATTAATCAAGTCCTTCAAATATAAATTTTTTCGCCTATATGTTTTTCAAATAATAATTTTCAAGATATAATACTTTCCAATAAATATATTTTCAAGTAAAAGTCACCATGTGACACCTCATTTCACAATCATAAAAATTACGGGTCTCAGCCCATTTTCATATTTTTTCCACGGCACCTCGTGCCCATATTTCTATCACCATCACACGGACCACTCACGTGTCAAATATCAATGTATATAAGATCCGCAGGATTAATTTATTTTCACTAAAGTAAGGTTAAAATCTTTAAATCAAGTAAAAAATCAACAAAGGAATAAATTTATTTTAGAAACCATTTGGGTGAAGAAAATGACATTCCAATTTAAATGAAGCATCCGATAACTACTAATTTGGATGTAAAATTTAATAAATTAAAACATAATAGCAATTTCTTTTATTCGAAACAACTCAATTCTCGAAAACCAGTAAAAACCATAAACACAAATCTGTAGAGTCTTGTACAAGGAGCCAAAGTCAATACAATACAACAAGGAATGAAAAACACATAATAAAATCAAATAATACATCACGGAAGAACACAAGAATTTACATATCACGGAAAAATAAAATAACCAAAGGCAAGTGCATCCATAGAAAAATATCAACAAAGGGCACTCCCGAGGTACCGCCTCGTAGTCCCAAAAGTAAATATGCAAGACAGGGGGATCTCCCGAGATACCGCCTCGTAGTCCCAAAAGTAAATATGCAAGACAGGAGGATCTCTCGGAATACCGTTCCGTAGTCCCAAAGTAAATATGTAGGGCAAGGGGATCTCCCGGAATACCGTTTCGTAGTCCCAAAGTAAATATGCAGGGCAGGGGGATCTCCTGGAATACCGTTCTATAGTCCCAAAGTAAATATGCAGGGCAGGGGGATCTCCTGGAATACCGTTTCGTAGTCCCAAAGTAAATATGCAAGGCAGGGGGATCTCCCAGAATACTGTTCCGTAGTCCCAAAGTAAATATACAAGGAAGGGGGATCTCCGGGAATACCGTTCCGTAGTCCCAAAGTAAATATGCAGAGGCTCCTCACGAACGCGAAGTACAACACCAGAACCAGCAACCAGCAGCATCAAAACACCCAAACGTGGTCCGAAACCACCCCGAATCAAACCCGAGGCCCCCGGGACCCCATCCAATCGTACCAACCAATCCCAATGCATAACACAAACCCGATCGAGGCCTCAAATCACATCAAACAACATCAAAGCCACGAATCATACCCCAATGCAAGCCTAATGAACTTTGAAATTTCAAATTCTATATCTTGTGGCGAAACACATCAAATCAATCTGGAATGAATTCAAATTTTGCACACAAGTCATAATTGACATAACGAAGCTATTCCAATTTTCATAATCGAATTCCGGCCCCGATATAAAAAATTCAACCCCCCGATCAAACTTTTCAAAAATTCATCTTTCGCCATTTCAAGCCAAATTCCTCTACAAACCTCCAAATAATTTTCCGGACATGCTCCTAAGTCCATAATCACCATACGGAGCCATTGACATCATCAAAATTCCTTTATGGAGTCGTCTTCACACAGTTTCGACTACGGTAAAAATCCTAAGACTTAAGCTTCCATTTTGGTGATCAAGTGTCCCAAATCACTCCGAATCATCCAGTAACTGAATTCAACCACGCACGCAAGTTAATACACATAATAAAAAGTTGTTCAAGGCCTTATACCGCCAGACGGGGCTTAAATTCTTAAAACGACAAGTCGGGTCGTTACATTCCAACACCTCACCAGACCCGAACCAATCACCTCGGCAAGTCACATAACAACTGTAAAGCATAAATTGAGCAGTAAATAGGGGAACAGGGCTATAATACTCAAAACGATCGGTCGGGTCGTTACAGGAATGAATCAAGTAAGTAGTATGTCACAAATTAACTTCACAGAAAAGGGACAAATAATATCTCGTAGAAAGAAAACAGAAATTTACAACTTTAAAGAAATTACCAAAATAGCCAAAGGCAAATGCAGCGATAAAGAAATATCAACAAGGGCACTCCCGAGATACCGCCTCGTAGTCTCAAATCATAAATAAATTCACAATATCTCATTTCCTTATATCATCGCGGGAGACTTCATATTTAATTTTAAAGAAAATATTTTTCCCAAAATAGCATCCCATATTTTAGCCACCCTTATCACACCGCATGACTTCTAGTAGTTCCCCTACTAGCCACACGTATCATGCCACCCTTATCTCACTGTATGCATTTCAACACCCTGAGCTTATACTACCGCATGTGTATCAATATCACAATATATCATAATTTGCACCTCAAGTGCCCAAATATTTCAACTTGCCAAAATAAATCAACAGCAATAATATTTTTCACAATAAGGAGCTCACGGCTTAATCACAATGAGTAAAAAATCTAACAAAATATTCAGGAATCAATAACTCAACAAAAATAATATTTCACAAATTTAACACCTTGCATTAATATCAAAATTTTAAATGTAAAATACTTCATTTTAATAATATTTAAATTAAGAAATCCAACCTTCAAATAATGCACAGAACAAAAGAAATAGAGTTTTAACTAAACAGGTAAAACACTTAGCAGGAACAGGTCAGGCAAATCTAAAATACAAAAATATATTAATGATGATGAATATAACAGAATAAAATAATTTAATTAATATGCAACAGTTATCTACCCAATTTAAAGACACAATCTTCCACATTTAGCCCGTGTACATATTCGTCACCTCGTGTACACGACTTTTAACATATTAATATTTTCATATCAATACCAATCCTAAGAGGAATTTCCCCCACATAAGGTTAGACAAGTTATTTATCTCGAACCACACTCAATCAGTCAATAAGAATGCATTTTCCTTGATTGTCCGACTCCGATCGGCTCGAATCTAGTCATAATTAATTTGATTCAGTCAATACAAATTATAGGAATAAATTCCAAATGAAAACACAAATTTTCTAACAAAATTCAAAATTTAACCCAAAAATCGCTCATGGGCCCCACATCTCAGAACCCGACAAAAGTTACAAAATACGAGCGTCCATTCAACCACGAGTCCAACCATACTATTTTTACTAAAATCCGATATCAACTCGACCCTCAAATCGTCAAATTAAACCAAGAGGGTTTTCTAAATCTTCCAACTTAAATTGCCAATTAAATGTTAAAACAACCATGGATTCGGGTAATTTGACCAATATTGAGTTAAGAACACTTACCCCGTTGATTTTCTTGAAAATATCCCAAAACTTGCCTCTTCCCGAGCTACAATTTGTCAAAATAAAAAATGGGACGAAGTCCCATTTTCAGAACTTAAAGGTTCTGCCCAGTCATTTCTTTTATGCGATCGTGGACCAAGTCTCATGATCGCGAATCACAATTTTTCACTGACCAAAATTTACCCTACACGATCGCGAACTCCATCACGTGATCGCGAAGCACAACTTCCTCAACCCTACGTGATCGCGGACAACCACACGTGATCGCGTAGCATAACGCGTGAAACATTCCACCTCCCTTCTTTATTCTATGCGAACACGACTTAATCCACACGTTCGCGTAGCACTGCTGACCAACTGCTTCGCGATCGCGGACATCCCTATGCGATCGTATAGCACAAAAATCTCTTCTGCCCAATTAAGCCTACGCGACCGCGGACCTTCTCATGCGATTGTGAAGAAGGAAACCAGACAGTGCACCAGAAAAACATCAGCAAAACACTAAGTCCAATATTGGTTTGTTAACAATCCAAAACTTACCTGAGGCCTCCGGTACCTCAACCAAATACACCAACAAGTCCTAAAACATCATACGAACTTAATCGAAGCCTCAAATCGCATCAAATAATGCTAAAAACGCGAATCATAACCCAATTCAAGCCTAATGAAACTTAAGAATTTTCAACTTCTACATTAGATGCTGAAACCTTTCAAATCAAGTCTGATTGACCTCAAATTTTGCATACAAGTCATAAATGATATAACGGGCCTATTTAAATTTTCAGAATTGGATTCCGACCTCGATATCAAAAATTCAACTCCCCGGTCAAACTTCCAAACTCAAATTTCTATTTTAGCCATTTCAAACCTAATTTAACTACGGACCTCCAAATAATTTTTCGGACACGCTCCTAAGGCCAAAATCACTATACTGAGCTATTGGAATCATCAAAATTCTATTCTGGGGTCGTTTCATATAAGTCAACATTCGGTCAACCTTTTCAACCTAAGCTTTCAACCTTGAGACTAAATGTCCCAATTCATTCCGAAATCTCCCCGGACCCGACCCGACTACCCCGACAAGTCACATAATAGTTATAAAGTACAAAATAAGCAGTAAATTAGGGAATGTGGCTACAACTCTCAAAATGACTGACCGGATCGTTACACAATCAAAATAAATATTTTACTTGAAGTAACAATATGGTACAATATAAATATGTAACAATCAACCAAACAATTTGTTAATGCTAAGTGATATGATTGTATAAATATTTTATAGTGTGAGTGTATAAGAGCTCGTTTGGACATAAGAATTTTTTTTTTTCCAAAAGTTTTTTACTTTTTTTCGAAATCAACGTTTGTCCATAAAATTTTCAGTTTTTACTTGAAGATGCATTTCAGAAATTTTTGAAAATTTAAAAAACTCCAAAAAGCTTTTTTTCAAAAACTTCACTCACAAAACTTCAAAAATAACTCAAAATTATATTCATGTCCAAACACAACTCTAAATTTTAAATATTATTTTTAATTGAAAATATTTTCCCCTATTTTGGAATTCTACAATTCATATGTCCAAACGCCCAATAAAATTTAAAGAGGATAACAAATGATCAAAAGTCTGATAGTTAGATGTTGGTCCACTATTCTTGTAATCATTGGACATTGATCAATGCTTCTCATTTCTAGTTGCTTATTTACATGGGAAGTATGGCAGTTGCCCAAAACTATAATGCATCAAAGTGAAAGATACTTCCTTTGCCTCCGTTTCAATCATTTAATTTGATAATAAAACAAGAAAAATCAAATGTATGTCTTATTCTTATTCTCCATCCTTTCCCTAATTACCAATTCTGCACTTTGTACAAGAAGAAAAAAATATAGAGAGAAGCTAATAATCTTCTTCAGTTAGTAATGCATTGGATAAATAGATAAATGTACATAGATAAATATGTGTATGTGTATTTGTGTATGTACATAGATAAATGTAATATTATTACAAATACTTTTTATTAGTGACCTACAATGTAAAAAAAACTCTAAATATCAGCATGTTGTAAGAGTATCATGGCAAATGTTTCATGGCCTTAAGAGCAAAATGCGCCCAAAACTTTCACTGAGAAAACTTGCAAAAATAAAAGAAAAATGGGAATGACATGCATATACAACACCCAAAATCTATTGGCATACAGTATTTTTTTTTTTTGGGGTCTAAAATTAGGCTTATCAATTTTGAAATAGAATAAACAATTATAAGAAAAAGAAACTAACTTATATCATGATATAAAATTGGCCAAATATATAGAAAACCCATTGAACTTGGCTCCATTTTTTATTTTGGCACTTTATCTCAACCTTGATCTATTTTGGCCCTCCAACTCTATTTCTTTTGTTTCATTTTGGCACTCTATCTCAAACGTTTTTCATTACGGGTTCGAAAGTTCGCGGTTTCAAAAGTTTAGCGGTTCAGAAGTTTATGAAATTTGTGGGTATTTCAGGATATGCATGCACACACGTTTCACAAAATATAAAAAAAAATTTCAAAATATTTTTTTTTAATTGTTTTTTTTTTTTTTTTACGAAACCGACCAACTTCGGTCGTTTTTTTTGCGCAAAAATGCAAGAAACTCTTTTAGTGTCCTGCAAAATTTATTTTTTAAGAAACCGACTGAAATCGGTCAGTTTTCATATAAATAGTAAATGGGGAAGGAAATAATGAAGATGAAATATGAGGGAAGGAAGTTAGGGGATTAAAAATGGGGCCAACAATTATTTTATTACTGTTGGATAAGGAATTTTTACCATAAACAATCTGCCTCACGCGCCTACCATGTGAGCCAATTCATACTATGTGACTAGTCATCTTTCGTGTTAAAATGAAACATAAGAAATAGAGATGGAGGGCCAAAATGGAACAAGGTTAAGATAGAGTGCCAAAATAAAAAATGGAACCATGTTCAATGGGCTGTTATTACCGTTTAAGAAGTAAATTTGCCCAAAACAATCTCCCTCACGCGCCTACAAGGGTGAGACAACTCACACGCTGAATCTAGTCATCTTTTGTGCCAAAGTAAAATATAAGAAATGGGGTTGGAAGGCCAAATGGAACAAGACTGAGTTAGAGTGCCAAAATAAAAAAATTGGGCCAAGTTTAATGGGTTGTCTATGTATTGGGACTATAAAATTTGATATCTTAACTTACCACGTGCCCCTATTTTTTCTGCGTAAGAAAGTTGTTTACCCGAAAAATGGATAGAGTTGAATTTATACGTAGTTCTAAGGATATGTGGTATAACTTAGCACAAATAGGAAAGTAAGTAGAAATATATTGAGTATTAACTGTATAAAGAATGAAATACAAACCAAACTGAGTGGAAAACGATTTATGAACAAGCAAAACAAATCAATATACAAAACCCAAAAAGGATAATCTCTATATGAGTATCAATATGTTTTTCTTTGTGAATATCAATAATATGAGAGTGTATCGATGCCTTAATGTTGGATCCCCCTACAGAAATAGTAGCTATCCCTCTTATAGTGGGAGGAATCCTACTTTAGATATAATTTAAAATACATAGTGGGGATCCCATGATAGATTAGTTTTTCCCTAATTCCCGCCGAGATTCTCTCCCTTAGTGCGTCTGTAACGGCTCTTGTCTCTTGGCTCGATCTTGGTCGGATTTGGTATTGGTCGATTTTCAGATTTAGAGCTCGATATTAACTCGAGCTCGATATTGACTCGAGCTCGATATTGACTTGGGGCTCGGTATCGAATCGGGATTGATATTGGTCGGTCTCTGGCTCTTAAGCTCGATGACACCGCTTCAATTCATAGTTCGATTTGGACTTGAGCTCGGTAATGACTTCGAGCTCGGTATTTGATTGGTCCCAGAAATTTAAGCTTGGTAACCTAGATTTAAATCTCATCTCGATATTATGAAGATGACCTTCGGTCCATTATGTTCCAATCTTGACTAATCATACGAAGGTCGAAATCGGTTTTGACCGTATACAGATAGTCCCCTCGTTTCTCGGGAAGAATGTGACGAGAAACTATGTGATTTTCCAATGGTATGACTAGATATACACTGACATTTGCATCGAGCCCGACCATGAGTACGTGATAGATGTCCCGTCGGTTCAGTTACCAAGGCATTAAATGTGTGTAAGACGATGGTCGGCCATTGCTGATATTGAACCGCCATTGCCAACCCTATAAATAGCTCCTCTTTTACCATTTTTTACTTTTACATCTCCAATTTCCAAATCTTCAAATCCAAATGGCGAAAACGTCAAAAATCGTTCCTCAAAAAGAAAAAACTTCTTCTTCGCGGCCCGCCGGTGATAAAACACCGGAGGAGCCACGATCTGAGGAGTGTGTTCCCGGGGAGTGTGTTCTTACCTTTGTTTTTAAGATCGACAAAGCCTCGCCGGTTCCCGATCGATGCAAGCTAGTATCGAGGTATATGTGCTCGATAACCGAGGGACATCTTAAACAGTTAAGGAAAGATTTCAACTGGGAGAACAAAGAAGTGATAATCCCGGCTCCCGAAGAAGATATTACTACTCATGTGAAAGGGTTTTTAAGTGTTTATACTTACCCTTTCACGTTAGGCCCACTCGACCCAGTTGTCATCGATTTTTGCCGCTAATACCAAATAACCCTAGACTAAATCCATCCTTCTTTTTGGCGGATCATTATTCTGATCCACTTCTTTGTGAAAAAAGTCGAGGGGATGCCTTTCACCCTCGACCACCTCATTAGATTATACAGCCCCCACCTTTATCGAGGTGGGTTAATAAAACTCCAACGCCGGGCTAACAAAGTGTTGTTCTCAAGCATAGACAAGGACAAGGACCGAGGTTGGATGGGCAGGTTCGTTCGAGTGAAAACCTTCGACCTAATTCCGACCGAGAAGATTTCATTTCCCGAGGAATGGAACATGAAGCGTAAGTATAATTCTACTGTTAACTCCTATTGTTTTTCTCCTTCGTCTCTTTCTCACCAAGATCCTTTTCTATGATGCAACGGTTGCTTGGATGCCCAGTGCTATTCCTAACATTGAGAGCTGGGTATGGGACCTGGCTTCGACCTCCACATATGACGAGCACTCATGGCGCGACTTATCAAAGGGCCTATGGGAGGCTAAAACTCATGGTAAGCCTCTTTCCCATGTCTTTGATGATTCGAACAAAATGTCTTTTTTATACTTAACCAATTTTCTTGTGTGTAGGCCTGGGCAAAGATGCGGTCATGAGGCCCTCGTCTGGCAAGGAAGAGACTTCGGCCCCGGTTCTAAAACCGGCGAAGGACAACAAGATAAAAAGGGCCTCTACTTCCGAAGATCCAAAACTTAAGACAAGGACGGCTCGTAAGCCGAGGAAGAATACTATCCCTTTGACCAAAGAATCAATTCGGCATCTAAGGGATGAAGACGAAGAAGAAGAAGAAGAAGAAAATGACGGGTCCATACTGGTGGCCCCAGTGAAGAAAACCATCGATGCCTCAAAGGTAGTTGGGTCGATGGCGGTTGATGAGGCTCCATCTCGAACTGAGGGGATATCGTAGAAGGACTCGGACAAAGTCCCAGAGTTATTAGAGATCGAGGATGCCTCCCACCGAAGTTAACAAACGGTCAGTATATCTGAAGGGGCCGGCCCTGAAGCTCTTCGAATTGAGGAGAATGCCCCAAGCGACTCGCTTGGGGCAATAGTAATCGGAGACTCGCCTACTCTCCCTGCTTTTTTCGAAGGGTCAATTCGTAAAGCCCGAGCTTTGGGGACCCTCGAGGTAGACGGGGCCCATGAGGGAGAGGACCCCTTTCGTAATTTGTTTACTGGTATCGAGGATGTTGCCTGCCCGAGTGATGCGTCGGGTCTTTTCTTCGAGGTTCAACGAACCCTAAATCGGGTAAGTCTCGATTCCCTTTGTTGATGTCATATTTTTCCATTTTCTGCCTAACTTTTTCTCTTTTTCGTATAGGCTTTAGCTCTTCATCAAGAGGTGTTTTCCAAGTCTCGGGCAGAATTGAGCCAACGTAAGGCTGACTTCCAAGGGCTTTCAGAGGAGAGAAATGACCTCAAACTTCTTAGTGGGAAGAGAGAGGAAGAGATCAAAGATCTTCGAGCCGAGTTGGCCAAGGCCCACCAAGATCAGACAGACCTGATCGAGCAGGTAATGAAAATTTTAAAAGCTCACAGGCTCGACTCGGGAACGGTGGCTAACATTTCAATCTCACATCTGCAGTAGAAGATCGAGAGGATCGAGAACTTTCGTAAGGAGGTCGACACGATAAAGGCGGAGTCCTTGGGATGGAAAGAAGGTATGGACCGTCTTGCTGTAGAGAAAGAGACCGCTCGAGCTCAATTATCATCGGTCGAAAGTCAATTTCAAGGCATGAAGGAGAAGAGCTCGGCTCAAGCAATAAAAATAGAGGATCTTGAAGCTCGGGTGGCTTCTGAATTTTCCAAGGCCAAATAAGCAAAGGTCGAGGTGGATGCAATCGTGGCTGTCTATCGGGCCAATGCCGAAGCTACCCAAGTTCAAGCAAGAGAGGCAGTCGAGACCGCTCAAACTCGAGCATATAGGGTTTTTGAACTCACCAAATGCCAATCTCAGAGGAAAACCCTCGAGGAGATCCATGCTCGAGGTTTTTATCTTACCAAAGAGATACTAAAGGCTAAAGAACTTGAAGTCGATGCTGGAGCCCTGGCTTCCGATAATGATGATAATGATGATGAGAGCAAGAGTGGTCTGAGAGTGGGGAGGAGCCCGATGGAGAAGAGACTGCCCCTAGAGATAATCAGGAAACTTAGGGTTTTTTCTATTTTGATCTTTTTGTGTAGGGTCCTGATCGAACCTTGTAAATACTCTTTTATATATATATATATATATATATATATATATATATATATATATATATATAAAGATCTTTTTCCTTTCCCGACTTGTCTTTGTCTTATTCACTCCCTTGTGAAGATTTTGTTTCATTCATGCCTTATGAAAGTTTTCATAAGTTCGAGGCTTTAGGCAATTTGATTGAAGTTGAACCTTGTAGTTTTTATAACCGAGTGAGTGTTTGCTCGAGCTCGATGTAAGAGTAGCTCTTAGGCTTAAAAAGTTGAGTGAGTGTTTGCTCGAACTCGAAGTAAGAGTGGCCCTTAGGCTTTATGGTCGAGTGAGTGATTGCTCGAACTTGAAGTGAGAGTAGCCCTTAGGCTTTACGGTCGAGTGAATGTTTGCTCGAACTTGAAGTAAGAGTAGCCCTTAGGCTTAGCAGTCGAGTGAGTGTTAGTTCGAACTCGAAGTGAGAGTAGCCCTTAGGCTTTACGATCGAGTGAGTGTTTGCTCGAACTCGAAGTAAGAGTATCCCTTAGGCTTATGGTTGAGTGAGCGTTTTTGCTCGAACTCAAAGTAATGCAGCCCTTAGACCTTATGGTCGAGTGAGTGTTTGCTATAACTCGAAGCAAGAGTAGCCCTTAGGCTTAATAGTCGAGTGAGTGTTTGCTCGAACTTGAAATAAGATAGCCCGTAGGCTTTTTGGTCGAGTGAGTGCTTGCTCAAACTCGAAATAATGTAGCCCGTAGGCTTAAATAGTCGAGTGAGTGTTTGCACGAACACGAAATAAGGTAGCCCTTGGGCACCGTAGTTGAATAAGAATGATTTCTAGAACTCTAAATAAGAATAGCCCTTAGGTTTAGTGGTCGAGTGAGGATTTGCTCGAACTCGAAATAAGGTAGCTCTTAGGCTTTGTGGTGCTCGATCTCGTTGATTTTTTGGTTGGCAGTCTCCGATTTATGGGGTAATGGTCGGCCCTTAAGCCTGTTTGCATAATAGATCACGAAATAGAGGAATTTTTATGGGATATAAGATATCGGTAAAGAAGAAATTTTTCTTTATAAGTCATTATACACGTGTTCATGTTTTGTGACAGGGCTCGGGCCAACTACATGGGCATGGCTTGTTTGACCATTTGGCCCTTATATTTTTTCCCGTCGAGACCCTGTTGCCATGAAGTGACGAAGTAACTTCCTTGCACCGAACTTGATAATCATCGTTGATATATTCGATGACAATTCCCCCCAGTATTCGAGGTTGAGGAGGCCTCGGATACTGTTAAATTGTTTCAAGTTAGCACGATCAATGGTTGCCTCATTAAAAACCCTTGTCGAAAAACCCATTTGGGACAAAAACCGGTCTAAGGAAAAAGAGTGTAACGCGTGCTTTCTGGCCTAAAAGCTTCGAGTTGAATAATCCATACATGTCTCTGGTCGAACACCTGCAAGGGTTAGTTTCGAAATATAATTGAACAGGGGAGGGTCGTACCTTAGCAGTAGTATCGTTTTAGGTGTGACACGTTCCAATTGCTTGGTAGTTGATTGCCGTTTATCACACCGAGCTTGTAGGATTTCGACTATACGGCCGGTATCGGTCCCTGATCAGCCTTTGTTCTCGGTTGGTATCCATTTTAATAACGGACCCAGAACTCAACTGGTCGTCTTCAACTCTGATCTTCGATTGATACCGATTGTGTCGACCCAGGTAACAACTAGGTACCCAATCAGGTTCTGCTTTAACCATCGTGAAGCCGTCGAGCTTCGTTCGTTTAGGCCTTGAGTGAAAGCTTGAACAGCCCAATCGTCTGTGACTGGTGGTAGATCCATTCATTCCATTTGGAAACGAGATACGAATTCTCTTAGTATCTCGTATCCTTTTGTCTTACCTTGAATAGGTCTGACTTCCTGGTCTCGATATTTATGGCCCCAGCATGTGCTTTTACGAAAGAATTTGCAAGCATAGCAAAAGAATCGATAGAGTTAGACGGTAAATTATGATACCATATCATTGCTCCCTTTGACAGGGTTTCACCGAATTTTTTCAATAATACAGATTCGATCTCATTGTCCTCTAGATCGTTCCCTTTAATGGAACATGTGTAAGAGGTGACATGTTCGTTGGGGTTAGCCATTCCATTATATTTAGGAATTTCGGGCATGCAAAACTTCTTGGGGATAGGTTTCGGAGCTGTGTTCAGGGGGAAAGGTTTTTGTACGAATTTTTTAGAATCCAAGCCTTTCAATATCGGTGGTTCCCCCGGGATCTGATCAACCCTAAAGTTATATGTTTCCACCTTTTTGTCATTTGCTTCAATCCTTCTTTCTCCCGACTCTATTCGTTTTGTCAGTTCTTCAAACATCTTAACAATTTCGGGATTAGTCCCCCATTCTTGCTCATTCGACCTTACTACAGCTGGCCCCATTTTGTGGGTGATTTCTCGGGGTGGACTGGGCTCGAGTCTGGTCGGTGCCTGGGTTTGGCTCTATAATTGGGATATTGCTACTTGTTGAGCTTGCAACATTTCGAAAATCATACACAAGCTGATTCCGTTTTCTTCAGGGTTTTGGGTATTTCGAGCTGCAGATCGAGTTCCACCATTAATGCTATTTTCAGGGTCGGAGCATTGGTTTGCCTCGATTGCCGCATGTGAATTGACATTTATTAGTTCTTTGACCCAAGCTCCAACGGGATCGATGAGAGGTCTTCCAACCCCGGGGGTTAAGTTGTTGTTCTCATCTTGAAGGCCAGCTTCGTTGTCGATATGTAGGGCCATTAATTGAGAATTCATCGTTTTCAACCTGAAATCAAAGATACTTCCAAGAGCAAGTGTAAAATGGTGTGTTTTGCAGAGATTCGTACCAAATAACCATTGTTATCCTTAGCCCCACGGTGGGCGCCAAACTGTTTACCCGAAAAACGGATAGAGTTGAATTTATACGTAATTCTAAGGATACGTGGTATAACTTGGCACAAATCGGAAAGTAAGTAGAAATATATTGAGTATTGACTATATAAAGAATGAAATACAAACCAAACTGAGTGAAAAACGGTTTATGAACAAGCAAGACGAATCAATATATAAAACCCAAAAAAGGATAATCTCTATATGAGTATTAGTATGTTTTTCTCTGTGAATATCAATAATATGAGAGTGTATCGATGCCTTAATGTTGGATCCCTCTACAGAAATAGTAGTTATCCCTCTTATAGTGGAGGAATCCTACTTTAGATATAATTAAAAATACATAGTGGGGATCCCATGATAGATTAGTTTTTCCCTAATTCCCACCGAGATTCTATTCCTTAGTGCGGCTGTAACGGCTCTTGTCTCTTGGCTCGATCTTGGTCGGATTTGGTATTGATCGATTTCCAGATTTAGAGCTCGATATTAACTCGAGCTCGATATTGACTCGAGCTCGATATTGACTCGGGGCTCGGTATCGAATTGGGCTTGATATTGATCGGTCTCTGGCTCTTAAGCTCGATGACACCGCTTCACTTCATAGTTCGATTTGGACTCGAGCTCGGTAATGACTTCGAGCTCGGTATTTGATCGGTCCCAGAAATTTAAGCTTGGTAACCTGGATTCAGTTCTCATCTCGATATTATGAAGATGACCTTCGGTCCATTATGTTCCAATCTTTACTAATCATACGAAGGTCGAAATCGATTTTGACCGTATACAAAAGCGTTAATAATATTTTCAATATTTTTAATGCTGGCTAACATTTTTTTTCTTTTAAAAAGCATTAAGAATATTAACCAAAGTGAATATGCAGATTGTGTGGTTCGAAGGCCAGACGTTTATGTAGATTCAGTTTTGTCTAGGTGACCAACTGTGCTTAAAAAATTAATATCTATATCTAAGTAGGAGTAAATAAAGATACATTGAAAGTATAAATTATTTTTGTACATTTTGACTGATACATATTCATTTTCTTATATCATAACTAAAGACTATCTTTCTATTTGTACTTGTATAGTTAAGGGCCGGCCGGAGGGTAAGGCTGATCAAGCCATTGCCTTGGGCCCCAAATTCTAGAGGGCCCCAAAAATATTATATTATATTATTATGTATTATATATCTTATGCGATTACTCTTAAGAGTTCATATTTTAATATTTATTTATTTGGTTAAGAATGCACATATGAGTGAGTAAAGAGCGATAAATCTCGTATTGTTAGTAGTATATTTATTTTCCTCTTCTGTTTTAATTTTTCCTCCTTTCTTTCACATGACTTTGAGATTTCTCTTTCCAATTTCAAACTTTGTTTCTTTAATTTAGCTATTTTCTCATATTTAATTGACTCATTGATTAGAACAGAAGATTTTTTGTGTCTCACTGTTACATGAATTTTGTGAAATAGGCCTCTTAATACAATTTGGCTTTAGGCCATCAACTTTGTTGAGCCGCCCCTGATATAGTATTGGCGTGAGATGGATTTGAATAGAGTAATATGTGTATTAGGCATATAGCTGACCCCAATTTTTTTAGGACGAATGCCTTATTTCTATTGTTGTATTAGTGTATTTTGACTTATTATAGAAAATTGCTTTCTATCTTTTAATGGTAAAAATTAATGTTTGTATAAAAAATTACTTCTAAATTGTAATGACATTTTAATTGATCCGATTTATACTCCAAATTACTATGAAAATGTTTACATTTTTGTTCCTTCTTTTTACAAAAATTAAAAATAAAAATAGGATGGCAGCATACGATTCAATAGACATGTAAACTCAGATTCCTTCTCCAACAAGCTTCATTACACAGTCGGTACTAATTTCATCACTTATAAATAGTACATAATTGATTTTGAATCAATCACAAGTCACCAATTCAATGGGCAAACACAAAAAAACTCCCAAAAAAGTTCCAAAAAAATCTCCCGCCAATACCTTTTGTTACAATTGCAAATGCAATTTGGAAAAACAAAGTGGTTTTAAAGCTCATAATAAGTCTCTGCACAAAAAGGATACTTGTGAATGCAAGGTATGTGGAACTAAGTTTAGATTTGCAAAGGAACTCGAAAAACATAAAAAAGAAGAAGATCATTATAAGAAGGATAATTAGATTAGTGTAACTACTGTAGTTAGATTTTAGCGACGTAGAGTACTTTTTTTTTTTAAGCGAATAGTTAGAGTTGAGAATGAAGATAAGTTGAGAATGAAGATAAGGCCGAAAGATATCTGTAATCACAAAAAAATGCAGTGAGACTGGAGCATTTGCTGCCGATTTTGATCGGAAATTGATCAGAGAAAGAGATCTCAGTTTACTGAACTCATTTTTCCGTAAAATATCTGTAAATAAAATAGAATACCGTGAAATCGGAGCGTTTTCTGCTGATGTTGATATGAAATTCACACATGAAAATCCTTTTGATGCCTACTACGAGATTTTCACGACTCCGTTCGTAAGCAACTTCTCGTTGATATTAGAGTCAGTTCCATCTTCATTCTACGGATCAAAATTCTCTTTGCACTTCAATTTCGGAAAGATTTTACACTTGGAAGAATACAATTTTGCTGAAATCGTAAGTTCTAGATGTCCTTCATCCTGAAAATTTGAATATTAGCAATGTACAGTATTCATTTTGCAAGTTCTCAAACAGAGATGTTCTGATAATTTTTTGTCGCTTACTCTGAGGTTCTGCAGAGAAGTTTCACTTTAGTTCTCACCACATATACTCTGGCTGCAAGCAAGTTAACTGAGAAAACGATCATACATTCAATTCTATCATCATTCTATACGTCAACAATTTCTTCATGCTTCGATTCTGGAAAGTTTTCACACATGGAAGATCATAGTTCCGCTGAAGTTGTAAGTTCTACATGTTCTTTGTCCTTGTAATTTGGATATTATTTGAATGTTATCAACATGTTCATTTTCTTACTACTATGTGCGTGGATCTGTTTTAGCTTTTAAGCTTTCAATGTGTAATTATGTTACAAACGTGCTATAACATTTTTGCTTTCCTGTTGCCTTAAATTTTGAAGTTGTGGTTGCAAGACGAAAAGGATCTAGAAAGTTACTGGATGATAAGGATCATTCAAGTTTATCTGCACAAAAACACTGAGGCTTACTGCTCTGGCATAGTTTACGACAATCTCATTGTTCAGATTTCAGAAGCGCCTATACAGAATTTTCTGGATCGTACAGGTCAGTTGGTTACAATCTGGAATATATTTGGTGATGTATGCATATAGTGCGCGTTAGAGTTCTCTTTTCCAGTTTAACAGAATCTAGTTCTAAATGCAAGGCCTCTTCCCTTTATTATAAGGTGAGACGTGGAAAGTTGTTGTTTTCACTTTTGATGCATTTCACTGAAATTATGTTGTAATTTTTCTCAACAGAGAATAACACTCTTGACAAGTGGAAGGTTTGGTGCTGTGAAGGCCATTTAAGGATCTGTAAATTCTTCAAGCTAGCAGGTATCTGAGAAGTTTCTTATAAGGAATGAGTTAGCAGCGTTTATGCTTCGCAGCTTGCATTGACAGCTTTAGTTAGTAGCATGTGAGTTACCTTTCTCTACTGTAAAGAATGGATATCAGTTGTACAGTCGCTACCTACACAAGTTTGAGCCATCTGTAAATACACCAACGTATAGTATCTTCTTAGACAAGTTTAAGACGCCAATAAATACATGAGACTCTGCATCGTCTGTTTCTAATGAATGAGTACACTTAGTACATGTTATGCATAGATGAATGCATTTCAATTTTCTTGTATGTCATCATTTTCCCTGGGCTGAATTACCAGCTTTCTCGAGCTGATTCTCTAATTAGTTCCTCAAGTTTTCATATCAAGTTGTGCCACCTACCTTAGTTGTTTCATTAGGTTGCATTGGGACTTTGAGTACCTAAGTGGAAACTAAAAATTAGGAGGAGAAATATTCGGAAATCTATGCCTGCGACGTGTTTGCTGAAATATCCGATAAGGAAATCGACATGATAGTTGAAGATTCGGTGAAATATGATTTAGTAAAGCCTGAAACCCAGGCGTTCGACGAAATGTTTCCCACAGTTTCCACAGTTAAGTGTGATCCAGTTACCTTGTCAAGACTGACGAAATGTTGCTAGCACTGCCTTGTATGTTTTCAGCTTGCAGTCACGAGAGGTATATTTGCTTACTTAAGTGAACTCGATCATGCTAAACTTATGTTATCCTTGCATCAACTTTCACCTGATCAGTTCGGATTAGACTTTTTATTTGATCCTGGTTCTAGTTTGTTTATCACATTTCTTGGCTCTTCAACATATAGTTCAGCCATGGTTGTGGATGATTTCAAGGAGATCATTAGGATAATAGAGCGTGATGTTGATTCCACCTCCAATGATCAATGTATTTTGACTCATTTCCCATTTGACCCCGGAGCGATCTGTTCATTGTAACCCCCCGTGGATGCCTCCACGTTCCTCAATGGGACATCTGCAAACACTCTTTTACTTGTGAAGCTCAGCTTCAGGGCATGGTCCTACATTCGGAAGTTGGCTTGTGATGTACGTTTAGTTTCTTCACAAATGATAGATGGAGGTCGCAATATAAAAATCATTCTAGAGGGGTTGAACGAGGTGGTTTCCGTAATCTCCAGTCCTGGCCCTGCGTTTGGCCATTAATGCATGTCCAGCTGCTTTTGTGGCTAGTGCTCTTGGTGCTCTTGATCGTGCTCTAGCAAGCAAATCATTCTCCAGATACTAGTTCAGAGGATAATAGTATCGAGTAGAAGCCTCGACTGCAAAAGTAAACGAGTTGCTATACTTGGGTACGTGCTTGAACTTTTTCCATCTGTAAGAATTACCATAAAAAGGGAAGTTAATGAGTTGAATGTAAACATCTCACAGTCAAGAGAATCCCACCTAGTGCTACCACAAAAAAGAAAGGAAAATGTGTGACACAGAAGAAATTAGGACATTTTCCTCGATATTAGTACTGCAGAAATAATTTTAAGTAACCAACTTACATGTGTAGAATGGTGAGCAATCAGATACAACACATAGTATGACTCGAGCATCCAAAATATGAGCTTCAGCCCTATTATTTTGGCCAATAATATGGATCACCAAAAAGGTCTCTGAATGCATCAATAGCATCCAGGAGTAGTCCTTAAGTTACATATATCAGCAGTATGTCCCAAAAGGTATGAACAATATCGAGCGATGAAATATACAACAAAAAAAGATGAAGAACCATTAGAATACAATACTTCCTTCCAAAAACATTTTGACAACAATTGTGGATAACTTAACAGGGAAAGTATAATAATATATTCTAGGCGCTTAACACAAGAATTCACTAATTTCACCAGTTAAACAAGAGGATGAACAAGTCAGTACGATGGTATTTTCATCGTACCTATATTTATCGCATTCCTAGCAGAACTTGTTGAGTCTAGTCTGGAGTTGTCACATATATAAGTAAAATGAAAAAAGCTGGAAGTAAGATAAATACGACATGTATAAAGTTCCATCACTTTGAGTTGTAGAATTGTATGTTTCTTCTAAACCAGTGTGAAGCTCTGGATTGACTCCTCAAGGTTACTGAACGTCATACATATTGGTAATATACAATTATACAAAACCAGCTCTGCTATATATTGTAATTGTTCTATTGAGAGTAAAAAAGATGTGTTCCAGTCCAGAACCCAGCCAGGCCCTCTTGAACAAGCCATCTCAAAACTATTTACTCCATCTCTTTATATTGATCAATAGTTGTAACTCAATAAATTAAGCTTTAGTCCACAGAAAAGCATACTCTGGAACGTGTCTAGAAAGAAATGCTTTACAAAATAATAGTAAAGGGTTTTTATTCTGTACCAACAACGAAACTAGAAATCAAAACAAAGAAGTAGCTACTCATCCAAAGCAAGACTAAAGTAAACTAAAGAACTTGTAGATGGCAAAAACAGCGCAACCTAAGCGTACAACACAACTCAAAACTAAAATAGGAGTAATCACTTGAAGATCCATAGTGGTGGACTGAATTTGTGGTAAGATTCACCAGTGTAATGAGGCTCAATGGTTCCATCAAGCAAGTTATATATGCCCATGTCCTTCCCACCACCTCGTTCGATATTGAAATAGCTCTGCCAACAATCATCTGTGAAATAGATACAATTCCCCTTGCATCCCTCTATTTTATAGGCTTGTGCAACAGCCAAAGTAGCACTAGAGCCAAGGAATAGTGCCCTATTCCCCAAGTCCGCAACCTCTTCATAACTCTCCCTATCCACATCAATCTTGTACACATGAAACTCTTTAACTCCATAACTCCCATCTTCATCCAGAAAAGCCCCGTCTCGAGTGATCACCAGTAGTTCGCCCAACGAATGTACCATGTATAACTGTGTGCCCCTAGTTAAGCTAGGAGGTATCCCTTTGACAACTGTTGCTACAGTTGGATATTCTTCGGAACCTCTGAAGTCGAAAATAATAATGTTGCCCATAAAATCAACACCGTAGAATTGCCCACCATGCCAAGTAATATCAGAATATGCACGTCTAGGTGTCTCCACATTAGTAAAGGACTTCTGTCCTGGTCTCCAGAAAGCAAAACAACGAGGATATCCTTGAATAAGGGCCAAAACATAGTCCGATGTTGTAAGAGGATTCGAAGATATTACTGCTTTTTCCACATAATACCTACAAGAACCACGTTCCCATTCATAATCAAAACCCTCCAACATGTCCATATCTGGGAGGTTAATTACAGAACGTGAGAAAAGATGAAACAGATTCATCTTTTTTTGTTCATCAGCTGTGAAAATCCAACCTGGAAATCCCACTCCCAAACACCGCTTTCCCACTAATTCTGGAAAACTCGTGCTATAGGTAACATCCTTTGACAAGTCGAAAAACTCACGACTTTCTTCTTTTCCCTCCTTCTCTGCGAGCATCAACCATGGAACTGCTGGAACTTCCTCCCTCAAATTACCCATGATTTTGATGAAATATTCGAGAGACCAAATTTAGTTTAACTATTGACAATGAGAAATCTAAAGGGTCGTTTTTATAAGGAATAGTCAAAAATCCGTTCCCATAAGGTTGGGAAATCCTAGTTTGTTTAAACCTAGGTGTGGGTCGGGAAACAAAAGTACAAAAAAATAGATTCTTACCAAAATTATTTTTAAAAAAAATACTTTTGAGTAAAATACTTGCGTCAAACATTTGTTTCTTACCAAAAATACTTTTCAAAAACACTTCTCAAAATTAGTTAATTTTTTAATCTTGGCCAAATAGGCTATAAAGAAAGTATGTTTATACCCTACAATCGGTCAAATTAAATTCACGATAACAAATTATTTAGTATACTTAGTTACCAATTATAACAATGGGAAATAACGGTTTTTAGAGTTATTACTTTATTCCAATTTTGGTTCCTGTGGTATTGGACATAGTAATTTATTTAACGGCGAAGGGCCAATTATGCCTCTCTACTTTCGAAAATAATCTAAAAATATCTCTCGTTATACTATTTGGTTATCTATACCCCTGCAGTCATACTTTGGGTTCAAATATACTCCTCATTTAAATGGAGGGACACGTGTTATCGTCATGTTGGTCAATTCTAAATATCTTCTAATTAATTAAAAAGACCAATTACCCATACCCGAAAAATAATTTTTTTAAGCATTTTTTTTTTTGTAAAAACTGGAGAAAACTGAAATTATTTTTACTAAAAATTGAAAAAAACAAAAATATTTTTTTTTCAATTTTTACTAAAAAACTGCTTTAGAAAAAACTGAAAAATATTTTCTAAAACAATCTTTTTGTAAAAACTGAAAAAAAAACTAAAAAGTAATTTTCTAAAGCAATGTTTTTGTAAAAGCTGAAAAAACAAATATTTTCTTCTTTTTTTTTTCAGTTTTTAGTTAAAAATATTTCAGTTTTTTCCGGTTTTTAATTGCTTTAGAAAATTGCTTTTCAGTTTTTAAAAAAATATTGTTTTAGAAAATATTTTTCAGTTTTTTTAAAGAAGTTTTTTAGTAAAAACTGGAAAAAAAAAATATTTTCGTTTTTTCAGTTTTTAGTAAAAAAATATTTTTAGTTTTTTCCAATTTTTTACAAAAAAAAATATTATTTTTCGGGTATGGATAATGGGTCTTTTTAATTAATTAGAAGATATTTAGAATTGACCAACAGGACGATGACACGTGTCCCTCCGTTTAAATGAGGGGTATATTTGAACCCAAAGTATGACTGTAAGGGTATAGATAACCCAATAGTATAACGAAATGTATTCTTAGACCATTTTCGAAAGTAGAAGGGTATATTTGGCCCTTTACCGTTTTATTTATTTTCAGGCTGAGAAGATTTATAGCCCGTTTGGCCAAGCTGGAAAAATTAGCTTATTTTGAGAAGTGCTATTTTTCAAAAGTACTTTCAAAAAATTAGCTTATTTTCAAAAATGTTATATTTGGCCCTTTGCCGTTAATTTAATCTTCAACCGGACAATGTAAGTCCAACCGTTGACAAAAACTTAAAAAGTAATCTATGAAGGGTAAATCACGTATTGCATATACTATTTTCGGCTCCGAAACACTAAAAGACTAATTTAAGATCTAAGTGGTGAAAATTATTACAAAGAAGAAAATTACACAATAAAGAAAAATGCACCAACATCAAGTAAAAGATCGTTGATGAAAATTCCTTAGGAAAAACTATTGGCTATAAGATTAGTGAATAGTGGAGCATTTATTATATATATATATATATATATATATATATATATATATATATATATATATATGAGGGACTTGGCAAGGTGATGTGTCATCTCTATTTGCCCAAAAAACTCATTTATCTTTTTTATAAATGTTTTGGCTTTTATCCTATTTATCTGCTATTAGAAGTCCAAAAGTTACTTCTTTATATATATACTTGGCAAGGTAACGTGGCAGTTTGCCCAAAAAAAACTCATTTATCTTTTTTATAATTTTTTTGGCTTTTATCCTATTTATCTACTATTAGAAGTCCAAAAGTTACTTCTTTACGAAAACCTATAGTCACCCCTTTCTCTCTTCTTGCTTTTTTTTTTTTTTGGTTAACAACGATACTTTATTAATATAAAGTAAGTAGCATTACAATGTTCTATCATGGAAGTCCATTGGGATCAAGTACATGATTTGTAGATTTAAAGGAGCTATCAGAAAAAACAGACGTGCCAATTATAGCACAGATCCCAAGACTAGCTAATTTATTACATGAACTCTCTGAAATAGTTCTAGTAAAGGAGGACCCTCTTTGATCCGCTAGAAAGTTGGCAGCCACAAAGTGAGGGACGGTAGCAAGTTTCACTTGAGTGTTGAAACAGTCTAGCTTGATACTTTCTGTTGCGAAGAGATGGGCTACTGAATTTGCTTCGCGAAAACTATGAATGATGTCCTGAATCTCTAGCTGAAGCATTAACCACCGGCAAAAGTGAACGATTGAGTTATATGTAGGATAATTACTTCGAATAAGTTGTATTACTTCCACTGAGTCTGTTTCCACCTCTCACGGCTTCAAGTTTCTTTCATGGACAAGCTGCAGTCCTTGCTTTAAAGCAAGAAGTTCGGCATAAGTATGATTAAGCTAGCACATGAGTATGTTCCTGGAAACCAACAATCCAGTCTCAGGTAGAATTTCGAATGATACCACCCAATCCATTTAACCTTTATACTCTTTTTGTTGGTGGGGCTAGAGTGATTGTAGTTAAGGAGCTTAAATTCTTGTGCACGGGTAATAACTAGGCTTAGAGAGAGATTTTTTTGGTCATTGTTAAAGTTGTTATTGTTTCTATTGATCCACAAATTCCAAAGTGCAAACGGAAAAAGTTCAAGCCAATCTAACATTAAGAAAGGTATTAGGGGTTGAAATGTTTTTACAGTGTCAATCCAATGGTACTCCACCAGTGTGATGCCTAGTATTATTGATACCAATTTCATTCCAAAACATGTTAGCTATGGGGCAAGAAAGGAATATATGAGTAATGGTTTCTTCAACACACGTACGAATTGGACACGTTCTATCAATGTGATGCCAATATTGTTAAGATAGGTTCTAGTTGGAAGTCTATTATGGTAACAAAGCCATAGGAAGAAGATGATTTTTTTTAGAGCACGAAGATGTCAAATCCAGTAAAAGTCATTGACTGTCCTTTCATGGTTGTCAATAAAATTATGTGGATTTAGTGATAAAAATACCATTTGCATGGATGGACCAAATTGGACGATCGTTGCAAAGTTCATTATGAGGGATGTTGATGCTAGTAATATAAATTTTTAAATAATCAAGAAATTCGAAGGAAATAGCAAAAGATCCCATGTTGCATCAGACCAAAGATTATGGATATTAAGGCTCTATTCGCGAGGGGCTAAGGGACCATGAATAATGGTTCGAAGGGGAGGGAGGTTAAAGATCCATCTATAGTTCAAACAAATTATATTTTTACCATTATCAATCTCCCAAGCAATAGCTTCCTTGTAGATGGACCAACCTTTGAGAATAGTTTTCCAAGTAAATGAGTTATTTGAAGGATTCTTCTTGGAAGAGCATTGCCTAATGAGAGTGTCAGCCCAAGGTGAAGTAGGATTAATAAAATATCTCCAATCTAAGCCGGTTAATAAGGCCAAATTTTTTGAATAGGCTTTTACTAGACCTAACCCCCCTTGGCACTTAGGCTTAGTGATAGTTTTCCAGTTAACAAGATGCAACTTTCTCTTAGTAGTAGTAGTCCCTCAAAAGAAATTCCATTGAATCTTGTCAATGTGATTAAGAATTTTAACTAGCAGCCGGATATATTGCATAACATGATTAAGTATGCTAGAGAAAGTAGAGGAGATCAATGTCGATTTGCGTGTCATAGTAAGACAACTAATTTTCTAGTTGGCTAGCTTGGATCGCATCCTGTCAATAACAAATTGAAAGTCTGATGCTTTAGGGTGTCTACTTAAGATAGAAAATCCAAGATATTTGCCAAAGTTGTTGCAGCTATTAATGCCAAAAAATTTAGATATTTCAGTTTTAAGACTATCAAGGCAGTTTAGGGAGAATATAATTTTTGATTTTGTAGTATTGATTTTCTGCCCTGATAAATTACAGAAAATATTGATGCCTTCTAAAATAGTAGAGCAAGATTTTTTATTGGCTCTAGCCATTAGAATTAAATCATCAGCAAAAAATAAATGTGACAAAGGAGGGCCCCTAGGAGATAACTTAATAGGGTCCTAATTTTCACAATCAATTGCATGATTAATATATCTAGAAAATATTTTCATGCATAGGATAAAAATGTAAAGGGACATAAGATCACCTTGTCTAATACCCCTAGGCGTAAAGAAAGGAGTTCTAGTCCCATTAACTAGAATGGAAATGTTACTAGTGGTAACACAAGACATAATCAATCTAGTAATAATAGGAGAAAAATTAAAGTAGTGAAGGGTTCAAAAGATGAATGACCATTCCAATCTGTCAAAAACTTTTTCTAGATCAATTTTGAGAATCATGCCATGATTAGCACCGTTTTGTTTATTAAAGTTGGCGATGACCTCTTGAATAATAATGGAGTTATCACTAGCTCTTCTATTCTTTATGAAACTAGCTTGATAAGGACTGATAAGTTCATCCAAATAGGGCTTTATATGGTTAGTAATAATCTTGGGAATGATCGTATATATAGTATTACATAGACCAATTGGTCTAAAACATTTGAGATCATTTGCATTCGGTATTTTTGGAATAAGGCAGATAAAAGTGTTATTAAGGAATTCATGGATTGGTTGAGTGTTAAAGATAATTTTGCAATAACTAAGCACTGCATGACCAACAATGATCCAATATTGTTGGTAAAAGAAAGGATAAAACCCATCCGATCCAGGAGCTTTAAATGGTTTAAAAGATAAGAGAGCGAAAATAATATCTTGATCAGCAATCGGTCTGTCTAGGTTGTGCAAATTTAATTTGTTAAAGTACCTAATACTAGAGTTGATGCCTTTCCAATCCGAACTAATGTGACTTATGGTGAAAATATCCCTAAAATCGTTTAACGTATAGTCAACTAGATGGTGGGGTCCTCAATCCAATTTCACATATCATCTTTGAAGTGCATAATTCTATTCTGCCTACGCCTATTGATGGTGGAGATATGAAAAAATCTAGTATTTGCATCCCCATCATTGAGCCAATTAATTCTGGATCGAAGCTTCCAAAAATCCTCTTCAATCCTAAGAACATTATTGTACTCATTAACTAGAGTAGATTCGAGCAGCTACAAAAAGGGGCTCGAAGTGTATTTGTCGGAGGATTGAATACCATTAAGTCTAGCAAGAAGTGTATGCTTCTTATGAAAGATGTTACCAAAGACTTTCTTGTTCCACTGAGTAACTTCATGCTCAAAATAATTGACTGCTTCTAAGAGATATTTGTACTCCAGTAGTTGTCCATTATATTGATAAAGTCTGGATGGGAGCACCACATGGTTTCAAGCCTAAAAGGTTTGCTAGTGTTGCTCTTAAAATTAGGGCTTAGTCTAATAAATAGAGGATTGTGATCTGAGTAGGTTCTAGGGAGATGGTTCACTATAGCATTTGGATAAATATTAAGCCATTCGTCATTAACAAAATATCTATCTAATCTCTCCATAATCAGGCCAATACTTCTTTTCCTACAATTAGACCAGGTATATTTGCATCCCTTAAAACCAAGATCTAATAGCTTACACTTATTAATACAGTTCCAAATCCTCGAGGCTCTAGTATTATTTATAGGGCGTCCTTCCCACTTGTCATCAGACATTAAAACATCGTTAAAATCACCTCCGGCCAACCATGGACCAACATAAGTCTTATGCAGATTTTCTAAATTATTCAACATAATATTTCTATTATTAACAGTAGTACTGGCATATAAAGCACTAAAAAGCCAAGGTTTGCAATTCGAAGTATCTTAATCATAGCATGAAGTTCTTGATCCATTCTCGCTATCTTTTCTACAATGACCAAGTTATGCATCCACATAATCACTAAGCCACCAGAACGACCCTCGGCTGGGATTTTGATCATTTCACTAAAATGAATTACGAGCTTTCCTTGCCTCCCAGTCTATCGGGAGCTCATCCGATTTTTTACATATCTGTGCCGACTTGTCCTATGTGTTATACTTCAGCACGGTTCAGCTAGATGAGAGCTTGGGTTATGAAGAGGAACTAGTTGCCATTGTTGACGGGCAGGTTCGCCAGTTGAGGTCCAAGATGATTTCTGCGATAAAATTTTAGTGGAGGGGCCAACCAGTGGACGAAGCGACTTGGGAGGCCGAGGAGGACATGCGAAGCAAATATCCACACTTATTCAGCACACCAGATACGATTATAAACTCGTTCGAGAACAAACGTTTGTTTAAGAGGTGGAAAATGTGATGACCCAACTAGTTGTTTTGCCTTCTAGAACCCCGTTCCCCTAAATAAGACTCCCTGTATGTGCTTTTACTATTTTACGAATTGCGAGGATAGTTAGTATGGGATTTGGAAGAGTTCGGGTTGAAATCAAAACAGTTGGTTCCTTTGTTTGACTTTAAAAGGCTAAGTTTAACTTCGGTCAGCATTTTGAGTAAACAACCTCGGAATCGGGATTTGACTGTTCCAATAGGTTCGTATGATGATTTTGGACTTGGGCGTATGTTCGAATTGGATTTTGGATGATCCGGGAGCATTTCGACGCTTAATAGTGAAAATTAGCTATTTGAAGGTTTAAAGTTCTTCAAAATTTGGTTTGTAGCAGGTGCAAAAATTGCAATAGTGTCACGACCCAAATTAACCCTCCGTAAGGTGTCATGATGGTACCTAGTCTTTACGACTAGGTAAGCCTAATATTTGCGGGAAAATATAAAGAGAACACAACATTTTTAAGTTAAATAGTATATTTTAAATAGCCAACAGTAGTACCACTCGGCATACACAAAATAATTTTCCAAGACCCGGAATATCACTAAGTCACAAGCTGCTATAATCTATGTAGTTCTATACAAAAGTCTGAAGATAATAAGGAAAATAAAAATCTCTAGACGAGGGAGTAGAAGGGGACTCCGAAGATATGCGGACGCAAGAAAATGTACCTTGAAGTCTCCTAGAATCAGCAGCACGTACTAACCCCGAGGCTGATAGCTCGCACCTGGATCTGCACACGAAAATATGTGCAAAAAAGGGCATGAGTACACTACAATGGTACCCAATAAGTGCAAAGCCTAACCTCGGTCGAGTAGTGACGAGGTCAGGTCAAGGCCCTACCAGAGTAAATATAATAAATTAAACAGTAAAAGATATAAGTAGAATTTACGGTAACACAGTTAAAGAAATTCTCGAAAATTTAAGAGTTAAGGGAGCCCTCGGCTCTAAACAAGGTAAACACAGTGGGAAATCTCTCGGGATACCGTCCCGTAGTTTCAAATGAATATGCAGTACATGGGGATCTCCCGGAATACGTCCGTAGTCCCAAAGTAAATATGCAGTGCTGGGGGATCTCCCGGAATATGTCCGTAGTCCCAAAGTAAATATGCAGTACAGGGGGGATCTCCCGAAATACGTCTGTAATCCCAAAATAAATATGCAGTATAGGGGGATCTCCCGGAATACGTCCGTAGTCCCAATTTAAATATGCAATGCAAGATGAAATGACAGGTATGACATCAAGTTATACAGTTTATACTAGACACAGATAAGGCAAATAAGGACTTAACTTAACATGACGCACAGAATGTCAATTAGGCAGTTAAAAATGTAAGCATGCTTTTCTAGTCTAAACTACACAATTAAACATATTAGTACAATTAATAAGAGAAGCAATTTATGATTTAAAAAGGTTAAATATGATTTTTGCAATAATAGCCCATATACGTACTCATCACCTCACATACACGGCGCCCGCACACCAAATAATATCAAGATATCCTAAGGGGAAAGTTCCCAACACAAGGTTAGGCAAGCCACTTACCTCGAACCGCTCAAATCAACTTGATATCATGTTTTTGCCACGAGTATCCGACAACAAATGGCCCGAATCTATTCAAAATAGTAAAATACCATCAATACGCGCTAATGGAATGAATCCCACAAGAAAAACTATAAAATTATGCCAAAATCCGAAATTGGCTCAAACCCGGCCCCCGGGGCCCACATCTCAAAACCCGACAAAATTCAGGAAACTAGAAAGCTCATTCACTCACGAGTCTGACCATATCAAATTTACTAAAATCCGACACCAAATGGTCCTCCAATCTACAATTCAAACTCCCAAATCCCTAGTCTCCAACTTCCAGTTTCCACCTTAAATACACATTAACTAGGTGAAAAAATACATGGCAAGGCAAGATTATTGACCAAAAATAAGAACAAGGAACTTACCTCAAGAAATGCCTCGAAAATGCTCTCAAAAATCGCCCCAACCCGAGTTTGCAAAGCCAAAAATGATAAAAATCGCGAAGCCCTACGGTTTTAATCACTGCCCAGGTATTTCCGCACTTGCGGAACCTGGGCTCGCACCTGCGGGTGTGCTTATGCGGAAAAATGTGTGCATCTGCGCAACTCACTTACCCCCTCTGCCTTCGCACCTGCGACGAAAGGGCCGCATCTGCGCCCTCGCGCCTGCGGAGTCCCTTCCGCTTCTGCGCATGTGCGAACATCCTTGCGCATTTGCGGGCATCGCAGATGCGGAAACTTCCTCGGACCTGCGACCCTAGGCCAACTCTTGATTTATCGTATCTACGCTTCAATCTCCGCATGTGCGGCTCGCGCACCTGCGGTCTCTTTTACGCAAGTGCGAAAACACCAGAACCAACAAAGTTCAGAAATTCCTCTAAGTCCAAGTTTTCACCCGTTAAGCATCCGAAACACACCCGAGGCCCCCGGGACCTCAACCAAACATACCAACCAATCCTAAAATACCTTACGAACTTAGTTGAGCTCTCAAATCCCATCAAACAACGCAAAATTCACGAATCACCCTCCAATTCAATTTTAAAGAACTTGAAACTTCAAAATTCTACAACCGATGTCGAAACCTATCAAATCACGTCCGATTGACCTCGAATTTTGCGCACAAGTCATAATCAACATTACGAACCTACAGCCACTTTCGGAATTCCATTTCGAGCTCGATATCAAAATTTTCACTATCGGCCGAAATCGCCAAAAAACTAGCTTCCGCCAATTCAAGCCTAAATCTGCTACAGATCCCCAAACCACATTCCAGACGCGCTCCTAACCCCAATATCACTCAACGGAGCTAACGGAGTTGACGGAATTCCATTCCGGATCCGTCTTCACACAGTTCCGACTACGGTCCAAATCCTAAGGCTTAGGCTCTCATTTAGGGACTAAGTGTCCCAAAATACTCTGAAACTCAAAACCAATCATCCCGGCAAGTCACAATAGCAGAAAAACATTTGGGGAAAGCAATTAATAGGGGATCAGGGCTATTACTCTCAAAACAACCGGCCGGGTCGTTACAAGTAGGCAGAACCTTCATTTAAGTCCAGAATTGCATATTTTTAGCCCAATTTTCTTCATGTTTGGGCGATTTTGGAGCTTGTTGAGAGTAGTATTCACCTAGGAACTTGGAGGTAAGTTAATTCTACCTATTGTGAGTTAAATACATAGATTATGGGTAGATTATAACATGTAAATTATAAAAATCAAGGGTTTAGATGAAAAACCTAGGTCTTGATAAAATGAGATTTTAACCACGAAAATGGTTATGGAATGGGATAAAAATTATATATTTGAGTTCTTGATATTATGGGTGACGATTTTCTCCGAAAATTTGCGGAATACGGGCACGTGGGTGCGGGGTGAATTTTAGGAATTTTACTAATTTGGGTTGGGTAATTAATCTAATAACTTAATTTCAAATTGTTGAGCATATATTGATTAAACTATATAACATATGGCTAGTTTCGGATTTTTCGGCACCAAATTGAGGCTTTAACGCGAAATTATGACCGGAAAGTGAGCTTTGAGACAAGGTAAGTCTCTTGTCTAACCGTGTAAGAGGAAATTTACCCCATAGGTGATTAAAAAAATATTTATTTCTAATTGTGGGGGCTACATATGTACGAGGTGACGAGAGTCCGTGCGTAGCTACTATCATGTTATTGTCTGGGTAGTTTTAGGAACAAATTCATGAATTAATTGGAATTTCTGCATCATACTTGTTAATTTAAAGTGCTTAAATTATATTAGTAATTGTTGGAGAAATTATGGAAGATCGTTAATGAAATTCATATTATTTTTGGTATAAAACCTCAATAATATTTAAGTCAAATACTTATAAAAATATCTTCCTCTTCTTGTGGAGCGGGCCGAACACCTCGGAAGAAGATAGATACATCTATGGTTCGTGCCGCTCGACCCTCGGCAGTGTACACATTATTCTGGATCGGGCCGTACGACATCTCAAATAAATCGTGCCTAATAATAAAAATTACTCGGTGCTTTGATATTTATTTTATTGCAGCTTTTGAAGGTAAATGATTATTTATAAATTATTAAATTGTGAAAGAATTATTCGTTTCTTCCTGCTAAGGAAAATTTATTATTGATCATAGAAATTGAGTTTATTTAAATATTTCTATCTTAATATTGTTGACCCATAGTTAGTGTCAAAGTCGATCTCTCATCACTACTTCTTCGAGATTAGACTTGATACTTATTGCGTACACGTTATTTACGTACTCATGCTACACCTGCTACACTTTTTTGTGAAGGATCTGAGACAGGTGCACCAGATGGTCCTACCGGCGCATATCCCTGATATCCCGAGGCTTAGTGGTGAGCTACTTCCTGAGTCGTTCTGCAGCCCTAGAGTCTCTCTCTTTTGTATTTTGTGTTCTGTCTATTTCATATTCAGACATTGATTAGAAGTTTGTATAATCTACTAGATGCTCATATACTTGTGATACCAGGTCTTGGCACACACGCTAGTTGAATTATTACTTTGGTTTTATTTATTTAAACCTTTTATTTCCTTAAATTTTGCAATTAAGGAAAGCTTTATTATTCATAAATTTATTAAGAGAGAAAATATATGTTTAATTCACTAGTTGGCTTGCCTAACAGTGATGTTGGGCGCCATCACGGTCTGTATGTGAAATTTGGTCGTGACAATATACTTACCTGTGGTAGCATAAAAAATTCTTACATTGATACCTGAATGAGTAGTATTCTCTGCATTCTTTTTCATTGGCAAATCCTTTTTCAATGACCTTTTCCTTCTTGGAAAAGAAACTGTTTGCCACTCTTTTTCTCATGCTGTCTAGATGTTTATTTTGCTTGGAGGATTTTGGACTTCTTCAGTGGGAATGGGATGTCTAAACATATATAATTGTTGAATATAACCCAACCGTCCACAAGCCTTGCATAAAAAATTATCTCCTTCATAGAGGATGTGTTGCTTATGAGTACCAATATAAATAAAGACTTTAACTAGATGTTCTAATGACACCTCAATACATAATCTAGTATATCTCCCTCTAAGAGTTGCTGACGTACAAGCATCAATTTTTAAGTGGCGACCTAATTTGTTGCCAATCGTTTTTAGGATATCACCATCGTAGAACTCAACTGGCAATTGAGGAAGTCGTATACAAACTACAGAAGTAGTTTGTTTCACTTTGGAAGTAACAAAATTTGGGATCCACTTCATTACTGATAAAAAGTATCCATTAATAAACTATGGACCTTGGTGAAGATCTTTAACCATATTCTTTTCCTTAGAAAATTTAACAATATAATAATCTACACCTAGATCAATTAGTGAAAATTGTTCGGAGGGATTCCATAGTTCCTGGATTTTTCTCTTAAGATATTGATGTAAAATGCGCTTACCCATTAATTTGATAATGATCGAGAATTTCGATGGATTGTATATGCCCATCATTTCTTCGGAAGATAGTTGAATGGTGCTATCGTCAGATCTATAGGTTGGTGAAGAAGAGTCCAGAAGTATTATTTCCTCGTAATCTTTCTCTAAAGACATAGCATGCACATGTGCGGAGGGATTGAAGTGCATCGGGTCGCTGACAAGTAGCTTGTCTCTAAAAGAGAACTTTTCATTTGTTTTGGAATTGGTAATAGGATCTATGTTAGGATCTGGTGGTTTAGGTGGATATCCATCATGCATGACAAAGTTTATTCATCTACTGACATGGATGGCTTTGGGGATTTCCACTTTGCCTCTTCTCGACTCTAATTCTTTGGTCAGTCGCACTGTTTTAGCAATAGGCGATGACTATTAAAAGAACAGTGCATGCTTGAAGTTCCAAAAGTATATAACGTCCCTAAAGAAGCTATCAATTTCTTCAATTTTCTAAAAGAGATGTATTTGGTTGATTTCATACCAAGACAATAACGAAATGCTCACGCCAAGGTATCAACCATTACCAACAAGAAGCTTCTGCTATTATCCCTCAGAAGTTTCTACAACAACACAGGTAATTTCATTCTACTTGTAAGACCCCATTTCTAATCAGTTTCCTTCACTTTGAGTTCTCAAATGCTTTGATTCTTTTAAATCATTAACCATTTCTTAGTTTGTTAGTCTCATCTATTTCTATAATATTGATGCTAGGCAAGGAACTCGTATTTTAGATACATTTTACACTCTAATTACTGCACTTTAATTGTATTTGAGCCTAATTCTTAGTACTTTGTACTTATTACGTATGTTTTATTGTGTAGGATGTGATTTTAAGTAGAAAACCAAGTTTGAAGCTAAAATGGATGATTTGGAGCTTTGAAGTTTGAGTAGAAGCCCAAACATATTAAGTCGGGATCGTGTTCGGGGCTTGAGGACCAAGTCTAGATGTTAAAAATTGAGAAAAAAAATTACTCTGGAAAAATTGCACTACTGCGCCGCGGGGCACAAGGTGCTAGTGTAAAATTCCTGCAGAGTGTAAAAAACCTACTCTCTGAACTTTCCTACTGGCGCCGGCGCATGGGGCACCGCGAGGCACACCACGCATGTGTAATATTCTTAGAGTGTTGTCCCACTTCGGCTTGGAAAGGATAGTTTCGTCCGAGCCCGTTCCTACATGGTATAAATACATCAAAAATACGATTTTTAGAGGACCTTTGACCTACGGAAGATTGTAAGAGCATTGGAGACTCAAAGCACAAGGATTCATCATTCTTTCTTCAACTCAACACCCGAGTTTGGATTGAATTCATGTTTTCTTATTATTCAACTTTATTTGTGATGAATATTTTCATGATTATGGCGTAGTTTCCCTTAGGGTTAGACGGATATGGTGTTTTGATTGATATTTGTTGATTTTAACTCTAGTTCTTTGCTTGAATTCATTTATTGTTGCCATATGACTAGGAGGTCACGTGTTCGAGCCGTGAAAACAGCTTCTTGCAAAAATGCAAGATAAGGCTGCATACAATCGACCCTTGTGATTCGGCCCTTCCCTGGATCCCACGCATAGCGGGAGCTTAGTGCACTGGACAACCCTTTTATAGTACTATCTGACTTTCTGTCACGATCCGAAATTTACACCTTCGAGACCGTGATGGTGCCTAACATTTAACTTGCTAGGCAAGACAACGTTAGAATACTTTTAATCACTTTTAACAATTTACCTTAATTAAATAGTAAAGAAACCAACAACTGAAATAATATCTGAATTTAAATAAACAAACCAAAATGAATACGATGCTTAAATATCATCCCAGAACTGGAGTCACAAGTGCACGAGCTTCTAGAATAATACAAACAAGGGTCTGAATAAAAATAAAGCTGTCTAAAAGAAAGCACACAGCTAAAATAAAGTAGAAGTGGACTTCAGAGCTGCGAACGTCGTGCAACTATAGCTCAAGTCTCCTCTGATAGCTGAATCCGAGCAAAATCTACAATACGCCGCTGGGACCAATTCTGGTATCTGCACAAGAAGTGCAGAGTGTAGTATGAGTACAACCGACCCCATGTACTTTGTAAGTGCCGAGCCTAACCTCGACGAAATAATGACGAGGCTAAGGCAGGTCGCATACATTAACCTGTACGCAATAATAATAATAATAATAATAACAATAACAATAATAATAATAATAATAACAATAATAATAACAACAACAATAATAATAATAATAATAATAATAATAATAATAATAATAATAATAATAATAACAACAATAATAATAACAATAAGAATAACAATAATAACAATAATAATAACAATAATAATAATAATAATAATAATAATAATAATAATAATAATAATAATAATAATAATAATAATAATAATAAGAAGAAGAAGAAGAAGAAGAAGAAGAAAAAGAAGAAGAAGAAGAAGAAGAAGGGTATATCATATTAATAATTGAAGTCAATTCGGCAGTCACATCCAATTATTTCTTTATCATTCTGTTGCGGCGTGCAACTCGTTTTCACAATATAATCCTTCAATTAATTTCCGTTGTGGCGTGCAACCCGCTCCAACAATATAAACTTAAAATAATTTTCGTTGCGGCGTGCAACCCGCTCCAACAATATAACTTAAAATAAAATACGTTACGGCGTGCAACCCGATCCAACAATATAATCTAACAACACTGAAATGTAAAATTTCTCCAATAAATACCATGATTAATAAGAAATTATTAGGCAACAAGGTATACAACAATTATGGATTGTGTAGAAAACAATTAAGGGCAAGTAACAATTAAATGTAGAATCAGGGAGAAGATATGTAATTTAACATATAAAATATTAATTTTTTAAATAACAATTAAGGCACAAAAATCACATAAGCATGTAGCAATTAAGGCATGATAGTTGGCAATAAGAATAAGAGATCCATTTAATATAACAATTAATTCATGAAATAAGGTAATTAATGAAATACGTAAAAACATGAAAACATGTAAATTGACGACGTATAGACACTGGTCACCTCGCCTATATGTCGCTATTCATAAAATTCACATAACATGTAGTTCAGCGGTTCTATTCCCTCAAGTCAAGGTTAACCACGACACTTACCTCGCTTTAAAACCAACTCACGATTTCAATAAACCTTTGCCTCGCGAATTGATAACTGAATGCCTCAAATCTAGTCACAAACAATTCAATATACTCAATACAAATTATATAAACCAATTCTATATGAAAATACTAAATTTTCCAATTGAAATCCGAAATTAAATTCAACAATTGACAGTGGGGCCCACGTTGCGAAACCCGACAAAAGTTACAAAATGTGAACGCGCAATCAACCACGAGTCGAACCATATAAATTTTACCGAATTCTGACATTAACTCGACCTTCAAATCCCCAAATCTTATCTCCAAATCCCTAGGCCCAAATCCCCAATTTCTACCATGAAAATCCTAAATTCTAGGTTGAAATCTTATAAAATGCAATGGGTAATTGAAAGAAAGTAGGTTAGAATTACTTAACAACGAATTGGGGAAGAAGAGCTCTTGGAAAAATCGCCTCTAAGGTTTCTAGGTTCGAAAATTTGACGAAATGACCGTCTAACGTAGCTTAAGTCCATGTGCAGATGTCGCAATTGCGACCTAGGGTTCGCAATTGCGAACCCCGCAAATGCGAAAAACACTTCGCAAATGCGAAGGTCTCACATCTCTGCTATCATCGCATTTGCGATGAATTGTTTGCAAATGCGAACTGGAACCTATCGCAAATGCGACCCATTTGATCGCAATTGCGAACTAGCCTTCCCCGAGCAGACATCGCAAATGCGAACTACTTTCCCTCAATTGCGAACTTGCCTCTATCGCAAATGCGACAAAGTACTCACAAATAAGAAAACTAGCCCCCCTTGACCATGCTCGCAAATGCGATGTTTCCTTTGCAAATACGAGGCTTGCATTTGTGAGCCAGACCTCGCAAATGCGAGATCTGCAGCAGACACCAGAAGCACGAAGGCTTCAACTATGATTCTAAGTCCAAAAACCTTATGTAGCCTATCCGAAACTCACCCGAGCCCTCGGGGCTCCAAATCAAACATGCACACAAGTCCAAAAACCTCATACGAACTCGCTCGCATGATTAAATAGCCAAAATAACACCTAGAACAACGAATCAGACATCAAACCAAATGAAAATTTTCAATGAACTTAAGAATTTCTATTTTAACAGCCGGACGTCTGAATCACATCAAATCACTTCCGTTTGGCACCAAATTTCGCAAACAAATCATAAATATTGTAATGGACCTATACCGAGTTCCGGAACTAAAATACAGACCCGGTATCAACAAAGTAAAACTTGAAAACTCTCTAAGCTTTCAAACTTCTAATTTCCAATAATTTGCTATAACTCAAGTTAGGGACCTCCAAATTAAATCAAGCATACGCCCAAGTCCCAAATCACGATACGGACCTACCGGGACTGTCAAAAAACTAATCCGGGTCTGTTTGCTCAAAATATTGACCGAAGTCAACTTAAGTGAGTTTTAAAGCACAAGTTCACATTTTTATCAATTTTTCACATAAGAGCTTCCCGAAAAATTATACGGACTGCGCATGCAAGTCGAGAAAAGTTGAATGGTGTTATTTGAGGTTTCAGAACATAGAAATAAATATTAAATTTAAAGATGACCTATCGGGTCATCACATTATCCATCTCTAAAACAAACGTTCGTCCTCAAACGGAATTAAAAAAGTACTTGGGCTGGTGAAAAGGTGTGGATATCTACTCCGCATGTTTGACTCGGACTCCTAGGTAGATGCTTCAACTGGCTAACCTATCCATTGCACTCGAACTGATGGATAACTCTTAGACCTCAACTGTCGGACCTGCCGAGCGAGAATAGCTACTGGCTCCTCCTCATAAGTCAAATCCTTCTCCAATTGGACTGAGCCGAAATCTAATACATGGGACAGATCACCATGATATTTTCGGAGCATAGACACATGGAACACCGGATGAACTGCTGATAAACTAGGTGATAATGCAAGCCTGTAGGCTACTTCACCCACCCTTTCAAGAATTTCAAAGGGTCCGATATACCTAGGGTTCAACTTGCCCTTCTTTCCAAACCTCATTACACCCTTCATAGGTGAAACCTGGAGCAATACTCTTTCTCCAACCATGAATGCAACATCACGAGCTTTATGGTCGGCATAACTCTTTTGCCTAGACTGAGTTGTGCGAAGTCGATCCTGAGTAATCTTGACCCTATCCAAGGCATCCTGTACCAAATCAGTACCCAACAATCGAGCCTCTCCTGGTTCAAACAATCTAACTAGCGAACAACGCTGCCTCCCATATAATGCTTCATATGGAGCCATCTTAATGCTCGACAGGTAACTATTATTATAGGCAAACTCCGCAAGTGAAAAGAACTGATTCCAATATCAGAATAGTGCGCTCGAACTGTCCGTTTGTTTAAGGATGGAATATTTTAATCAACTCAACCCGCATGCCTAACTCATGTTGTACATCCCTCCAAAAGTGCTAGGTGAACTGCATACCTCGATCAGAAATGATAGACACGGGCACACCGTGAAGGCGGACAATCTCGCGGATATAAATCTCCGCTAAACATTCTGAAGAATAGGTAACTGTTATTGTAATGAAATATGTTGACTTGGTCAACCTGTCCATAATGACCCATACTGCATCAAACTTTCTCTGAGTTTGTGGAAGTCCAGCAACAAAATCCATAGTGATACGCTCCCACTTCCACTCAGGAATTTTTAACTTCTGAAGTAGACCACCATGTCTCTGATACTCGTACTTGACTTGCTGACAATTTAGACACCGAGCTACATATGCAACTATATGCTTCTTCATTCTCCTCAACCAATAATGTTGCCGCAAATCTTGATACATTTTGGAGACACCCAGGTGAATAGAATACCGGGAACTGTGGGCCTCTTCAAGAATTAATTCACGAAGTACATCCACATTAGACACACAAATACGACCATGTATCCGCAGAACTCAATCTTTCCCCACATCAACTTGCTTGGCACCACTGTGCCACACTATGTCCTTAAGGACAAGCAAATGAGGATCATCATACTGTCGCTCTTTGATACGCTCATATAAAGAAGACCGAGCGACTGTGCAAGCTAGAACTCGATTGGGATCTGAAACATCTTACCTCACGAACTGATTGGCCAAAGTATGAACATTTGCAGCTAACGTCCTCTCACTAGCCGGAATATACGCAAGGCTGCCCATACTCACAACCTTTCTACTAAAAGCATTGGCTACCATATTGGCCTTTCCGGGGTGATATAAAATGATGATATCATAGTCTTGCAACAGCTCCAACTATCTTCTTTGCCTCAAATTGAGATATTTTTGTTTGAACAGATACTGTAGACTACGATGATCAGCGCATGAACAATGGCTGCCAATTCTAAGTCATGAACAGGATAATTCTTCCCATGAACTTTCAACTGCCACGACGCATATACAATCACTCAGCCATCTTGCATTAATACTGCACCAAGCCCAATGCGAGATGCATCACAATATACAGTATAAGATCCTGAACTTGTGGGTAATACCAACACTGACGCTGTATGCAAAGCATTCTTAAGCTTCTGAAAGCTCAACTCATACTCGTCTGACCATCTAAATGGGGCACCCTTCCAGGTCAATTTGGTCAATGGGGATGCTATAGATGAAAACCCCTCCACGAACCGACGATAATAACCTGCTAATCCCAGGAACTCCAGATCTCTATAGCTGAAGTAGGTCTAGGCCAATTCTGAACTGCCTCAATCTTCTTAGGATCCACTTTTATGCCTTCTGTCGATACAACATGCCCGAAAAAGGCAACTGAGTCTAACCAAAATTCACATTTTAAAAATTTAGCATATAGCTGATTATTTTTCAAAGTCTGAAGCATAAGCCGAAGATGTTGCTCATGCTCCTCTCGACTGATGGAGTAAATCAATATATCATCAATGAATACAGCCACAAAAGAATTCAAATAGGCTTAAACACCCGATTCATCAAATCCATAAATGTTGTTGGGGCATTTGTCAGCCCAAATGACATCAGTAGGAATTTGTATTGCCCATACCGAGTCCAAAAAACTGTCTTAGGGACATCAGATGCCCTAATCTTCAACTGTTTGTAGCCAGACCTCAAATCAATCTTTGAAAACACCTTGGTACCTTGAAGCTGATCAAATAAGTCATCAATTCTTGGCAACAGATACTTGCTCTTAATAGTGACATTGTTCAACTGCCGATAATCTATACACATTCTCATCGACCCATCTTTCTTCTTCACGAATAACACGGGCGCACCCGAGGGCAAGATACTAGGTCTAATGAATCCCTTATCAAGCAATTCGTGAAATTGTTCTTTTAATTCCTTTAACTCCAGCGGGGCCATACAGTATAGTGGAATAGAAATGGGTTGGGTGCCTGGAACAAAATCAATACAGAAGTCAATATCTCTGTCGGGTAGCATCCCCGGCAAATCTGCAGGAAATACATCTAGAAACTCACAGACAACTGGAACTGAATCCATAGAAGGAACTTCCGCACTAGAATCGCGAATATGAGCCAAATAAGCAAGAAATCCCTTCTTGACCATATGTCGAGCCTTCACATAAGAGATAAACCTACTAGTGGAATGGCCAAGAGTCCCTTTCCACTCTATTCGAGGTCACTCCGGCATGGCTAAGGTCATCATTTTGGCGTGACAATCCAATACAACATGATAGGGTGACAGCCAATCCATACCCAATATGACATCAAAATCTACCATATCAAGAAGTAGAAGATCCACGCTAGTCTAAAGACTCCCAATAGTAACCACACACAAATGATAGACATGATCTACAATAATAGAATTTTCCACCAGCGTGGACACGTGCACAGAAGTACTCAAAGAATCATGAGGCACAACAAAATATGAAGCAAAGTAGGAGGACACATAGGAATAAGTAGATCCTGGATCAAATAGAACTGAAGCATCTCTATGGCAAACTAGAACAATACATGTGATCACGGCATCGGAAGACTCAGCCTCAGGCTTAGCTGAAAAAGCATAAAATTGGGGCTGGGCCTCACCTCTCGGAGCTACATCTCTTGGACAGTCTCTAACTGGCTGGCCTCCACCTCTAACGACCTGACCTCCACCTTTAACTGTCTGACCCCTGTCCCTAGATGGCTGGGTGGGCGGAGGAGCAGCCGGTGTCGGTATGATGGCACGAGAATCCTGCTAAGATCTGTTGCTCGACAACCTAGGTCAACACCTCATGATGTGACCAATGTTCCCACACTCATAACACCCATTCTGTTGTTGTGGCTGCTAAAGCTGATCCAAACGGGCCGAATAACCACTGTAGTTACTCTGGAGCGGTGGTGCACTGATAGGAGCTGAATGTGCACTAAATGTTGGCTGTCTAGAGTAAGGCATAATAGGACCATGACTCCCTGAAGCACTGTAAGATGCCTGAAGTGCTGAATAAAATGGCATGGGAGGATGACCTCTACCATAAGTACCCCTGCCTCCAAATGAGGCACCTCTGAAATTACCGAAATGGCGGGGCCTCTTATCTGACATCATCCCTCTCTCCTGAGCACGATCTAACTCAATCTGCCTAGCAATATTCACAGCTGTCTGGAAGACAATATCACTCCATGTATCATTTGCCATCTAAAGCCTGATAGTATAAGTGAGTCCATCAATGCATCTACTTACTCTCTCCTTTCTCAGTAGGAAGCAAGACGATGGCATGAAGTGCTAAGTCCACAAATCGAGTCTCATACTAGGTAACAGTTATACTACCCTGCTGGAGATGCTCAAATTGCCTGTGGTATTCCTCTCTCAATGTAATACGAACAAACTTTTCCAGAAATAGCTGTTAGAACAGCTGCCAGGTAAGTTCAGGTGAATCCGCTGGTCTAGCAAGTACATAATCTCTCCACCACCTCTTGGCGGAACCAGTCATTTGAAACACAGAAAAATCAACCTCGTTGCTTTCAACTATTCCCATGTTCCGCAGCACCTCATGGCAGCGGTCAAGATAATCCTGTGGGTCCTCAAAAGGTGCACCACTAAAGTGAACTGGAAAGAGCTTAGTAAACTTGTCCAACCTCAATAAATCCTCAAAAGACATGGCGGGTCTATCAATGGTATGTGCTGCAACCACCGGCTGAATTACCCCAACTGGCGTGACTGCTGGAGCTTGATCCTGGGGAGCCATCTGCTCCAGAGTGGGAGTAGTGGGAGTCTGTGCTCCTCCCCCAGCCTGTGAGACGGCTGGTGCCACTGGAAATTTACCATTCTGGGCCACGCCCTCCATTAAGCTTACTAGACGGACTAGAGCATCCTAAAGTACTAGACTAGCTACGAATCCTTCCGCGACCTGAACTGGTCCAACAAATACAGTCTGAGCTGGAACTTTCGCTTCCAAATCCACCTGATGTTCTACAATAGGTGTTGTTGCTCGAGGTCTAGACTGAGTTGTACCTCTGTTTCTACCTCGGCCTCTGGTAGGACGTCGGCCTCTACCCCTGGTCATAGTTACCACTGGGGGATCTGGCTCATGTCCGGCAGTAGATGTAGTACGTGTTCTCGCCATCTGTGAGAGAACAAGAATAGAATGGTTCAATTATCGATGATAGAACAAAATTGCACGACAGAATAAGAAAGAAGTGATATTATTCCTAAACTTCATAGCCTTTGAAAGAAAAGTAAAGACGTCTCCGTACATATCCTTTAGACTCTACTAAGCTTGCTCGTGACTCATGAGACCTAAGTAACCTAGTGCTCTGATACCAACTTGTCACGACCCGAAATTCCCACTTTTGAGACTGTGATGGTGCCTAACATATCACTGGCTAGGCAAGCCAACATTAGAATAATTTTAACCATTTTTAACAATTCACCTTAATTAAATAGTAAAGAAACCAACAACTGGAATAATATCTTAATTTAAATGAACAAATCAAAATGAATACGATGTCTAATGTCACGACGCAAAGTCCCACCACAGGCGTTGTGATGGCACTTAGTCTCTAAGACTAGGTAAGTCAATTACAATTTCATTTCGAGCCATTTTTATTTTTAAAACATATAATTGTAACAACCTCCCAAGCTGTAATACGGAGTTACGAACTCTAACTGAATACATGCAATGATCTCAAGGATCGAATATACAATACTATTTGAATAAGAGTTGATAGTACAATATAATAGAAAGACTCCAAGGGATTACGATGACCAAGCAGTCCTACCTTGAATCCTTGCGATCACACTCTAATCTCTGCCCGAATCCGATATCTCTAATACCTGGCTCTGCACAAAAATGTGCAGAAGTATAGTATGAGTACACCACAGTTGGTACCCAGTAAGTATCAAGGCTAACCTCGATGGAGTAGTGATGTGGTACAGTCAAGACACTTGCTAGTCAAATAACATGTGCAATATAACATACAAAAATAATAGAAAACAAATAGCAATGATGGCAACAATAATCAACTTGTGACATAAATAGCAAGGCAATAGGAATACCATAAATATTGCTCAAACGAACAATAAACATAAGTACTTCCAATTAATCAAGTCCTTCAAAACATACATCTTTTATCTATGAGTTTTTCAAATAAAAATCTTTAGAATGTAAACCGTACAATTAAATATATCCCAAATATACATCCTTCAAATAAATATCTTATGAATATAATTCTTTCAAATAAATATCTTTTGAATATAATTCTTTCAAGTAAGTACCTTTCGAATATAATTCTTTCAAGTAAAAGTCACCATGTAACACCTCATTTAACTTTCCTGGTGTGAGAAATATATTTAACATATCACAGTGAATGGCGAGGTAATACCTTCGTGCACATGTCTCATTCTCACCTGATATATATATATCAAATTGGCACGGCAACACCCTTCGTGCATTTATCTCTTTCTCACCGTGCATACATATAACAGTACCAACTAGGTGGGAAAAATGCCAATAACAGTAAAAGAAATAAAGTGGGAGACACATAGGAAGCAACAACGACTATAAGACACATAGAAAACATAGATGCACAATAACAGCTCAAGATAAAGGTATGAATGTATACACAACGAAAAGATATCACAATGCATGTCTCTTATCCTCGCCTGCACGGAAATACCCTTCATGCCATGAACATATGATAATATAAAAATAATGGCAAGGCATCACCCTTCGTGCTTTTACTCTCATCCTCACATGATAATATAAATGAATGGCAAGGCATTATCTTTCGTGCATATTAAGAATGTCACGGCATCACCCTTCGTGCTTTATACTTTTCCTCACATGATAATATAACTGAAATGACACGGCATCACCCTTCGTGCTTTACACTCTCAAATGGTACGGCATCACCCTTCGTACTTTACACTCTCAAATGACACGACATCACCCTTTGTGCTTTACACACTCAAATGGCACGGCATCAACCTTCGTGCTTTACACTCTCAAATGGTACGACATCACCCTTCGTGCTTTACACTCTTCCTTTCCAAGCACATGTATATCATTAACAAGCAAGATAGGAAGCATAAATAATATTAAGGAGAGTGTTTAAACGACAACACAATACAACAATTCATATCACAATTTATCCACCTGCTACAACCAACTCCAAAGATACAATAAAAATCAATAAATTTCAAAGAAAATAGCCCAAGGCTCCACACAACGTATATAAAACCTCAAAAACAACAACGGAGATGGAAAAGTAACTCAGCATAGAACAACACCTTCTTTAATCCAAATTTTTTATAAATATATTAACGCCTCTTTTTAAGCTTATTTAACTAATTATTTGCAGATGGAAAATCCATAATGAAATTAATTTCAAGAAATATCAAATCAACAAACATACGGAATTCACACAAAATCAAAGTGGCAATCATCCCAAATTATCATATAAAATACAAACCCGACAAACAAGGGACGAGGCATGACAAATAAAGGATTTACTATGTTCCAATAATTTTCCAATTTAATATATAAGGGTCTCTACAAATTTTAACCTGTATAAATTGTACATATAAACCAAGTACATACTCGTCACCTCGCCTATATGGTTTTCAATCACACAATTTCCAAATAAGACTCAATGTCTAAGGGGTAATTCCCCCTCAAGGTTAGGCAAGATACTTACCTTTTTGAAGTTATGTCGATATTCCAAAATAGTCTTCTTGCTTGAATTGACCTCCGGACAGCTCATATCTATCCAAATTGATTGTATAACTTCATTAAAATTCATCGGAAATAATTTCGGATATTAAAATATCAACTTAAAATTTTGCATTGAAAAGTCAACGCGGGGCTCGCCTCTCGGAACCCGACAGAAGTTTCACAAAATCCGAACACCCATTTCGATACGAGTTCAACCATACCAAATTTATCAAATTCCGATAAAGAATCGACCTCCAAATTCACTAATTGCATGATAAAAACAACAATATATTCATGTATTTTAACCAAAATCGAGTTAGGAATTCTTAACCCTGCCCCCTCTTACCCCAATATTTTCCTTGAAAAACTCTCAAAAAATCGCCTCAGCCGAGCTTCCTTCATCCAAAAATTGAAGAATGAGATGAAGTCTCATTTTTTACTTTATTCTGCTGCCCAGGGGTTTGCTCTTCGCCTCGCGACCCTCCCCTAGCTTTCGCAATGAACAAATTCTTCAACAGCCATTTTCAAACTCTTCTTAGATAGCCTTTAGTATAATGGTCTTAATGTTTTGTACTCAAAATGACGAATAGTTTGACTTTTTGAAACCTAGACATCAAGGGCTACAACTTTCATGATTTTCTCATCTCCCAATTCTTTATAGATTTCGAGCTCTAAGCTTCCCAATTCAGCCATGTGCAGCAGCAAATGTTTCTTCGCGATTTCCAAACTCTTCCTAGATAGCCTATAGTGTATCCATCATAACCTTTTGTACACAACTCCAAATGCCAAACAGTTTAATTTTCTGTAAAATAAACGCAAAGGGCTACAACTTTTATTTTTGGATCATTTCCGAGTTCCTTATAGATTGCAATATATAAGCTTTCGAAGTCGGGTAACGGACAGCAGCATTTCCTTTTTCGCGAACTTGAGAGTCTCTTCGCGAACGCGAAGAACAAAATCTCAAAAGCGAAATCCTTCTTCGCGAAAGTAGTCCAAAATGATCTAAAACACACCCGAAACACACCCAAGGCCTCCGGGACCCCAACCAAATATACCAACAAGTCCTAAAACACGATACGAACTTAGTCGAGTCCTCAAATTTTCAAACAACACCGAAACTACGAATCGCACCTCGAATCAAACTTATGAGTTTATTAAATTTCCAAATTCTATAACTTATGTCGAAACATATCAAATCAATCCGGAATGACCCCAAAATTTGCACACGTGTCCTAAATGAAAAAATGGAACTGTTCCAATTTGCGGAATCAAACTTCGACCCTGATATCAATAAAGTCAACTCCCGGTTAAACTTTCTAAAAAACTTCCATTTTTCAACTTTTGCCATTTCAAGTCATAATCAATTACGGACTTCCAAATAAATATAGGGACACACTCCTAAGTTCAAAATTACCATAAGAATCTATTGACATCATCAAAATTCCATTCTGGAGTCGTTTGCTCAAAATTCAAACTCCGGCCAAACTTTAGAAATTCAAGCTTTATAAAATCAAACCTTTTATTTTAGTTTTTTTCAAAAACTAAAGGAAAACGTGCCTACGCACCTCGGAAAAACCTCAAATTTTGTACATAAGTCATAAATATTGTTATGAAGTTGATCGAACTCTCGGAATCTAAATCGGGACCCGGTATCAACAAAAATCCAATTATGGCCAAATTTAAGAATTCTTTAAACCTTTAAATTTCTAGTTTCCATCAAATGGCGATAATTTATACTAGGGACTTCCAAATTTGATTCCGGGCATATGCCCAAGTCCCAAATCACGATCCGGATCTGTTTGCTCAAAACACTGATTCGGATCTGTTTGCTCAAAACATTGACCGAAGTCAAACTCAAATGAGTTTTAAAGGCAAAATTTCACATTTTCTTTGTTTTTCACATAAAATTTTCCGAAAAAAGATAAGGCTTATGCATGTAAATCGAGGAAGGCAAAATGGAGCTATTCAAGGTCTCAGAATACATAAATGAAGGTTAAAATTAAAATTAATATATCGGGTCATCACATCTAAATATCATCCCAGAACTGGAGTCACAAGTGCACGAGCTTTTAGAATAATACAAACAAGGGTCTGAATAAAAACAAAGTTGTCTGAAAGAAAGCACACAGCTAAAATAAAATAGAAGGGGACTTCAGAGCTGCGAACGTCGTGCAGCTACACCTCAAGTCTCCTCTGATAGCTGAATCCGAGCAAAATCTACAGTACGCCGCTAGGACCAACTCCGGTATCTGCACAAGAAGTGCAGGGTATACTATGAGTACAACCAACCCCATGTACTCTGTAAGTACCGAGCCTAACCTCGACGAAATAGTGATGAGGCTAAGGAAGGTCGCTTACATTAACCTGTACGCAATAATAATAATAATAACAAAAATAGAGATGAGACGGGTATGTGTGTGTGTGTGTGTGTATATATATATATATATATATATATATAACGTCAATAATTAACGTCAATTCGGCAGTCACAACCAATTATTTCTTTTATCATTCTGTTACGGCGTATAACCCGTTCCCATAATATAATTCTTTAATTAATTTCTGTTGCGGCATGTAACCCATTCAAACAATATAAACTTAAAATAATTTCCGTTGCGGCGTGCAACTCGCTCCAACAAAATAACTTAAAATAAAATTCGTTGCGGCGTGCAACCCGATCCAACAATATAATTTAACAACACTTAAATGTAAAATTTCTCCAATAAGTACCATGATTAATAAGAAATTATTAAAAAGCAAGGTATACAGCAATTATGGATTATGTAGAAAACAATTAAGGGCAAGTAACAATTAAATGTAGAATCAGGGAGAAGATATGCAATTTAACATATAAAATATTAATTTTTTAAATAACAATTATGGCACAAAAATCAAATAAGCATGTAGCAACTAAGGCATGATAGTTGGCAATAAGAATAAGAGATCCAATTAATCTAACAATTAATTCATGAAACAAGGTAATTAATGAAATACGTAAAAATATGGAAACAAGCAAATTGACGATGTATAGACACTCGTCACCTCACATATACGTCGCTATTCATAAAATTCACATAACATGTAGTTCAGGGGTTCTATTCCCTCAAGTCAAGGTTAACCACGATACTTACCTCGCTTAATAACCAACTCACAATTCCAATAAACCTTTGCCTCGTGAATTAGTATCTGAATGCCTCAAATCTAGTCACAAACAATTCAATATACTCAATACGAATTATAGAAACCAATTTTATATGAAAATACTAAATTTTCCAATTAAAATCTGAAATTAAATTAAAAAATTGACAGTGGAACCCACGTTTCGAAACCCGGCAAAAGTTACAAAATGTGAACGCCCAATCAACCACGAGTCCAACCATACAGATTTTACCAAATTTCGACATCAACTCGACCTTCAAATCCCCAAATCGTATTTTCAAATCCCTAGGCCCAAATCCCCAATTCTACTTTGAAAATCCTAGATTCTAGGTTGAAATCATATAAAATGCAATGGGTAATTGAAAGAAAGTAGGTTAGAATAACTTGCCAACGAATTGGAGAAGAAGAGCTCTTGGAAAAATCGCCTCTAAGGTTTCTAGGTTCGGAAATTTGAAGAAATGAGAAAACTCTCGTCTAACTCAGCCTAAGTCCAGGCCCAGATGTCGCAATTGCGACCTGGGGTTTGTAATTGCGAACCCTGAAAATGCAAAAAACACTTCGCAAACGTGAAGGTCTCACACCTCTTCTATCATCGCATTTGCGATGAATTGTTCGCAAATGCGAAATGGGACCTATCGCAAATGCTACCGATTTGATCACAATTGCGAACTAGTCTTCCCCCAGCAGACATCACAAATGCGAACTACTTTCCCGCAATTATGAACTTGCCTCTATCGCAAATGCGACAAAGTACTCGCAAATGCGAAAACCAGCCCCCCTTGACCATGCTCGCAAATGCGATGTTCTGCAGCAGACACCAGAAGCACAAAGGCTTCCACTATGATTCCAAGTCCAAAGACCTTCCGTAGCCTATCTGAAACTCACCCGAGCCCTCGGGGCTCCAAACCAAACATGCACACAAGTCCAAAAACCTCATACAAACTCGCTCGCACGATCAAATCGGCAAAATAACACCTAGAATAATGAATCGGGTGTCAAACCAAATGACTTTTTTCAATGAACTTAAGAATTTCTATTTTAACAACCGTACGTCCGGATCACTTTCTTTTGGCACCAAATTTGGCATACAAGTCATAAATATGGTCATGGACCTATACCGAGTTCCGTAACCAAAATACGGACCCGGTATCAACAAAGTCAAACTTGGAAACTCTTTAAGCTTTCAAACTTCGAAAATTTAACGAAATGAGAAAACTCCCGTCTAACTCAGCTTAAGTCCATGCGCAGATGTCGCAATTGCGACCTGGGGTTCAAAATTGCGAACCCCGCAAATGCGAAAAACACTTTGCAAATGCGAAGGTCTCACGCCTCTGCTATCATCGCATTTGCGATGAATTGTTCGCAAATGCAAACTGGGACCTATCGCAAATGTGACCCATTTGATCGCAATTATGAACTAGCCTCCCCCCAGCAGACATCACAAATGCGAACTGGGACCCATCGCAAATGCGACCCATTTGATCGCAATTGCAAACTAGCCTCCCCCAGCAGACATCGCAAATGCGAACTACTTGCCCGCAATTGCGAACTTGCCTCTATCGCAAATGCGACAAAGTACTCGCAAATAAGAAAATCAGCCCCCCTTGACCATGCTCCCAAATGCGATGTTTCCTTCGCAAATGCGAGGCTTGCATTGCGAGCCAGACATCGCAAATACGAGATCTGCAGCAGACACCAGAAGCACGAAGGCTTCAGCTATGATTTTAAGTCCAAAAACCTTCCGTAGCCTATCCGAAACTCACCCGGTCCCTCGGGGCTCCAAACCAAACATGCACACAAGTCCAAAAACCTCATACGAATTCGCTCGCTCGATCAAATTGCCAAAATAACACCTAGAACAACGAATCAGACATCAAACCAAATGAAATTTTTCAATGAACTTAAGAATTTCTATTTTAACAATTGGACGTCTGAATCACATCAAATCACTTCCGTTTGGCACCAAATTTGGAAGACAAATCATAAATATTGTAATGGACCTATAACGATTTTGGAACCAAAATACGGACCCAGTATCAATAAAGTCAAACTTGGAAACTCTCTAAGCTTTCAAACTTCTCATTTTCAATAATTTGCTATAACTCAAGCTAGGGACCTCCAAATTAAATTACGAGCATACGCCCAAGTCTCAAATCACGATACGGACCCACAAGGACCGTTAAAATACTGATCTGGATCCATTTACTCAAAATGTTGATCGAAGTCAACTTAAGTGAGTTTTAAAGCACAAATTCACAGTTTTATCATTGTTTTCACATAAAAACTTCCCTAAAAATTATATGGATTGCACACGCAAGTCGATGAGAGTTGAATGGTGCTATTTGAGGTGTCAAAACATAGAAATAAATATTAAATTTAAAGATGACCTATCGGGTCATCACACTTTCTTGGAGTCTAGTGCTGAAGAGCAACAAAAAGTCCCCCTTGGCATCTTAAGGTTGTTTATGTCCAAAATGATTTGAATTATATATGCAGATAGCGTAAGAATATTTTTCATTGTCAATATAGTTTAACATGTGATACAAGTTAATTATCATTTTTACAAGGTTATCAAGTAATGCTTAATTGTAAATATTTATATAATTACCTCACATATTATTTCATAATGTACTGTATCGTATTGTATTTATATTTTACTGTATTGTTTAGATTAATACAATATTTGGATAGATTATAATATTTGTCGTCATTTTATCATATCATGCACACGCAATATGAAGAATAAACGTATATTATTACAAAGAAAAATTATGGTACGATGTAGAATTATTATATAAAGAGGTAGTGCAATGAATAAAATATGATTATTTAATAATAATGAAGGGCAAGATGAGAGAAAATGACAAGGTAACGATGCGACTACATCAAATCGGTCGTTACATAAAGTGATACTTGTCGTCGTTACGTAACGACGGATTTAACAATATGATACAATAAAATTTAAATAACAATCTATCACAACCCCAATTTCCCTCCGTAGGATGTCGTGATGGCACCTACTCTCTAAGACTAGGTAAGCCTGTCAATACGGAATAATATAATAAAAATCTAAAATAAATGAAACTGAAATTCAAATAATTACAACTCCCAAAACCCGGTAGAAATAAGTCATAAGCTTATAAGAGAAATACTAAATGTCACAAGCGTCTAAGAGAAATACTAAATGTCTCTATACATCAAAGTCTACTAAAATAAGGAAAGCGACACAATAAAGATAGAAGGGGACTCTGGGGTCTGCGCACGCTGGCAAATATACCTTGAAGTCTCTGTGTACAGTCAAATTCATTGATGCCTGGTCTGATAGGGTGTACCTGGATCTTCACAAAAAGATGTGCAGAAGCGTAATATGAGTATACCACAGCAGTACCTAGTAAGTGCCAAGCCTAACCTCGGTAGAGTAGTGACGAGGTCAGGTTAGAACCTACTGGAATAATAAAAGACATGGTGAAGAGTTTAACAATATAATAATAATAATAATAATAATAATAATAATAATAATAATAATAATAAAATGACAATGGGAATGAATCAAGTAAGTAGTATGTCACAATTTAACTTCATAGAATAAGGACAAATAATACCTCGCGGAAAGAAAACAAAAACTTACAACTTTAAAGAAATCACCAAAATAACCAAAGGCAAATGCAACCATAAAGAAATATCAACAAAGGCACTCCCGAGGTACCGCCTCGTAGTCACAAATCATAAATAAATTCAAAATATCTCATTTTCTTATATCACCGCGGGAGCCATCACAATTAATTTTAAAGAAAACATTTTTTCCAAAATAGCATCCCGCGTTTTAGCAACCCTTATCACACCGCATGACTTCTAGTAGTTCCCCTACTAGCCACGCGTATCAAGCCACCCTTATCTCATCGCATGCGTTTCAACACCTAGACCTTATACCACTGCATGCGTATCAATATCACAATATATCACAATTTGCACCTCAAGTGCCCAAATATTTTAACTTGCCAAAATAAATCTACAACAACAATATTTTCCACAATAAGGAGTTCACAGCTCAATCACAATGAGTACAAAATCTCACAAAATATTCAGAAATGAATAACTCAGCAAAAATAATATTTCACAAATTTAACACCTTGCATTAATATCAAAATTTTAAATGTAAAATACTTCATTTTAATAATTTAAATTAAAAAATCCAACCTTCAAATAATGCACAAAACAAAAGAAACAGAGTTTCAACTAAACAGGTAAAACACATAGCAGGAACAGGTCAGGAAAATCTAAAATACGAAAATATATTAATGATAATGAATATAACAGAATAAAATAATTTAATTAATATGCAACAGTGATCTACCCAATTTAAAGATATAATCTTCCACATTTAGCCCGTGTACATACTCGTCACCTCGTGTACACGACTTTCAACACATCAAAATTTTCATATCAATACCAATCCTCACGGGAATTTCCCCCACACAAGGTTAGACAAGTCATTTACCTCGAACCACGCTCAATCAGTCAATAAGAATGTCTTTCCCTCGATTTTCTGACTCCGATCGGTTCAAATCTAGTCATAATTAATTCAATTCAGTCAATACAAATTATAGGAAAAAATTTCATATGAAAATACAAATTTTCTAACAAAATCCGAAATTTAACCCAAAAATCGTCTATGGGGCCCACGTCTCGGAACCAGACAAAAGTTACAAAATACAAATGCTCATTCAACCACTAGTCCAACCATACCATTTTTACTAAAATCCGACATCAACTCGAACCTCAAATCTTCAAATTAAACCCAGAGGGTTTTCTAAATCTTCCAACTTAAATCACCAATTAAATGTTAAAAACAACCATGGATTCGGGTAATTTGACCAATATTGACTTAGGAACACTTACCCCGTTGATTTCCTTGAAAATATCCCGAAAATCGCCTCTTCTCGAGCTCCAATTTGTCAAAAATGGAAAATGGGACGAAGTCCAATTTTCAAAACTTAAAGTTTCTACCTAGTCAGTTCTTCAATGCGATCGCGGACCAAGTCTCGCGATCGCGAAGCACAATTTTCCAATGCCCAAAAATTACCCTAAGAGATCGCGAACTCCATCACGTGATCGCGAAGCACTGCTTTCTCAACCCTACACCATCCCGGACAACCACACGCGATCGCGTAGCACAACGCGTGAAACATTCCAGCTCCCTTCTTTACTCTATGCGAACGCAGCTTAATCCATGCGTTCACGTAGCACTGCTGACCAACTACTTAGCGATCGCAGAAATCCCTACGCGATCGCATAGCACAAAAATATCCGCTGCCCAATTAAACCTACGCGATCTCGGACCTTCTCACTCGATCGCGTAGAAGGAAACCAGATAGTGCACCAGAAAAACTTCAGCAAAACACTAAGTCCAAAATTGGTCCGTTAACCATCCAAAACTCACCCGAGGCCTCCGAGACCTCAACCAAATACACCAACAAGTCTTAAAATATCAAATAAACTTAGTTGAAGCCTCAAATCGCATCAGATAATGCTAAAACGCGAATCATACCCCAATTCAAGCCTAATGAAACTTAAGAATTTTCAACTTCTACATTTGATGCCGAAACCTATCAAATCAAGTCCGATTGACCTCAAATTTTGCACACAAGTCATAAATGACATAACAAACCTATTCAAATTTTCAAAATCATATTCCCACCACGATATCAAAAAGTCAACTCCCCGGTCAAACTTCCAAACTCAAATTTCTATTTTAGCCATTTCAAGCCTAATTTAACTACGGACCTCCAAATAATTTTCCGGACACTCTCCGAAAGCAAAATTCATCATACGAAGCTATTGGAATCATCAAAATTCTATTATGGGGTCATTTTCACATAAGTCAACATCCGGTCAACCTTTTCAACCTAAGCTTTCAACCTTGAGACTAAGTGTCCCAATTAATTTCGAAATCTCCCTGGACCCAAACCGACTACCCCGGCAAGTCACATAACAGTTATAAAGTACAGAATAAGCAGTAAATGGGGAACGGGGCTACAACTCTCAAAACAACTGGTCAGATCGTTACATCCTCCTTTTCTTAAATAAACGTCCGTCATCGAACGGGTTTAGAATTATAATTGGAGTGGTGAAAAAATGAGGATAATAGCTATGCATATCATGCTCGGTCTCCCAAGTCGCCTCCTCAATCGGATGACCCCTCCACTAGACTTTTACTGAAACAATGCTCTTCGATCTCAACTTTCTAACTTGTGTGTCCAAAATAGCCATTGGTTCCTCAACATAAGATAGATCCTTGTCCATCTGGACTGAGCTGAAGTCTAACACATGAGATGGATCGCTGTGATACTTCCGGAGCATGGAAACATGGAACACTGGATGAACTGCAGTGAGATTAGGTGGTAGTGCAAGTCTCTAAGCCACCTCTCCAATCCTTTCACGTATCTCAAAAGGCCCAATATACCTAGGGCTCGACTTGCCCTTCTTCCCAAACCTTATAACACCTTTCATGGGCGAAACCCGGAGCAAGACCCGCTCACCAACCATGAATGCAACATAACGAACCTTTCGATCCGCATAACTCTTTTGTCTAGATTGGGTTGTACAAAGTCGATCCTGAATCAATTTAACCTTTTCCAACACATCTTGAACCAAGTCCATACCCAATAGTCTAGCTTCACCCAGCTCGAACCAACCCACTGGAGTCCGATACCGCCTCCCATATAAGGCCTCATACGGAGCTGTCTGAATGCTCAACTGGTAGTTGTTGTTGTAAGAAAACTCTGCAAGTGGCAAGAACTAATCCCAAGCACCCCCAAAATCTATCACATACGCACGAAGCATATCCTCTGATATCTGAAAAGTGCGCTCGGACTGTCCGTCCGTCTGAGGGTACAATGATGTACTCAACTCTACCTGAGTACTCTACTCACGCTATATGGCCCTCCAAAACCATGATGTAAACTGCGTACCCCAGTCAGAGATTATATATACCGGTACGCCATGAAGCCTGACAATCTCACGAATATAAACCTGAGCCAGTTGCTCCGAAGAGTAAGTAGTAACCACATGAATGAAATGAGCTGACTAGGTCAATCTATCCACAATCACCCAAACTGCATCGAACTTCCTCTGAGTTCGTGGGAGTCCAACAACAAAATCCATAGTGATCCGCTCCCATTTCCATTCTGGAATCTCTAACTTTTGAAGCAATCCACCCGGTTGCTGATGCTCATACTTCACCTGCTGGCAATTTAGGTACCGAGCTACATATTCCACTATGTCTTTCTTTATCTGCCTCCACCAATAGTGTTGTCTCAAGTCTTGATACATCTTTGCAGCACTCAGATGAATGGAGTACCACGAACTGTGAGCCTCCTAGAGAATCAACTCACGCAAACCATCTACATTGGGCACACATAGCCTGCCTTACATCTGTAATACACCGTCATCTCCAATAGTGTCTTCCTTGGCATCATATTGACGCTCTCTGATACGATCATAAAGAGAAGACTGAGAAACCACATAACTCGGCTCGACTCGGAAATATCCAGTCTAACAAACTGGTTGGCCAAGGCTTGAACATCCAAGGCTAATGGCCTCTCAGCTATCGGTAAATATGGTAAGCTGCCCAAACTCTCCGCCTTACAACTCAAGGCATCAGCCACCACATTGGCCTTTCCGGGATGATAGAGAATGGCAATATCATAATCCTTAAGCAACTCCAACCACCTCCGTTGCAACAAATTAATATCCTTCTATTTAAACAGATGTTTTAGACTCCGGTGATCGGTATAAACCTCACAATGGATACCGTACAAATAATGGCGCCAAATCTTCAAGGCATGAACAATAGCTGCTAACTCAAGGTCATGGACAAGATAATTCTTCTCATGTACCTTTAACTGTCTGGACGCATAGGCAATCACCCTACCATATTGCATCAACACTGCGTTGAGACCAATACGCGATGCATCACAATACACAGTATAAGACCCTGAACCTGTAGGTAATACAAATACTGGGCCTCTAGTCAAAGTTGTCTTAGGCTTTTGAAAGCTCTCCTCACATTCCTCAGTCCACCTGAACGGAGCACCCTTTTGGGTCAATTTGGTCATAGGTGCAGCAATAGAAGAGAAACCCTCTACAAATCGGTGATAATACCCTGCCAAATCAAGGAAACTCCGGATCTCCGTAGTTGAGGACAGTCTGGGACAACTCTGCACTGCCTCAATCTTCTTTGGATCTACCTTGATCCCCTCGCACGAAACTATATGACCCAAAAATCCCACTGAATCAAGCCAAAATTCACACTTTGAAAATTTTGCATATAACTTCTTTTCTCTCAAGGTCTGAAGCACAGTCCTCAAGTGCTGCTCATGATCCTCCCGACTCCGGAAATACACCTGAATGTCGTCAATAAACACAATGACGAAAGAACCAAGATAGGCTAAAATACATTTTTCATTAAGTGCATAAATGATGTTGGGGCGTTACTCAGCCTAAAAGACATCACAAGGAATTCATAATGACCATACCGAGTCCTGAAAGCAGTCTTCGAGATATCTGGCTCCCGAATCTTTAACTGGTGATAGCCTGAATGCAAGTCAATCTTAAAGAACACCCTGACACCTTGTAGCTGATCAAATAGGTCATTAATACGAGGCAATGGGTACTTGTTCTTCATTATAACCTTGTTCAACTGGCGGTAATCAATACACATCTGCATAGAACCATCCATCCTTTTCACAAATAAGACAGGAGCACCATAAGGCGATACACTGGGATGAAGCCTTTATCAAGCAGCTCCTGTTACTGCTCTTTTAATTCCTTTATTTCTGTTGGGGCCATATGATATGGAGGAATAAAAATAGGCTGAGTGTCCGGTAACAAATCAATGCCAAAATCAATATCCCTGTCGGGTGGCATACCCGAAAGATCCGCTGGAAATACATCAGGAAAATCCCTTACTATAGGAACTGACTACATGGTAAGGGTATCAACATTAACATCTCTCGCATAGGCCAGATACGCATCACACCCCTTCTCAACCATTCATTGAGCCTTAAAAAATAAAATAACCCTTGTAGGAACATAATCCAAGGTACCTCTCTACTTTAGTCACGGTAGACCTGGAATAGCCAACATCACCGTCTTGGCATGACAATCAAGGATAGCATGATAGGGAGACAACTAGTCCATGCCCAAAATAATATCAAAATCCACCATACTAAGCAATAATAAATCAGTTCTGGTCTCAAAACCACTGCTAACAATCAAACACGACTGATACATGCGGTCAACAATAATAGAATCACCCACGGGTGTAGATATATAAATAGAAGAGCTCAAAGAATCACGGGATACGCCCAAATACGGGGTAAAATAAGATGACAAATAAGAATAAGTGGAGCCTAGATCAAATAAGACTGATGCATCTCTATAACAGACCGGAATAATACCTGTGATAACAGAATCGGATGCAACTACCTCCGTCCTAATATGAAGTGCATAATATTTGGCCTGGCCTCCCCCTCTAGGGCGACCTCTACCTGTTCGACCTCCACCTCTAGATGGCTGTGCAGGTGGAGTGGCAACTAGTGCAGTAATCATGGCCTGAGAAGCCTGAGGGCCCTATGGAATGGGTGGGGCATGAGAAATCTGTGGAGGTGCACCCCTCCTAAATCTGGGGCAATCATTCAATATATGACGAGTTTCACCACACTCAAAACAAGCCATCGGAGGATGTGGCTACTAGGACTAGCTAGGGCCTGATCGACTGGACTGCCCACTGAAAGCACCCCGTACAGGAGGTACAGTAGACACTGGCGATGTATAATATGGATACTGAGGTTTGGGAGTAGCTGAAATACCACTGGAAGCTGGAAGTGCTGAATGAATAGGACAGCTCACATAGCCTCTACCATGACAGGCTACAGCTGGGGCATTAGAACTGTTATATGTGCCAGAATCTTGAGGTCTATTTGCTTCCTTCTCTTCTCTCTCTCGAGTCCGCATCCCCTCCAATCTCCTAGCAATTGACACCACATGTTGGTATGTGATGTCCATCTCCAGTTCTCGGGCCATACTGAATCTGATACTATGGTGGAGCCCCTTAATAAATCAATGAACCTGCTCTCGAACAGTAGCAATCAAGGCTGGTGCAAGCCTAGCCAAATCACTGAATCGGACTGCATACTCTGACACAGTCATAGAACCCTGGCGCAACTGCTCAAACTCTGCGTGTCATGCATCTCTGAGACTCTTAGGAACATACTCCCTCAAAAACATATCTGAAAATTGAGTTCAAGTGAGTGAAGTTGCCTCAGCCGGACTATCCAACTCATATGCACACCACCACTGGTAAGCTGCTCCTCTAAGCTGGTATGCCATGAAAGAAACCCCACTAGAATCCACAATACCCATAGTACGGAGGATACGATGATATTTCTCAAGAAAACCCTGAGCATCCTCTGAAGCCAAACAGTTGAAAGTGGGAGGGTGGTACTTCTTGTACCTCTTGAGCCTGAGCTGCTCCCTCTCCGAAACTGCTGCCCTAGCCTCTGTCCGAACTGGGACAACTGGCTGCACTGGTATAACCTCTGGGGTATGGTCAACCTGGGCCCGTGGCTATGGGGTAGGGGCGGTGGGAGTCTGTGATCCTCCCCCGGCCTGAGATGTGGCAAGAGCAAGTGGAATCAACCCTGCCTGAGCTAGAGTGCCAAACATGCTCAAAAACTGGGCAAGAGTCTCCTAAAGTGCAGGGGTAGTATCAGGCCTGTCAGGTGCCTGCTCTCAAACTGGAGTTACTGGTGGTTCTGCTGCAGCAGCTCGTTCAGGTGTTTTGGATGCACCATATGATCTTCCTCGGCCTCTGCCCCAGCCCCGACCTCATGTGGCTCTAACAGGAGGCGTGGGTATTTGATCATCGGATCCAATTGTGCGTGTCCTCACCATTGCGAGAGGATAGAAATACAAGGGTTTAGAATTTTGAAGTCAACAAATGTGCATGATAAGGAATCAAAGAAGTGAACATTTTCCTAACAGTTCCATAGCCTCCCGAAGATAAGTACAGATGTCTTTGTGCCGATCCGTGAGACTCTACTAAGCTTGTTTGTGACTCATAACACCTATGAACCTAGAGTTTTAATACCAACTTGTCACGACCCCAAATTCCCTCAGTAGGATGTCGTGATGGAACCTAGTATTTAAGCCTAGGTAAGCTTGTCAATGCAGAATAACATAATAGAAATCCAAAATAAATGAAACTGAAAATCAAATAATTACAACTCCCAAAATCCGGTAGAAATAAGTCACAAGCTTCTAAGAGAAATACTAAATGTCTCTATACATCTGTAATGACTCGGTCGGTCATTTTGAGTGTATTAGCCCCGATCCCCTATTTACGATTTTTCCCGTATCTGCTTTTGCTTATGTGACTTATCAGGAGGTCTTGTTTTTTAGTTTCGGAGTGATTTGGGACACTTAGTCCCTAAAACTGAACTTTAAGTTTTAGGATTTTGACTGTAGTCAAAATTGTGTGAAGACGACTCCGGAATGGAGTTTCGTCAGTTCCGTTAGCTCCGTTGGGTGATTTTGGACTTAGGAGCGTGTCCGTACTGTGAATTTGAGGTATGTAGCTAATTTAGGCTTGAAATGGCGAAAGTCGAATTTTTTGGGAGTTTGGCCAGGGGTGACTTTTTGATATCGGGGTCAAATTCCGATTCCGGAAGTTGGAGTAGGTTTGTAATGTTGAATATGACTTTTGTGAAAATTTTGAGGTCAATCGGACGTGGTTTGGTATGATTCGGCATCGTTTGTAGAATTTGGAACTTTTGAAGTTCATTAAGTTTGGTTTGGAGAGTGATTCGTGTATTTGATGTTATTTGAGGTGGTTTGAGGATTCGACTAAGTTTGTATAGTGTTTTGGGACTTGATGGTATGTTTGGTTGAGGTCCCGGGGGCTTCGGGTGAGTTTCGGGTGGTTAACAGATCATTTTTGGACTTTGGTTAATGGCTGATATCGCTGGTGTATATTTTTTGGATTCCTCTTACGCGTCCGCGAGAGGAGCCTCTCGTTCGTGAAGGGTTAATGTGAGCTGGGAAAGTTACTAGAAAGCCTCTAAATACAACTGTTTTGAAGTAGAGATAAAACAGTGCGAGAACAATATCAGAAGGTGACTCTGAAGCCTACGAACGCAGCAACAGGTTTACCTTAAGTCTCCACAACAAGATCCGTACAACTAGCTAGCGATCAATTGACTCCAATTTACCTGGCTCTACACAAAAATGTGCAGAAGTATAGTATAAGTACATCACAGTCGGTACCCAGTAAGTATCAAGACTAACCTCGGTGGAGTAGTGATGAGGTACAGTCAAGATACTCACTAGTCAAATAACATGTGCAATATAGCATACAAAAATAATAGGGAACAAATAGCAGTGATAGCAACAATAACCAACTAGTGATATAAATAACAAGGCAACAAGAACACCATAATTATTACTCAGACGAATAAGAAACACAAGTACAACCAATTAAACAAGTCCTTCAAATATAAATCTTTCACATATAATTCATTCGAATAAATACCCTCTGAATATATTTCTTCAAATAAATAATCCTTATATAAAAATTATAAAATACGGGTCTCAGCCCCCTTTCATATTCTCACGGCACCTCGTGCCCATATCTCTTTCACAACCGCACTGACAACTCTCGTGTCAAATATATCAATACATCAAATCTACACGATTAATTTATTTTCAATAAAGTAAGGTTACAATTTTTAAACCAAGTAAGAATTCAACAAAGAAATGAGTTTATTTTTGAAATAGTTTGAGTGAAGAAAATGATATTTCAATTAAAATAAAGCATCAGATAAGCTACTGATTTGGATATAAAACTTATTAAATTAAAACATAATAGTAATTTCTTTTATTTAAAACAACTCAATCATTAAGAACAAGTACAAACCAAAAATACAAATCCTCAGAGTCTCGTACAAAAGCCAAAGCCAACATACATATTAAGTCAAATAATACATCACGTAGAACACAGAAACTTACATATTACAGAAAAACAAAATAACCAAAGGCAAGCGCAACCATAGAGAAATATCAACAAAAGGGCACTCCTGTAACGACCCAACCGGTTGTTTTGAGCTCTAGCGCATCATTCAGTAGTTTGAGACCTTGAGCAGCTTCACTTCAGGTATTATGACTTGTACGCATGGTCAGAATTTAATATCGGGAAGTTCGGAGTTGATTTGGAAAGAAAATTCTAATTTCGGAAGCCTTAGGTGGAGGAATTGACTAAAGAGTGATTTTTGAGTAGAAAACCTCGGAATTGGGATTTGAAGATTCCAACAGGTTTGTATGATGATTTTGGACTTAGGCGTATGCCCGGAGCGGGTTTTGGATGACCCGGAAGCATTTCAGCACCTATTATGGAAGTTGGAATTTTGGAAGAATTTCCTAAATTTGGGTAGAAGTGCATTTCAATGTTGTTGATGTCCGTTTAGGATTCCGAGTTTGGGAATAGTTCTGTAATGTCATTTAAGACTTGCACACAAAATTTGATGTCAATCCGAGTAGTCTAAGTATGTTTCGGCACATTTTGAGTGAATAGAAGAACTTGAAGTTCATAAGTTTGATTCAATTGGTTTTGGGGTGCGATTCTTAGTTTTAATGTTGTTTTGGGCGTTCCGAGAGTTCGAGCGAGTCCGCTACATGATTCTAAACTTGTTGGTATATTTGGGAGGGGCCCCGAGTGTCAATCGAACGAGGCTCGGACCAGGCCGGAAGCTTGGAGTAACAGCTGAAGCTCCCAGATCTGTCATAATCGCACCTGCGCTTGGCCAGCTGCAAGTGCGGACTCGCAAGTGCGAGCCACGAGCCGTAGAATCAAGAAATGGAAGGCAGCCCAGAATTTGCAGATGCGGAAGATTGGGCACACCTGCGTGAATCGCAGGTGCGGCTAGGCTCGCAGAAGCGGCCCTCCTTGTTCGCAGATGTGGAGCTCGACCAGGTAAGGGAAAGGCGCACCTGCGAGGCATTTGTCGCAGGTGCGGGACCGCAGATGTGGCCCAATACACCGCAGGTGCAAAAGTCGTTGGGCGGTGAGGGTTCATTTAATACGGGACTTAGGCCATTTTTATCACATTTTCATTCACTCTTGGGCGATTTGAGAGATTTCAAGGAGGGAATTTGGATCTAGCTTTGTGAGGTAAGTAATTTCTACTTAATGTGAGTTTAATACATAGATTATGGGTAGATTTAACATGCAAATTGATAGCAATTGTGGGATTTTTATAAAAAAAACCTAGAAATTAGTATTTTTGGATTTTGACCACGAATTTGGACATGGAATTGGAAATAAATTATATATTTGAGTTCGTGAGGTTATGGGTAATAGTTATCTTCAAAAAATTTTGAAATCCGGGCACGAGGGCCTAAGGGTTGATTTATTAATTTTTCGAGCGGAGTTGGAAATTGTTATAAATTTATTAATTATGAGTATTAGAGTACATTTTGATTGGGTTGCATCATAATTGACTAGTTTGGAGCGACGGGCACCGGTTTGAGGTGTTAGAGAGGCTTTGGAACCGATTATAGAATTTCGGAGCGAAGTAAGTCTCGTGTCTAACCCTGTGAGGGGAAAATTACCCCTAGGTGTTGTATATGGATGTGTGCTACTTGTTGTGGGGGCTACATACGCGCGAGGTGACGAGAGCCCGTACGTAGCTACATTCATATTATTATCCGGGTAGGCTTAGGTTCACATCATGCTATAGCTGTACTATTTGAGTAGTCTCTCGCTTATTGATTCCCCTGCTTTACATTCTATTTGAGACTATACTTGCTACTGTAGAGATTTCACGGGTTCACGATTACTCCTCCTCGTATGGCATGGCTCCGGTATATATATATATATATATATATATATATATATATATATATATATGTATGTTCCATCGAAAGGTTTTCATTAAAGAAATTACAACTCATACGTTTATTTGTGAGTGGGGTCAAGGACCCATCAAAGCTTCTTATTCTAATGGGATCGGGCCGTTCGCCTCAGCAGGAATTTGTATTTCACTTCTTATGGGATCAGGTCATTCGCCTCGGAAGGATTTATGTACCACACTCTCATGGGAGCAGGTCATTCACCTCGGCAGGTTAATTGATTTATCATATGGTTCGGGTCGTTCGACCCTCGGCAGTGCACAATTTTATTATTATGTTGGATTGGGCCATAAGACTCGGCATTTCCTAAATCACATTCCCATGAAATCGTGCGTAAAATTTGGCAAGAAGCCAGTGTATCTGTAAATTCCAGATTCGAATTATGGTAGCCACTTCATGAGTTTCACTATACCTATGTATATGCTTCGGTTAAGGAGGGAATTTCTAATGAAGAACTTAGTTCCTCGTAAAGAGAGGGGATTTGTACCACGTGATCTATATTTGTCTATTTCACTTACTTACTATGCCTCATATTTGCTGCCTCTTTGCTATACCTTATGTTGTTGGACCACTAGTGAGTGTCGCGATGTCGACCCCTCGTCACTACTTCTCTGGGGTTAGGCTAGATACTTACTGGGTACACGTTGCTTACGTACTCATACTACACATGCTACACATTTTTTGTTCAGGTATATATATGTCTAGAGGCCATGTGAGAGAAGAGGCGTGTATACATGCGGGGACCTAGGTGAGCTAGCCATCAGAGTCTCCTTCAGAGTATTTACATTTTTCCTATCCAATTTGTATTCCGGACAGCTGTTGTATTTTATTTTATATTCCTAGTTAATGCTCATGCACTTGTGACACCGGGTTTTGGGATGATTATGGGTTGTTCTGTATTGAATTTGTTAAAAGTATTATTATTTACTCTGTAAATCCCCATTTTTTACTATTTAAATTAAAGGAAAATATGATTTCAAAAGTAACAAAATGAGAACCCAATTAAGTATTTATTGTTGGCTTGCCTGACAGTGGTGTCCGGCGCCATCACGACCCTTATGGATTTTGGGTCGTGACAACATGGTATCAGAGCACTAGGTTCAGTTAGGTCTCACGAGTCATGAGCGAGTCTAGTAGAGTCTTGCGGATCGGTATGGAGACGTCTGTACTTATCTTCGAGTGGCTACAGGACTGTTAGGAGCACTCCCCTTCTTGATTCCTCATCGTGCGATTTGATTCCTTTGAGGCTTATGCCTTCATTTCCTTCCTATTCAATCTTATGCGACGAGAAGCGCTTGTTATAAATTTGGAATCGAGGAATTGTAATGGTACTACAGATGTGGCGCATGATGTTTCTCCCTGCGTATTTGATTGGGCTATTACCGTCGCTTTGCGGAAGGTCGTCCTGTCATTTCAGCTCAGTATCAGTATTTCCTATGGTTTTGAGATTTGGCATTTATTGTTATGACGATTCGTGCGTTGTTATCGCACCATATTTGTGTAATGGTAGGATGCCTTTCTATGCGTCGAGGCAGTGAATGACTTGAAAGGAGGATTTATTCAGTGCATTATTCAGAGGTTCAGCATTTAGTTCCGACGGAGGAGAGGAAATCGGACTAAGAATGTTCAGGTTGGATTGATGGAGTAAAGAGACTTGGTATTTTCGAGTGTGGTGGAATCTTCATCCGAGATGTGGTGTCGCCGTCCTTGATTGAATATGTTAAGTTCGCTGGTGTTATGGCCTTCTTCAAATCGCCTTTAGGGCGGAGTATCGTGAATTGTGCCAGGGAAGCGGCTGTCAGATGTCGTAGTGTGTTGTGGTTCAGAATCGAATTGGTAATCCTAATGTTGATGGCTCGAGAAGGATAATCTTCGGAGAGGCCATTTAGAGTGGTAGCGATCTATTGGTTCAAAGTGCTACAGAGATGGATTTAATTTACGGCCACAACTGGGCATTTATGAGGAAGGACATGTGGGAGGTGTCTTGCGGTGGTTAAATTTTAGGAGGCCAAGTATGTGAAGCAGAAGTCGGGTAGTTGCTTAAAGGAGAGGGTTTGACCAAAGTGGGAGAGTGGCAGAGTAGCATATGGGTTCTGTGGTAGGATAGCCACACTCCTTGAGGGAAGCTTAGAGCAATTTGGGAATCGTGATGGGCAGTGACTAGTACCATGGATTTTATTTGGATGCAACATGACTTCGAGTTTGGAATGCGTTGTTGGACTTTTAGCTGATGTCAATGGGGAAGGAGGAACCTTGGCGGGTCCCAAGGTTATGTAATTGTAGCTTCAAGCTAAATGGGAGAGCCCAACCATCTATGATTGTATTGTGTAGTTGTCAACTTGTGCGGTTTCTGGTTATCGGTGTATTGATGGGTTATTACGACTAAGGAAAGAAAACATCAGTGGTAACTTGAGCAAAGGATTTGAGGAATGTGTGTTATCTTTGGCCTTATCGGTTCATGCTCAGGTCTTGGGTAGACTCATAGTCTATGCTTCGTGTGGATGTGATGTATAAGGAAAAGAATTCAACTGGTTGCTTCTTTGAGAGGGTGTTTATGTGCTAGCAGAGCCTTGGAGTTTGATTATATTCGGGGACAAGTCAGAGTGGGTGACTCTCAACAATGGTCCTAGTAGGTTCAAAATTAAAGTGCGGTGCCTAAGGATTTCGAGCCAGTAGTATGGTTAATTATTTGAGCTTTTGCAGTGGCTTATGAAAGGTGGTTTGGAGTGTTCTACATTATTGTCAGTCTGCGGTATGGCATTCGAGGAATGGGAGAAAATAACTTCAGATTCATAGAGGAGTTTTCAGAATAAATGTACCAGTTGAAGATGCAAATATGCGTATAAGGAGGGTGTGAGATGGTTCGTGAGTTTTGGAGACAACGTGGTCTCGCGAAATAAGGTCACTTAGGATGAGTGCGTATTTGGGCTCATGATGTTTTGAATGGGGCTATTATTATTCCTACGGCAAGTCTAGAGTAAATTAGAAGAAGTCAGATTCGGTTAGCTATGGTTGAATTGGCATGATGGTGGCAATGATCAGTTCCTTCAGCGTGTTGAGTTATACATGTGATTTATGGTGGTACGTGCGAGGTTTATAGGCCGCCGTAATTGATTTTATTTGGAGGCATTCGAGTATTATGGCCTGTTATATGTAGATGGATCCCGGAAGAATTATGGTGGTTTAGACCGCCACTCGAGGTTTGTATTTTCTATGGTTATGGGAATTCAATCACGTGTGGCAATGGTTCTCCTTAAATGAGTTAAGTAAAAGGTTTATATATGATGAAGTGTTTATCCTATTAGTGGGTTAGGGGTTATTATGGAATTCTGGTACTCTCACGTATTGGCATGTTAGGTGCAGTGAGCGGCACGGGAAATTAGAAGATGAGGATTAAGGTCGCGGTTCGGTGTTGACAAGAATTTCACGAGCTCGGATGATCAGGGAAGAATTCGTATGTTTAGAGTAAGCTGGTATTGCCTTTAGCGTCACCTGAGATTGGTGTCCTATGTAAGAGGCTTTATGTACTGATTTGCAGCTTCTTGATTTGCTTTACAACATTAGTGTGACCGGTGGTATGGATGTGCAGACTTGTTACCTGGTGCGAAGGGTCGTGGGAGTGCATCCCACGAAAAGATTGTATAAATGTGACATGTAGTCACTTGATTGATTAAAGATTTAAAACAAAGTATGGAGATTGTGGTACTATCGCTAATGTGAGAATTTATGCCTGAAGGGCGCTCAGTTCATTTGGTTGTGGAATGTGAAAGTTTGTTCCGGATTTGACAGTTTTTCTTATGTGTCGTGAATAGGTCATTGTGAGTCCTTGAGATGCTATTTAGCCAAGCATGGTATGATCTGAATCGGTTGAGGTCCATGGATGGATCTAAATGTAAATATAGGCTCTATATCAGGCTAGATGTGCTCATCTCAGCATAGCGTTGTTTTCGGAAGGGTCTTCAGGCCTTGGATGTTATTCCTGTCATCAGCTATTTCGTGTAATCTATATTATACCAAGTTGGTTGTGAGGTGGTTTGATTATTCTCACTCGTATTGAGATCCAATATGGTTTGTGGTATTATGTGAGCAGGATGGCTCTCGAGATGCAGGTCATATATCGCACCTTAGTGGTGCTTGAGTTTTGTAGCGCGTGACGCTACCCGTCTCCCCATGATTCGTATTATGCATTTGGCGTGCTTATGGTTGATATTCGGGCATTTTGTGTGTATTAGCGTTAAGGATCGATCTGTGCTTTCATTAGATTATTATTTGTGGATCGGGTGGCACGCCACCACGGGTATATGGTTGGATCGGGTGGCACGCCTCTACTTATATGTTGTTTGGATCGGATGGCATGCCACTACGGGTATCATGGTTAGATCAGGTTGCACGCCGTAACGGTATCATGTGTGGATCAGGTTGCACGCCGCAACAGTGTGTTATTGAGTACAGTTTCCCATATCTATTATTGCGTGTTTTGCTTCTCATTTCCTGAGGAAGCTTCATAACATCTTTTTAGTTGTTTAATTAGTTACGTGGGTTGAGTAGTTCTTTCCAGAGTTCATTTTTCCTTATGTATCTCGTTCGAGTTTGTAGCTTGTTGGCACATTGTGGCACCATACGGGATTTTTGGCATTATCTAAGGTGGCTTATTGCTTGAGCAGCTTGTACTGGGTGAGAAGAGATTATTGGACCTGGGATCAGTGCGATCAGATTTATATAAAGAATATTAAAGAGTAACTATTGTTATTCAGTCCAGGATGAGGTAATGGTTCTTGTCGGGAGGAGAGACTCCATAAATTGTAAATCGGCAGGTGGTTATGAGTTCTACGCATCTTCTCTGTCGTGGCAGTATTGCAAGAGTTGGAACAGGACTTATATGAGTCATGATGTGTGTTGTGACCATCGGATTCGTGGGTTTTCGGCTGTTGTTATCAAGGGTTGTTATTATGGTCATGTGAATTATGCGGTGCATGGTGTGGATTCCACGAAGGTATGCGAACATGTATTGGTGCATCGTATAGTGATTAATACGGCGTTCGTATGTTTGAAACATACCTGGTAGAGGATTTCAAATGTTGGAATTTGGCTCTAAGGCTTATTTGACTGGATAAAAGGTATGATTTTCAGGTTTGCTCGGGCAAATGTGCTTAACTGGGTTGTGGTAGCATAGGTAGGGGCACTAGGTGTTAAACAACGATTTCAGACAACTCCAGAGCAGTTCTTAGCACGTTCGAGGACGAACGTATGTTTAAGTGGGAGAGAATGTAACGACCCAACAGGTCATTTTGAGCTCTAGCACATCATTCAGCGGTTTGAGACCCTGAGCAGCTTCACTTCAGGTATTATGACTTGTACGCGTGGTCGAAATTTAATTTCGGGAAGTTCGGAGTTAATTTGGAAAGAAAATTCTAATTTCAAAAGCCTTAAGTTGGAGGAATTGACTAATGTGTTATTTTTTAGTAGACGACCTCGGAATAGGTATTTGAAGGTTCCAACATGTTCGTATGATGATTTTGGACTTAGGCGTATGCCCGGAGCGGGTTTTGGATGACCCGGGAGCGTTTCGGCACATATTATGGAAGTTGGCATTTTGGAAGAATTTCCTAAATTTGGGTAGAAGTGCATTTCAATGTTATTGATGTTCGTTTGTGATTCCGAATAAGGGAATAGTTCTGTAATGTCATTTAAGACTTACACGCAAAGTTTGGTGTCAATCCGAGTAGTCTAAGTATGTTTCGGCACATTTTGAGTGAATAGAAGAACTTGAAGTTCATAAGTTTGATTCAATTGGTTTTGGGGTGCGATTCTTAATTTTAATGTTGTTTCGGGCATTCCGAGAGTTCGAGTGAGTCCGCTATATGATTCTAAACTTGTTGGTATGTTCGGGAGGGGCCCCGAGTGTCAATCGGACGAGGCTCGGACCAGGTTGGAAGCTTAGAGTAACAGCTGAAGCTCCCAGATCTGTCATAATCACACCTATGCTTGGCCAGCCACAGGTGCGAGCCACGAGCCACGAGCCGCAAAAGCGAGAAATGGAGCGCAGCCCCGAATCCGCAGATGCAGAAGATTGGGCGCACCTGCGTGTACGCAGGTGCGAGAGCCATGGTCGCAGGTGCGACTAGGCTCGCAGAAGCAGCCCTCCTTGTCCGCAGATGCAGATCCCGGCCAGGTGAGGGAAAGGCGCACCTGCGAGGCATTTGCCGCAGATGCGGCCCAAAGCACCGCAAGTGCGAAAGTCGCTGGGCAGTGAGAGTTCATTTAATATGGGACTTAGGCCATTTTTATCACATTTTCATTCACTCTTGGGCGATTTGAGAGCTTTCAAGGAGGGGATTTCGACCTAGCTTTGTGAGGTAAGTAATTTCTACTTAATGTGAGTTTAATACATAGATTATGGGTAGATTTTAACATTAAAATTGGTAGAAATTGTGGGAGTTTTATAGAAAACCTAAAAATTGGTAGTTTTGGATTTTGACCAGAAATTTGGATATGGAATTGGAAATAAATTATATATTTGAGTTCGTAAGGTTATGGGTAATAGTTATCTTTGAATATTTTCGGAATCCGGGCACGTGGGCCTAAGGGTTGATTTATTGATTTTTCGAGCGGAGTTGGAAATTATTATAAATTGATTAACTATGAGTATTAGAGTACATTTTGATTGGGTTGCATCTTAATTGACAAGTTTGGAGCGACATGCACTCGTTTGAGGTGTTAGAGAGGCTTTGGAGCCGGTTATGGAATTTCGAAGCGAGGTAAGTCTTCTGTCTAACTCTGTGAGCGGAAAATTACCCATAGGTGTTGTATATGGATGTGTGCTACTTGTTGTGAGGGCTACGTACGCGCGAGGTGACGAGAGCCCGTACGTAGCTACATTCATGTTATTGTACGGGTAGACTTAGGTTCACATCATGCTATAGTTGTACTATTTGAGTAGTCTCTCACTTATTAATTCCCCTCCCCTACTTTACATTCTATTTGAGACTAGACTTGCTATTTTAGAGACTTCATGGGTTCACGGTTAGCTATGAGATAATATTCCTCCTCTTACGTCATGGCTCCGGTATATATATATATATATATAAACGTGTGAAATATATATATATATATATATATATATGTATGTTTCATCAAAAGGTTTTCATTAAAGAAATTACAACTCACACGTTTATTCGTGAGTGGGGTCATGGACCCGTCAAAGCTTCTTATTCTAATGGGATCGGGCCGTTCGCCTCGGCAGGAATTTGTATTTCACTTCTTATGGGATCGGGTCATTCACCTCGGCAAGATTTATGTACCACACTCTCATGGGAGCGGGTCGTTTGCCTCGGCAGGTTAATTGATTTATCATATGGTTCGGGCCGTTCGACCCTCGGCAGTGCACAGTTTTATTATTATGTTGGATCGGGTCGTACGCCTCAGCATTTCCTATATCACATTTCCATGAAATTGTGCGTAAAATTTGGCAAGAAGCCAGTGTATATGTAAATTCCGTATTCAAATTATGGTAGCCACTTGATGAGTTTCACTATACCTATGTATATGCTCCGGTTAAGGAGGGAATTTCTAATGAAGAGCTTGAGTTCCTCGTAAAGAGAGGGGATTTGTACCACGTGATCTATATTTGTCTATTTCACTTACTTACTCTGCCTCATATTTGCTACCTCTTTACTGTACCTTATGGTTTTGGACCACTAGTGAGTGTCGATGTCGACCCCTCGTCACTACTTCTCTCGGGTTAGGCTAGATACTTACTGGGTACATGTTGCTTACGTACTCATACTATACTTGTTGCACATTTCTTGTGCAGGTATATATATATGTCTAGAGGCCATGTGAGAGCAGAGGCGTGTATACATGAGGGGACCTAGGTGAGCTGCATTCCATTCCTTGATCCGTAGCCAGCAGAGTCTCTTTCAGAGTATTTTACATTTTTCCTGTCCAATTTGTATTCCGGACAGCTGCTGTATTTTATTTTATATTCCTAGTTATACTCATGCACTTGTGACACCGAGTTTTGGGGTGATTATGGGTTGTTCTGTATTGAATTTGTTAAAAGTATTATTATTTACTCTGTAAATCCCCATTCTTTACTATTTAAATTGAAAGAAAATATGATTTCAAAAGTAACAAAATGAGAACTCAATTAAGTATTTATTGTTGGCTTGCTTGACAGTGGTGTCCGGCGCCATCACGACCTTTATGGATTTTAGGTCCTGACAACTCCCGAGGTACCACCTCGTAGTCCCAAATCATAAATAAATTTCAACAACAATGCCGCCAGGCCATCACAAGTCATCACATCAATCCCCGACATAGCCCACCTTGTCTCGCCATGTGCACAATAATAAAGTAAATGCCCGCCTTGTCTCGCCGCACGTGCATAATAATATTCACACCTTATCTCGCCACATGCGCAAATCCATATATGTAGCCCGACTTATCTTGCCGCATGTGCATATACCAATAGTTACAATAGCACGGCAGAAACCTCGTGCAAACACCCGAACAAACCTCTCAACAATATCACGTGCCAATATCATAAATTGCACATCAAGTGCTCAAATATTACAACTTTCCACAGAAATTAGCAATACATTAATTTCCTCAATAAGGAGCCCATGGCTCGACCATAATGTGCACAAAATCTTAACAAAAATATTCGGGAGTGAACAACTCAACGGAATAATATTTCACAATTTAACACTTTGCCTCAATATGATTTACGACCTTTACAACTCAATACCAATTTCAACAACATGAACTGGAAATTAATTCATCAAGAAACAACGCCTTCTTAAATCCAAATTTTTAGATAAATATATTAACGCCTCAATTTAAACTTATTTAATAATTATTTGTAAATATGGAATCCATAATGAATTTTAATTCCAAGAAAATATCAAATCAACAAACACACGGAATTCACATAAAAATCCAAGTGACAATCACACCAAATTATCATATAAAATACAGACTCGACAGACAAGGAATGAGGCATGACAATTCAAGGATTTACTAAAGGCCAACAATTATCCAATTTAATACATGAAAATGCCTAAGACTTTAAACCAATAAAATTTGCACATATAAGTCTGAGTACGTACTCGCCACCTCTCATACACGACTTCCAATCACACGATATCCACATAAGACTCAATGCCTAAGGGGTAATTCCCCCACTCAAGATTAGGCAAGATACTTACCTTTTTGAAGTTAGGCTGATATTCCAAAATCGCCTTCTTGCTTGAATTGACCTCCGGATAGCTCAAATCTATCCAAATTAATTGTATAACTTCATTAAAATTCATCGAAAATAATTCCGAATACTAAAACGTCGACTTAGAATTTCACATTTAAAAAGCCAACCAAAAGTCAATGCGGGGCCCGCATCTCGGAACCCTGCAAAATTTTCACGAAATCCAAACACCTATTCCGATACAAGTTCAACCATACCAATTTTATCAAATTCCGATAACAACCCAACCTCCAAATCTAAATTTTTCGTTTTTGAAAGAGTTTGCAAAAATCGTATTTTCTTCCATTTAAATCCGAATTAAATGATGAATATAACCATGGATTTATGAAATATAATCACTTTTGGATATAGGACACTTACCCAAGTTGAAGTCTTGAAGAAATCCTCAAAATCGCCCAAGAACCGTGCTCCAAAAATCCAAAACGAAATGAAGGAAATGACCATTTTTGGTCCTTAAGTTTCTACCCAATAAAAACACTATTCTGGTTGCTAAAAGTCCAATTCCCGTTGCTAAAAGTGCCAAATCTTGTCGCTAAGGGTGCGCACTAGAACTATTTACACCAGCAGTTTATGTTTCACTAAAAAGATTCTAACTTCATCATACAAACTCGGAATTCGACAATTTTTGTTCCTATGAGTCACAATTAATAATACGAACTTACTCGTTTAATCGAAACTCAATTCGAAGCTCATTTTCTCAATGCGATACTAATTTCGCTTGTTAAATAATTAATTCATGTTTCGCGCTAAAACCCCAATCGCGACTTGATGAAATTAGACCAAACATTCCATATCATTCCTATAACTCATTAGCAAACTCCCGGAGGTCTCGAAATCGAATTTCGATCTCTAGAACTAAAAATGGACCTTTGGATCATTACATGGTTATGCTCAAAACACCAAACTCTTCCAAAACTCAACTGAGTCCCATGGGACCCCTACCAAGTATACTAACAAGTCCCATAACATGACACGAACTTAGTCGATGCCTCAAATTACATTAAACAACACTAAAACATGAATCGCACCCCAATTCAAGCTTAATGAAACTAACGAATTCCAAATTCTACATTCGATGCCGAAACCTATCAAATCAATCCGGAATGACCCCAACTTTTGTACATGAGTCCTAAATGACATAATGTAGCTGTTCTAATTTCCAGAATCGAATTTCAACCCAGATATCAATAAAGTCAACTCCCGATCAAACTTTCCAAAAATCTTTCATTTTCCAACTTTCGCCAAAATGCGTCGAATTGACCTACGGATTTCCAAATCCAATTCTGGACATACACCTAAGTCCAAAATCACCATACAAAGCTATTGGAATCATCAAAATTCTATTCCAAAGTTGTTTGCTCAAAAGTCAAACTCCGATAAACTCTTTTTATTTAAGCTTCAAAAATGAGAATTGTTCTTTCAATTAAATTCCAAATTTTCCGAAAATCAAACTCGATCACCCACGTAAGTCATAATACACATTACAATTGCTCGGGACCTTAAGTCGATGAACGGGACATTAATTCTTAAAACAACAAGTCGATTCGTTACAACAATAATTCTCGATTATTAAATTCAACCCAAAACTTCAAAGACCAATAGACACATTTTGCCTTCTTTACCAATCAAGCTCAATAATTGTTTTCTTAAAATTCCTTCAAACAAACCATTCAAAACCAACTACAAATTGTGATAACCCAAAATATCATTTTTAATTTTAAATATTTAATTTCTGTGTTCTGTGACCTCGAATAGCACTATTCATTACTACTCGACTTGCGTGCTCAGTCCGTATAATATTTCGGAAAGGTTTTATGTGAAAAATTGATTAAAATGTGGAATAGAGCTTTAAAACTCTATTGAGTTGACTTTGGTCAACGTTTTCAGCAAACGGATCCGGATCAGTATTTTGACAGTTCCAATAGGTCTATATCATGATTTGAGACCTGGGCGTATGCCCAAAATTGAATTCGGAGGTCCCTAACTCAAATTATTGCCATTTAACGGAAATTAAAAATCTAAAGGCTAAAGGTTTCCAAAGTTTGACCGCGAATTTGACTTTATTGATATCGGGGTTGGAACCTGATTCTGGAAATTGGAATAACTCTGTTATGTCATTTATGTCTTGTGTGCCAAATTTGAGGTCAATCGGAATTGATTTGATAGCTTTCAGCATCGAATGTAGAAGTTGGATTTTTTTAGTTTCATTAGGCTTGAATTGGGGTGTGATTCATGTTTATAGCATTGTTTGATGTGATTTGAGGACTCTACTAAGTCCGTGATTTGTTTTGAGACTTGTTGGTATGTTCGGATGGGGTCCCAAGAGGTTCGGGTGAGTTTCGGGGTGGTTTCGGACCATTTCTAGGCCATTTTTAGCTGCTGATTTTTGGCTACAGCAGTGTGCTATGCGATCGCGATTCGCGGGTAATTGGCCGTGATCGCAATGAGTAAAATGGGAAAAATTGACCAGTGATTCGCGATCGTGGATGACCTTTTGCGATCGCATAGAGGAAACTTTTTTCTGCACTGACCCGACTTTGGAAGCTTATATCTCGCAATCTATAAGGAATTTGGAGATGATCCAAAAATAAAAGTTGTAGCCCTTTCTGTCTAGTTTTCAGCAAATTGAACAATTTGGAATTTGGATTTATGTATTAAAAGTTATGGTTGGTATACATAGGCTGTCCGGGAAGATGTTTGGAAATCGCGAAGAAGAAATTTGTATTGCAAAGGGCTGAATTTGGCAGCTTATATCTCGAAATCTATAAGGAAATGGGAGATAACCAAAACAGGAAAGTTGTAGATCTTGGTTCTAGTTTTCAGAAAGTTAAACCATTTGTAATTCGGAGTTTTGTATGAAAGGTTATGACCATTATACTAGAGGCTGTCCGGAAGAGTTGGAGAAGGCTGTTGGAAAAAATTGTTCTTCTCCATCGCGGGAGAATGGCCGCGATTGCATAGAGTAAGAAAATGCTGGAAAATTTTTATTCTTCGCGATCGCGGGAGTTTCGCCGTGATCGCATAGGGTAAATGATTGGGCAGCAGATTTAAGTTCTGAAAATGGGACTCCGTCCCATTTTCCATTTTTAACGATTTGGAGCTCGGGAAAGGGCGATTTTTAAGAGATTTTCAAAGGAAAACATTGAGGTAAGTGTTCCTTATTCTATATTGATTATAATTTTTTTTGTTGATTCCATACTTAGTTACATCATGAATCCGTGAATTAAAGGAAGAAATATCAGATTTTTATAAAATCTTCCAAAAATGTAAAATGAAGAATTGAAAGGCAAACCGATATCGGAATTTGATAATTTTTGTATGGTTGGAATCGCCTCAGAATGGGTGTTCCAATTTCATGAGTTTTTCCGAGATCAATACGTGGGTCCCACTATTGAATTTTGGATTTTTATTCGGAAGATTAGTAATTTCATATGGAATTAATTCCTACGATTCGTGTTGAGTATATTGAATTGTTTGTGACTAGATTTGAAGCTTTCAGACACCAATTTGTGAGGCTAAGGTTTATTGGAATCTTGAATTTGGTTGCGAAGCGAGATAAGTATCGTGGTTAACCTTGACTTGAGGGAATATAACCCTTGAATTATCTGTTACGTGAATTTCATGTGTAACGATGTATAGGCAAGGTGACGAGTACCTATACATTGTCAAATTGATTGTTTGCATAATTATCTGGAAATCATAAACTATTTTCTTTATCATGAGTTAATTATTATATTAATTATTTCTCTCATATTCCTTGCCAAATATTAATTCTTGAATTCATGTTATAATTGCTACATGCTTATTTGATTTATGTGTCCTAATTGCTACTTGACATTTAGCATATTAAATATTAAATTACTTATTTTCTCCCTGATTTTCCACAATTACTTGCTACTTGTCATTACTTGTTTCCTTAATAAATTATAATCATTGTATGCTTTGTTGCCTAATAATTTCTTATTGAATGTGGTATTTATTGGAGTATTTTTTTTTATTACATTTAAGAGTTGTTAATTTATATTGTTGGAGCAGGTTGCACGCCGCAACGGAAATAAAAATGAATATATTGGGGGATCGGGTTGCATACTGCAACGGATTATATTTTAAGTTTATATTGTTGGAGCGGGTTGCACACTGCAACAGAAATTTATTGAAGAAGTTTATTGTTGGAACAGGTTGCACGCCGCAACAGAATGAGAAAGAAATAATTGATTGTGACTGCTGGAATGATTTCAATTATTGATATGATTTACCTGCCTTACCACTATTCCTATTATTGTTATTATTTTTATTATTATTATTATTTCGTACAGGTTAAATGTAAGCGACTTGCCTTAGACTCGCCATTACTTCGTCGAGGTTAGGCCCAGTACTTACAGAGTACATGGGGTCGGTTGTACTCATACTACACCCTGTACTTCTTGTGCAGATACCGGAGTTGGTCCCAACGGCGTACTATAGAATTACTTGGATTCAGCTATTAGAGGAGACTTGAGGTATAGCTGCACAATGTTTGTATCTCTGAAGTCCCCTTCTACTTTATCTTAGCTGCGTGCTTTCTTTCAGACAACTTTATTTTTATTCAGACCTGTAACGACCCGACTTGTCGTTTTAAGAATTAACGCCCCGTTCAAGGACTTAAGGTCTTGAGCAACTTTGTATTATGTGTATTGACTTGTGTGCGTGGTTGAATTCAATTACCGGATAATTCGGGGTGATTTGGGACACTCGGTCCCTAAAATAGAAGCTTAAGTCTTAGGATTTTGACATAGTCGGGAATGTATGAAGACGACTCCGAAATGGAGTTCTGTTATCTCCGTTGGATGATTTTGGACTTAGGAGCGTGTCCGGAAAATTATTTGGAGGTCTGTAGTGGAATTAAGCTTGAAATGGCGAAAGTCGAATTTTTGGAAAGTTTGACCGGGGGATTGACTTTTTGATATCGGGATCGGAATCCGATTCTGGAAATTTGAATAGCTTCGTTGTGTCAATTATGACTTGTGTGCAAAATTTGAAGTCATTCCGGATTGATTTGATATGTTTCAGCACAAGACATAGAATTTGAAAGTTCAAAGTTCATAGATTTTGATTTGAGATGTGATTCGTCGTTTTGATGTTGTTCGATGTGATTTGAGGCCTCGAGCAAGTCCGTGTTATGTTATGGGACTAGATATTGTGATTGGACGGGGTCCCGAGGGGCTTGGGTGAGTTTCGGGGTGGTATCGGACCATTTCTAGGCCATTTATAGCTACTGGTTTTTGGCTACAGCAGTGTGCTATGCGATCGCGTGGAATTGGACGCGATCGCGAAGCACAAAATGGTGGAAAATATCCAGTGAATCGCGATCGCGGAAGGACTTTCGCGATCGCGTAGAGGAAATTTTCTACTGCACTGACCCGACTTTGGAAGCTTATATCTCGCAATCTATAAAGACTTTGAGTTGATCCAAAAATGAAAGTTGTAGCTCTTTGTGTCTAGTTTTCAGAAAATTAAACCATTTGTCATTTGAAGTTGTATACAAAATGTTATGGTAGATATACTACAAGCTATCCGCGAAGAGTTTGAAAATCTCTGTTGCATATGGCTGACTTTGGAAGCTTATATCTCGAAATATATAAGGAATTGGGAGATGAGCAACAAATGAAAGTTATAGCTCTTGGAATCTAGTTTTCAGAAAGCTAAACCATGCATTATGTGGAGTTTTGTACAAAAGGTTATGACCATTATACTAGAGGATGTCTGGAAGAGTTGGGGAGTTTGTTCTTCGCGATCGCGAAGAGCAATTTTGGAGCTGAAAAATTTTGTGCTTCGCAATCGCGAAGAGTAAATACCTGGGCAGTAGTTACATTTCGAGGTTTCAGCCATTTTTAACATATTTGGAGCTATGGAGCTCGGATTAAAATGATTTTTGAGGCGATTCTCATCATATGGATTGGGGTAAGTGTTCTATATCCTAAAGTGATTATACTTCATGGTTCTATGGTTATATTCATCATTTATTTCGGATTTAAATAGAAGAAATTAAGATTTTTGCAAAATTTTCCAAAAACGAAAATTTAAGATTTGGAGGTCGAGTTTTTATCAGAATTTGATAAAATTGGTATGGTTGAACTCGTATCAGAATGGGTGTTCGGATTTCATGAAAATTATGTCGGGTTCCGAGGGGTGGCCCCGCATTGACTTTTGTTGACTTTTTGGAATAAATTTTTAAGTCAACATATTATTATCCGGAATTATTTCCGACTAATTTTAATGAAGTTATGCAATTAATTTGGATAGATTTGAGCGGTCCGGAGGTCTATTCGAGCAAGAAGGCGATTTTGGAATATCGGCCTAACTTCAAAAAGGTAAGTGTCTTGCTTAACCTCTAGTGAGGGAATTACCCCTTAGGCATCGAGTCTTATGTGCCATTTGTGAAATGTGAAAAGCCGTGTACGCGAGGTGACGAGTACATACTCGGACTTATATGTGTAAATTTTATTGAGTTAAAGTCTTGAGCATATTGTGTGGTAAATTGAATAATTGTTGGTATATATTTAATCATCTATTTGTCGTGCCTAAATCCTTGTTGTTGTTGAATCTGTTGTTATATGACAATTTGATGTGATTGTTACTTGATTATTTATGTAATTCCGTGAATTTATTGGTTTGATAATTATTGGAATTTAATTTCATTATGGATTTTTCCTCTGCAAATAATTAATTAAATGAGCTTAAGAAGAAGTGTTTATATAATTATTGAAAATTTGAATTTAATGAAGACTTTGCTTTATGTTGAGTAATTTCTATCTCTATTGATTATTTTTGGGTGTTGTGCACATTATGGTCGAGCCATGGGCTCCTTATTGTGGAAAATAATGTACTGTTGATTTCTGTGGCAAGTTGTAATATTTGGGCACTTGATGTGCAATTTATGATATGTTGTAAGATTTGAGCACTTGATGTGCAATTTGTGATATGTTGTAAGATTTGAGCACTTGATGTGCAATTTGTGATTTGAGCACCTAATGTGCAAATTGTGATATGTTGTAAGATTTGAGCACTTGAGGTGCGATTTGTGAAATATTGTGATATTGATACGCATGCGGACAGATAAGGGTGGCTTGAAACGTTTGGCTAGTAGGGGAACTAGTAGAAATCATGCGGTGATATAAGATCAGGGTGTTGAAATGCATACGGTGAGATAAGGGTGGCTTGAAACGCGTGGCTAGTAGGGGAACTACTAGAAGTCATGCAGTGTGATAAGGATGGCTAAAAACACGGGATGCTATTTCGGGAAAAATGATTGTTTTTAAAATTAAATGTGAAGGCTCCCGCGGTGATATAAGAAAATGAGATATTGTGAATTTATTTATGATTTGGGACTACGAGGCGGTACCTCGAGAGTACCATGTTGATATTTCTTTATTTATGTTCTTGCCTTGGGTGATTTTGTTTTATTTAATATATAAATTCTTGTCTTCTTCCGTGATGTACTAGTTGACTTCATTATTATGTGTTTTGTTCTCCTAGTTGTATTGTGTTGGCTTTGGCTTTTTAGCACGAGACTCTGAAGAAGTATATTTCTAGTTTTCTTACTGATTTTCGATGATTGAATTGATTTAAATAAAAGGAATTATTATTATGTTTTAAATTAAATAGTTATACAACCAAACCAGTAGTTTATCTGATGCTTTAATTTAAGTGCAATGTTATTTTCTTCACCCAAATGATTTAAAAGAAAAAAATATAAATTCAATTCTTTGTTGATTTCTTACTTGATTTAAAAATTCTAAACTCACTTTAGTGGAAATAAATCGATCATGTGGATCTTATATACATTGAGGATATTGGCATGTGAATTGTCCGTGCAGTTGTGATATGAAATGTGGGCACGAGGTGCCGAAAAAATATGATGATTTAATTATGGGCACGAAGTGCCGTGGAGATATGAAAAATGGGCCGAGACCCGTGTTTATGAAAAATATGAAAATGGGTTGAGAGTTGTTTTTTTATGATTATGAAATGAGGTGTCACATGGTGACTTTTTAATTGAAGAAATTATATTCAAAATATTTATTTGGAAGGATTTTTATTTAGAAAGTATTATATGAAAGAATTATATTTGAAAGATATTTATTTGATGAATATTATATTTCAAAGAGAGTTATTTGGTAGATTTATATGTGAAGGACACTTATTTGAAGAATTTGATTTAATTGGGTGTACTTGTATTTATTATTTGTTAAGTGATATTAAATGGTGTTTTGTTGTCTTGCTGTGCATATCACTGGTTGTTTTATGATGTCCTTATTGTTATCTGTTTTCTACTATCTTGTATATTATATTGCACAGGCTATTAGACTAGTGAGTGTCTTGACTGTACCTCGTCTCTACTCCACTGAGGTTAGTCTTGATACTTACTGGGTACCGACCGTGGTGTACTCATACTACACTTCTGCACATTTTTGTGCAGAGCCAGGTATTGGAGATATCGGACTTGAGCAGAGTTAAAGCGGGATCGTAATGATTCACGGTAGAGCTGCTTGGTCGTCGCAGTCCCTTGGAGTCTTTTCATTTCATTGTTCTGTTAATTGTTAATCAACAGTATTGTATATTCGGTCCTCGTGATCATTCCATATATTCAGTTAGAGTTCATGACTCAGTACTACCAGTCTTGGGAGGTTCTATATTCATATTTATTCTGCTGTTAGTTTTGGTTACTTATTTAATTCAAAAAAAATGGCTTCAAAATATAATAGAAATCGGCTTACCTAGTCTTAGAGACTAGGTGCCATCACAACGCCTGTGGTGGGATTTTGGATCGTGACAAGTTGGTATCGGAGCTCTAGGTTCATAGGTTCTACGAGTCACGAACGAGTTTAGTAGAGTCTTGCTGATCGGTACGGAGACGTCTGTACTTATCTTCGAGAGGCTACAAAGTTAGTAGGAAAAATTCACTTCTTTTATTCCTTATCGTGCTGCATTTATTCAACTTGAAGCATATATCTTTTGTTCTTTTGCATCCACTCGTGTATGAAATTGCCTACTCGGTATCAACTATGCGCCAACGGTTTGTGATACTACAGAGGGGTTATAAGGGCGCCAGGGTTGTTCAACCATTGTGACAACGTGTCATCCAGATCGAGGATGCAGAAATATTTATAGATCATTCAGTTGTGCACATAGGGGTATAGTAGGTTCTGACATCCGGTTAATAAGTATGATCTTAAGAAGGTTTAATTAATTGCCTAATCATCACAATTGTGGTAGGGTCACGAGGTGGATGTAGATCTGAAATAGTTGGTGGTATTAGAGACTATGTAGTTCGTATGGGATTTCTATTTAGCGAAGGGTACATACGCAGCCAAGGCACTGGAGGAAGCGAGTTTAACTGTCACGAGGATGACATGCGCCAAATAAATGGCTTGAGGTGTCTTATGACCGGTGTCCTACGAGCGATGAAGGATAGTATCGTGGATCATCGGAATGTATCCTGTGGCTTCCCGCCAAATGAGGGGAGTCCACTATCAACGATCAGATTGTGGGGTCATATGCTATATCAGTTAGGACCTGAGATGTATTTATGTGGTATTGAAAGGTTCTCCGAAAGTTGTATATGATTAAGAGGTGAGATTATATGGGATGATGCTGGGGCTTGCGGTATTTCTGCGTCCTTAATAATTCTACATGCTAGTACCAGCGGGGTCACAAAAATAATTTCAGAATATTAGGGGTACTACAGTAAGTTCTTACAATGCACCACCGGCACGAGATTCCTGTAATGGTTATTCCAGTTATCCGGCACATACTCAGTGTGAGCAGCCAAACCCGCAGAGGGGTTATTATGAGTGTGATGACACTAGGCACATTATGAGAGATTGTCCCAGACTTGGGAGGGGTGGATTTCATCAGAGCACTCCAGCTACAAGCTTTATTCCAGTTAATACTCCACATGCACCGTCAACTAGAGGTGGAGGACAGGCGGGTAGTGGGTGCCTAAGAGGTGGAGGCCCGACCCGTTGATATAATCACTATGATTTGGCTGAGGCCGATACACCAGATGGTGTCGTTACAGGTACGATCCTGATTTTGTTATAAAAGGATATTTTCATTTAATTTGATTCGGTTCTAAATATTGAGGTGAGTCCTCCTATTATGCTCCGCTTATGGGTGAGCTTTGTAAATTTGTGACCCACTTATATGTTTATCCCTGTTGGGAGATTTGAAGATGTGAGCCCGTGTCTGTCATTTTATTTTTGTACACCATTGAGGGCTCTAAGTCCAAAAGTAATTAATATTTTTCATTACAGTGGGTTTAATGTGTTTCGGAATGATTGATTCCAATTATTATGAATTATATGCCCTACCTGTATGAGGGTTCATTATGTGTTGTGAAAACTATTTACGAAATTTATTGAAAAGAATAAAGAAAGGAAATTGAAAATTTCAGTTGGCACAATGTGCAAAATACTTGTGATACGGAGTTGAGGACCAAATCCTCGCATTTTTATATGATGTGAAATATTTAAACCGGGCTACAAGCCGCGGTAGGGGTATATAAGGACGAGGTCCTTGTGGTGAAATATTTATGAGTTCAAATTCTCCCTTTTGTGAAGTTTAAATTGTACTATAGTATTAATAAGGAGTCGTGCCTGATAGGCTTATGTGATAATTCTTTTATGTGTTTCTGTGTCATAATTGTGCTGTAATTATTGGGTTTTAGCCTACGAGGTGAGTGCTCAGGTGGCATTAAATGTAACTCGTTAATTCGGGTAAATAATTATGAAGTACTCATGCCTCACATTCTGTTGACAGTGTTGTGAAACTTCGAAACGAGGTTTTGGTTAATATGAGGTTAATTGGCGATGTTGTAATCGATTATGAACAATTATTAAGACTAGCGATGTGATGATGGGCATACATATGATGAACTTCATGTCCTGATATCATAATAATAATGCAATCCTGAGATTAGTGTTATTGATATATACCTTGTGGTGTTTTGTTGGGTTGTGGATGTGTTGTTAGGAGTTGTTTTGGTGTTACTCTGGCAGGTGGATAGGCCCAATTACAGGGGAGACTCTGCCGAAATTTCTGAAAAATAAAATAATAAAAATTTTGAGAGTTAGAAAAATTTGGGAGATTGTTATGTGCGAAAAAGAAAATCGTGTTATGTGTTTAAGGGCGCATGATCATAAGCGGGGGAGAATGTAACACCCCGAAGTACTTCAACACTATCAAGAAAGTTTATGTATGAGTAGGCATGAGTTGCTATAGCCAGTTGAGACTAATATCATGCGTCGAAGTGAAAATCAGGCATTTTGGAAATGATTGGAGAGTTAGGGATTTTGCTTTAAAGCTTATAAGAAAGAGAAAAGAAATAATCTCAATTGAGATGGTGTTGTCGAACCCATGTTAAATTGCGGGAACGTAGAATTACCCACAAGTATGTGTGTAAGAATACACTCAGTAATTCGAAGTCCTCAGAAAGATTCTTAGCACGTTCGAGGACTAACGTTTGTTTAAGAGGTGGAGAATGTAACGACCCGACTTGTCGTTTTAAGAATTAACGCCTCGTTCAAGGACTTAAGGTCTTGAGCAGCTTTGTATTATGTGTATTGAGTTGCGTGCATGGTTATATTCAGTTACCGGATGATTCGGGTGATTTGGGACACTCGGTCCCTAAAATGGAAGCTTAAGTATTAGGATTTTGACCATAGTCGGGAATGTGTGAAGACGACTCCGGAATGGAGTTCCGTCGGTTCCGTTAGCTCCGTTGGGTGATTTTGGACTTAGGAGAGTGCCCGGAAAATTATTTGGAGATCCGTAGTGGAATTAAGCTTGAAATGGCGAAAGTCAAATTTTTGAAAAGTTTGACCGAGGGATTGACTTTTTGATATCAGGATCGGAATCCGATTCTGGAAATTTGAATAGCTTCGTCATGTCAATTATGACTTGTGTGCAAAATTTGAAGTCATTCCGGATTGATTTGATATGTTCGGCACAAGACATAGAATTTGAAAGTTCAAAGTTCATAGATTTTGATTTGAGGTGTGATTAGTCATTTTAATGTTGTTCGATGTGATTTGAGGCCTCGATCAGGTCCGTGTTATATTAAAACTCATTTGGAGTTTTGTACAAAAGGTTATGACCATTACACTAGAAGCTGTCTAGAAGAGTTGGGGAGTTTATTCTTCGCGATCGCGAATGGTTTCCGCGATCGAGAAGAGCAATTTAGGAGCTGAAAAATTTTGTGCTTCGCGATGGCGAAGAGTAAATACCTGGGCAGTAGCTAAATTTCGAGGTTTCAACTGTTTTTAACATATTCGGAGCTATGGAGCTCGGATTGAAGCGATTGTTGAGGCGATTTTCACCATATGGATTGGGGTAAGTGTTCTATATCCTAAAGTGATTATACTTCATGGTTCTATGGTTATATTCATCATATATTTTGGATTTAAATATAAGAAATCAAGATTTTTGTAAAATCTTCCAAAAACAAAAATTTAAGATTTGGAGGTCGAGTTGTTATCGGAATTTGATAAAATTGGTATGGTTGAACTCGTATCAGAATGGGTGTTCGGATTTCATGAAAATTATGTCGGGTTCCGAGGGGTGGCCCCGCATTGACATTTATTGACTTTTTGGAATAAATTTTTAAGTCGACATATTATTATCCGGAATTGTTTCCGACGAATTTTAATGAAGTTATACAATTAATTTGGATAGATTTGAGCGATCCGGAGGTCTATTCGAGCAAGAAGGCGATTTTGGAATATCAGCCTAACTTCAAAAAGGTATGTGTCTTGCTTAACCTCGAGTGAGGGAATTACCCCTTAGGCATCGAGTCTTATGTGCCATTTGTGAAATGTGAAAAGCCGTGTACGCGAGGTGACGAGTACGTACTCGGGCATATATGTGTAAATTTTATTGAGTTAAAGTCTTGAGCGTATTGTGTGGTAAATTGGATAATTGTGGGTATATATTTAATCATCTATTTGTCGTGCCTAAATCCTTGTTATTGTTGAATCTGTTGTTACATGATAATTTGATGTGATTGTTACTTGATTATTTATGTAATTCCGTGAATTTGTTGGTTTGATAATTATTAGAATTTAATTTCATTACGGATTTTTTCTCTGCAAATAATTAATTAAATGAGCTTAAGAAGAAGTGTTTATATAATTATTGAAAATTTGAATTTAATGAAGACTTTGCTTTATGTTGAGTAATTTCTATCTCTATTGATTATTTTTGGGTGTTGTGCACATTATGGTCGAGCCATAGGCTCCTTCTTGTGGAAAATAATATATTGTTGATTTCTGTGGCAAGTTGTAATATTGGAGCACTTGATGTGCAATTTATGATATGTTGTAAGATTTGAGCACTTGATGTGCAATTTGTGATATGTTGTAAGATTTGAGCACTTGATGTGCAATTTGTGATTTGAGCACCTGATGTGCAAATTGTGATATGTTATAAGATTTGAGCACTTGATGTGCAATCTGTGATATGTTGTAAGATTTGACCACTTGATGTGCAATTTGTTAAATGCTGTAATATTTGGGCACTTGAGGTGCAAGTTATATTATGCTGTGATATTTGGGCACTTGAGGTGCGATTTGTGAAATATTGTGATATTGATACGCATGCGGTGAGATAAGGGTGGCTTGAAACGTGTGGCTAGTAGGGGAACTACTAGAAGTCATGCGGTGATATAAGATCAGGGTGTTGAAACGCGTACAGTGAGATAAGGGTGGCTTGAAACGCGTGGCTAGTAGGGGAATTACTAAAAGTCATGCGGTGTGATAAGGATGGCTAAAAACTCGGGATGCTATTTCGGAAAAAATGATTGTTTTAAAATTAAATGTGAAGGCTCCCGCGGTGATATAAGAAAATGAGATATTGTGAATTTATTTATGATTTGGGACTACAATGCGGTACCTCGGGAGTGCCCTGTTGATATTTCTTTATTTATGTTCTTGCCTTGGGTGATTTTGTTTCATTTAATATGTAAATTCTTGTCTTCTTCCGTGATGTACTAGTTGACTTCATTATTATGTGTTTTGTGCTCCTAGTTGTATTGTGTTGGCTTTGGCTTTTTAGCACGAGACTCTGAAGAAGTATATTTCTAGTTTTCTTACTGATTTTCGATGATTGAATTGATTTAAATAAAAGGAATTATTATTATGTTTTAAATTAAATAGTTTTACATCTAAACCAGTAGTTTATCTGATGCTTTAATTTAAGTGCAATGTTATTTTCTTCACCCAAATGATTTAAAAGAAAAAAATATAAATTCAATTCTTTGTTGATTTCTTACTTGATTTAAAAATTCTAAACTCACTTTAGTGGAAATAAATTGATCATGTGGATCTTATATACATTGAGGATATTGACATGTGAATTGTCCATGCAGTTGTGATATGAAATGTGGGCACGAGATGCCGGAAAAATATGATGATTTAATTATGGGCACGAAGTGCCGTGGAGATATGAAAAATGGGCCGAGACCCGTGTTTATGAAAAATATGAAAATGGGTTGAGAGTCGTATTTTTATGATTATGAAATGTGGTGTCACATGGTGACTTTTTAATTGAAGAAATTATATTCAAAATATTTATTTGGAAGGATTTTTATTTAGAAAGTATTATATGAAAGAATTATATTTGAAAGATATTTATTTGATGAATATTATATTTCAAAGAGAGTTATTTGGTAGATTTATATGTGAAGGACACTTATTTGAAGAATTTGATTTAATTGGGTGTACTTGTATTTATTATTTGTTAAGAGATATTAAATGGTGTTTTGTTGTCTTGTTGTGCATATCACTGGTTGTTTTATGATGTCCTTATTGTTATCTGTTTTCTACTATCTTGTATATTATATTACACAGGCTATTAGACTAGTGAGTGTCTTAACTGTACCTCATCTCTACTCCACTGAGGTTAGTCTTGATACTTTCTGGGTACCGACCGTGGTGTACTCATACTACACTTCAGCACATTTTTGTGCAGAGCCAGGTATTGGAGATATCGGACTTGAGCAGAGTTAAAGCGGGATCGTAATGATTCACGGTAGAGATGCTTGGTCGTCGCAGTCCCTTGGAGTCTTTTCATTTCATTGTACAGTTAATTGTTAATCAACAATATTGTATATTCGGTCCTCGTGATCATTCCATATATTCAGTTAGAGTTCATGACTCAGTACTACCAGTCTTGGGAGGTTGTATATTCATATTTATTCTGCTGTTAGTTTTGGTTACTTATTTAATTAAAAAAAAATGGCTTCAAAATGTAATAGAAATCGGCTCACCTAGTCTTAGAGACTAGGTGCCATCACGACATCTGTGGTGGGATTTTGGGTCGTGACAAGACCCTTGTTTGTATTATTCTACAAGCTCGTACACTTATGACTCAAGTTCTGGGATGGTATTTAGATATCGTTATTTTTTTGGTTTGTTCACTTTAATTTAGATATTTTTTCCAATTTTTTGGTTTCTTTACTAATTAATTAAAATGGATTGTAAAAAATAGTTTAAATTATTCTAACGTTGGCTTGCCTAGCAAGTGAAATGTTAGGCGCCATCACGGCCCCGAAGGTGGGAGTTTTGGGTCGTGACAAGTTGGTATCAGAGCACTAGGTTACTTAGGTCTCACGAGTCACGAGCAAGCTTAGTAGAGTCTGAAGGATCGGTATAGAGACGTCTGTACTTATCTTCCAGAGGCTATGAATTTTCGGAACAATATCACTTCTTTCTTATTCTGTCGTGTGATTTTATTCAATCATCGATGATTGAACCATTCTATTCTTATTCTCTCGCAGATGGCGAGAACACGTAATACATATACCAACGGATAGGGACTAGTACCCTCGGTGGCAACTATGACTAGGGGTAGAGGCCGAGGTCGCGCTAGAGGCCGAGGGCAGAGGTAGAGCTCAGTCTAGAGCTCGAGCAGCAACACCTGTTGTAGAACCTCGGGTGGATTTGGAAGCGGAGGTTCCCACTCAGACTGTACCTGTTGGACCAATTCAGGTCCCGGAAGGATTCATAACTACTCCAGTACTTCAGGACGCTCTAGTCCGTTTAGTGAGCCTTATGAAGGGTGTGGCCCAGAATGGTACATTTTCAGTGGCACCAGCCATCTCACAGGTTGGGAGAGGAGCACAGACTTCCACTACTCACGCTCTGGAGTAGATGGCTCCCCAGAATCAGGCTCCAGCAGCCCTGCCAGTTGGGGTAGTTTATCCCGTTGTTGCGGCACAGGCCGGTGATAGGCCCGGCATGTCTTCTGAGGCCTTAGTGAGATTGGACAAGTTTACTAAGCTCTTTCCAGTTCACTTCAGTGGTACACCTTTCGAGGACCCACATGATTATCTTGACCGCTGCCATGAGGTGCTGCGGAACATAGGAATAGTTGAAAGCAACGGAGTCGATATTGTTGTGTTTCAGATGACTGGTTCCGCCAAGAGGTGGTGGAGGGATTACGTACTTTCTAGACCAGCGAATTCGACTGCACTTACCTGGGAGTAGTTCTCACAGCTATTTCTAGAGAAGTTTGTTCCTATTACATTGAGAGAGGAATACCTTAGGAGGTTTGAGCATTTCCAGCAGGGAAGTATGACTGTTACCCAGTATGAGACCCGATTTGTGGACTTAGCGCGGCATGCCATCATCTTGCTTCCTACTGAAAAGGATAGAGTGAGGAGATTCATTGATGGACTCACTTATACTATCAGGCTTCAGATGGCCAAGGAGACAGGGAGTGATATTTCCTTCTAGACAACCATTAATATTTCTAGGCGGATCGAGTTAGTTTGTACTTAGGATAGAGGGTTAGTGTCAGATAAGAGGCCCCGTTATTCCGGTAATTTCAAAGATGCCTCATCACGAGGTAGAGGTACTTATGGTAGGGGTTATCCTCCCATATCATTTTATTCAACACTTCAGGCATCTCACGGTGCTTTAGGGAGTCATGATTCTACTATGCCTTACTCTGGGCAGCCAACATTTAGTGCACATTTAGCTCCTATCAGTGCACCACCACTCCGGAGTCACTACAGCGGTTATCCATCCAGTTCGGGTCAGTTTCAGCTTCAATAGCCACGACAGCAGGATGGGTGTTATGAGTGTGGGAACATTGGTCACATCAGGAGATATTGCCCTAGGTTGTCGAGCAATAGATCTCAGCAGGATTCTCGTGACATCGTACCAGCACCGGTTGCCCCACCGCCTGCCCAGCCAGGTAGGGGCAGGGGTCAGACATCTAGACGTGGAGGTCAGATCATTAGAGGTGGAGGCCAGCCATTTATAGGCCGTCCCAAAGATGTAGCTCCGAGTGATGGGGCTCAGCCCCGATTTTATGCCTTTCCAACTAGGCCTGAGGCTGAGTCATCTGATGCAGTAATCATAAGTATTGTTCCAGTTTGCCACAGAGATGCTTCAGTTCTATTTGATCCAGGATCTACTTATTCTTGTGTGTCCTCCTATTTTGCTTCATATCTGGTTGTGCCTTGTGATTCTCTTAGTGCTTCTGTGTGTGTATCTACACCGGTGGGAGATTATGTTGTGGTAGATCATGTCTATCGTTCGTGTGTGGTTACTATTGGGAGTCTTGAGACTAGCGTAGATATTCTACTTCTTGATATGGTAGATTTTGATGTAATCTTGGGTATGGATTGGCTGTCACCCTATCATGCTATATTGGATTGTCACGCCAAACCGATGACCTTAGCTATGCCAGGGTTGCCTCGAATATAGTGGAAAGGGACTCTTGGCCATTCTATCAGCAAGGTTATCTCTTATGTGAAAGCTTGGTGTATGGTCTAGAAGGGGTGTCTAGCTTATTTGGCTTATTTTCGCAATCCCAGCGCGGAAGTTCCTTATATAGATTCAGTTTCAGTTGTCCGTGCGTTTTCAGATGTATTTCCTGCAGATTTGCTGGGGATGCTACCCGATAGAGATATTGACTTCTGTATTGATTTGGCTCCGGGCACCCATCCCATTTCTATTCTACCATACCGCATGGCTCCGCCGGAACTAAAGGAGTTGAAGGAGCAGTTACAAGACTTGCTTGACCAGGGATTCATAAGACCTAGCGTCTCGCCCTGGGGTGCACCAGTGTTATTTGTAAAGAAGAAAGATGGTTCAATGCGGATGTGTATAGATTATTGGTAGTTGAACAAAGCCACTATCAAAAACAAATATATGTTTCCAAGAATTGGTGACTTATTTGATTAACTTCAGGGTGCCAAGGTTTTTCAAATATCGATTTGAGGACTAGTTACCATCAGTTGAAGATTAGGGCATTCGATGTCCCTAAGACAGCATTTCGAACTCGGTATGGGGATTAAGAATTCCTAGTGATGTCATTTGGGCTAACAAATGCCCCAGCAGCATTTATGGAGTTGATGAACTGGGTATTCAAACCTTATTTGGATTCTTTTGTGGGGCTATTCATTGATGATATCTTGATTTACTCCAGCAGTCGAGAGGAGCATGAGCAACATCTTCGAATTGTGCTTCCAACTTTGAAGAATAATCAGTTATATGCCAAATTTTCAAAATGCGAATTTTGGTTAGACTCAATTGCCTATTTGGGGCATGTTGTATCGGCAGAAGGCATAAAAGTGGATCCTAAGAAGATTGAGGCAGTTCAGAATTGGCCTAGATCTACTTCAGCCACAGAGATACGGGGTTTCCTAGGTCTGGCAGGTTATTATCGCCGGTTTGTGGAGGGATTTTCATCTATAGCATCTCCATTGACCAAATTGACCCAGAAGGGTGCCCCATTCAGATGGTTAGACGAATGTGAGTTGAGCTTTCACAAGCTCAAGACTGCTTGGACTACGGCGGCAATGTTTGTATTACCCACAGGTCCAAGATCTTATACGGTGTATTGTGATGCATCTCGCATTTGGCTTGGTGCAGTATTGAAGCAATATGGCAGGGTGATTGCATATGCGTCGCGGCAGTTGAAAGTTCACGAGAAGAATTATCTTGTTCATGACTTAGAATTGTGATGGTAAGCTATAACTATGTATTTTGGCCACTATTTTCACTCTAATTCACTGCACTTTACTTATGTGTGAGCGTTAAATGGTAGTAAATTTCTCTGACTGAGTACTTTATGCTTTGCATGAGCAATTCCGGGCTACAATGAGGTTAGGGAGCATGTTTGAGCTAATATGGAGCGTTGAAGGCCAAGTAAAAGCTTATGGAATAAATTGGGAGTTCGTTCGAGGATCAGAGGATAGCACAATTAAAAAGAAGAACGAAGAAGAGTGCATAAAATTGCCCAGGTGCGCGGCCGCGCATGGACCGTGCACTGGCTCATGCAAGTCAAGCAAAAACTAGCCAAAGTGCGCGGCCAGATACACGGTCACCTACCCAGGTGCGCGGCCGCACACGTCCTTCCGAGAAAAAATTTCCCATGGCTAAAATTATAATTTTGGGGGCGACTTTCCTTGACCTATATGAAGCCCAGCTCGTCTAAAAAAGGGTATCTTAGATTTTAGGAGAACTTTGGATGGGGAAGAAGCACGGAAGCAACGGGAAAGCGAGATATTTGATCCAATTCACTCAATACGAAAGTATGGTTGAATTTGGGAATTGTAACATTTTCTTGTTCTTCTAATACTCTTGTTTTGAATACTTTCTTCGTTATGGAGTAATTCTCCTCAGGGTTGTTGACAGATGTTGTGAATTGATTATTGTTTTGGGTTTTACTCTATGTTAATTGCTCCACCTTACTGAATGAGTTATTAATTGAATTGCAAGGTTTATCGTAGTTTTACTTTAATTGGAAGAGAAGTTTGCTGCTATTTGCTTTGTACCATCTTAATTAGGTTGATTTTATGCCTCTTTTAGGTAATCGAAAGAGCTTAAGCAGGTATCGATTTACCCAGTTCAGGAGAATAACCGAGAGGTGTTCTTCGAAAGATCATTCATTGACTAATTTAGTGCATATATTCATAGGAATTGTCAGTAGGTTAGCTAAGGAAATCAAATTTATTCGGAAGAAAAATTGGAATCCCTGAAGTAGCCTCGAAAGAATCAATAGAAGTTAAGATTGAATTTAGCACAGAGTACCTAGAACAATAGTTGATCACATATCTTGTCATCGCCCTTGCCTCTCTTATTGATATTCCTTTGTTATTACTAATCATTCGGGTATCACTAGTTTCTTACAGCTGATAATCTTAATTTATTGGTACTCAATAATAACATAAATCAAAAGGTTTATTATCTTGGATAGTGTTAAGCTGAAGAATTAATAGAACATTATTGAAACCAATCCCTGTGGAGACGATTTAATACTATACTATCTTTGACTAGCGAGCCTATGTTTTGTACACCAGTTTTGTTCTCGTCAAATTTTGGCGCTGCCCAGGGATTGGCGATTAGTCGTGTTTAAATTAGTTTTCAGTGCTAATTTAAGAATTATTTTATTTTATTTTCCTTTTTTACGCTCTTTTCATCTGTGTGCAAGCAACAAGTTAAGTTTAGCAGTGTATGACTCGATCCTCTTCAAAGGACTTAGTGCCATACGACCCAGAGTTAGACAAACACCTTAGGCAGTTGAAGAGAGAGAAAGGATCGAGTGGATTGTTGTTGGATCAGCCTTCAACTCAGGATAAAATGGTGAACAACGAAGAGATAGTAGACCTAGCTGCCAGAGAGGCGGCTCAACAACAGGAAGCATGATTAGCGGCTAAAGCGGCCCGCAGAATTGCTGATGAAACAATTGATGGGGATCGAAGACTCCATCCCAACCGAATTATCGAGGATGCATTTGAAAATGCAGGTCCTAGGCCTAAGAGATCACTGGGAGATTACGCTAGACCGGTGTATAACCAATAACAGTCTAGTGTGAGGCCCCCACCCATTGATGCAAACAATTTTGAACTCAAATAGGGAGACATCCAAACCATTCAGAATAATTGAATTTTCAGAGGCAAACCCAATGAATATCCCAACAACCATCTAATGGACTTTGATGAAATTATTAACACATTCCGCTACAATGGAGCATCACATAATTCTATATACCTCAGAGCATTTCCGTTCTCGCTGAAGGATGATGCAAAGCAGTGGCTGAGAAGTTTACTTACAGGGTCAATCCATACGTGGGAGGAGATGACCACCAAGTTTCTGGAAAAATATTTCTCGGTTGCTAAGACTGGAAGGATGAGGAAGGAGATTCATAATTTCAGCCAAGGCGAAGGAGAGACAATGTTCGAAGCATGGGAAAGATTTAAGGAGCTACTGCGGAGGTTCCCTCACAACGGAATGGAGCAATGGATGCAACTTCAGGACTTTTGGGACGGTTTAAACCCGTCATCAAGGAGATTGCTAAATAGTGCAGTTGTAAGCCCTATGATGAAGAAAACTCCGGAAGAGATTGTTACTCTCTTGAATGAACTATCTGAATATGTAGATCAATGGTCCACAGACCAAGGGGATCAGAGAAAATCAGCAGGGGTGCACCAAGTAGAATCATTTGTAGAAATGCAGGCCCAAATTGCAGCAATGGCTAAGGACATCAAGCAATTGACTATGGCTCAGGTACAAACTCAACAACAGGTGGGTTGTGACATCTGTGGGATGGGACACCCTATACACGAGTGTCAAGCTACAGTTGAGGAGGTCAACGCTGTGGGAAAATTTAATAGAGGAAACTACCAAGGTGGAACTTTAATGCTATGGGTCAAAGACATCCAGGTTTTTCGTAGAGTTCACCTAATGGGAGCTTGAACTCATGGCAGCAAAATAATCTCAGACCCAGGGTCAGGGACCATTAGGTTTTCAGAACCAGCAGAGGCAACAATACCAGCCACCACAGCCAAATTAGTCAAATATGGAAGATCTCATGAAGGCATTCATTAACAAAACAGATGAAAAATTCGAGACTCAGGGCACGGCTATCCGAAACTTAGAAAGGCAAATGGGACAGATTGCAAATTTGTTGTCTGAGAGGGCTCCTAGGACTCTCCCATCCGACACTGAAAAGAACCCGAAGGAAACAATCAAAGTTGTATCTCTGAGAAGCGGAAAAGTATTGAATGACCTAATATTGATTGCAGTGGAAAAATCAGAAGTGGTAAACAAGCAGACTGAGACACCAGTAGAGGAAAAGAATGAAGAGCAAAAGAGCCAGAATAACGGGGTACAAAAAGAAAATGAAGAAAGTAGACATATGCCAGCTCTACCGTTCCTTCAAAAGAAGAAGCGGTAGAAACTTGACAAATGTTTTGGGAGATTCTTAGAGATGCTCAAACAACTTTATATGAACATCCCTTTCACAGAGGTACTCACTCAGATGCCCGCTTATGCAAAGTTCCTGAAGGAAATCCTGTCTAGCAAGAGAAAATTAGAGGAGACAACAGTGGTCAAACTGAATGCCAACTGCAGTGCCATATTGCAAAATAAAATTTCCTAAAAGTGTAGGGACCCAGGAAGCTCCACCATACCATACTCGTTGGGGAGTGAAAATTTTGAGAAGGCCCTCTATGATTTAGATGTGTCTATAAATCTAATGCCTCTGTTTGTATTCAGGAAATTGGAAAGTGAACTTGGAGTGATCAAATCAATACCAGTGTCCCTACAACTGGCCGACTAGACCACCATTCTACCTGAGGGAATCATTGAAGATATTCTAGTACGGGTTGACAAGTTTGTGTTCCCTATAGACTTTAGTGTGGTGGATATGGAGGTGAACAAGGAGGTGCCTTTAATTCTAGGGAGGTCATATCTGTGTACAGGTAGAGCCATCCTTGATATTTATGAGGGGCAGCTTATTTTTAGAGTGGGTACTGAGAAAGTGGTGTTCCAGATGAAGAGAATGATGAAATACCCCAGTGATGAGGTGTCTTCCTACTCGTGTTTCAAGCTAGATGTCATTGGGGAGTTGGCTGAGAAGTACAAGTTTGACAAGCTTGTGGGGGATACTCTAGAGAGGTGTATTATTCAGTCTAGCACAGTAGATGATGAAGATCCGGAAATAAAAAAAGAGGTTGAAGCTCTTGAAACTGAGGATCAAGTGGTTGATGAGGAGGAACTAAAAGAGGAGGCTTCTAAGCCCAATGTGGAATTGAAAGTCCTCCCCACTCACTTGAAATATGCTTTTCTCGAAACTAACAATTTTTCTATGATTATTTCTGCTTATTTGACAGGTACACAGGAACAAAAATTGGTGGAGTTGTTGTCAAAGCACAAGAATGCCATTGGTTGGAGCATAGCTGATATTCAAGAAATCAGCCCAGCCATATGCATGCACACAATTCTGTTGGAAGAAAATAGCAAGCCAGTGGTGCAGCCTCAACGCAAGCTGAACAAAACTCTGGAGGAGGTACTGCATAAGGAGATCATCAAATTGCTAGATGCGGGAGTGATTTTTCCCATCTCTGATAGCCAGTGGACTAGTCCAGTGCAAGTTGTACCTAAATAGGGGGGCATGAAAGTGGTGAAAAATGAAGATAATGAATTGATCCCCACAAGAACAGTCACCGAGTGGAGAATGTACATTGATTATAGAAGGCTGAATGGTGCAACAAGGAAAGACCACTTTCCACTCCCTTTTATTGATCAAATGCTCGAGAAGGTGGTTGGACACGGATGCTACTGCTTCCTTGATGGGTATTCAGGCTACAATCAGATACCTATTGCCCTAGAAGATGTTGAGAAGACCACATTCACTTGCCCGTCAGGTATTTTTGCTTACAGGAGGATGTCGTTTGGGCTATGTAATGCACCTGTCACTTTTTAGAGGTGCATGATGTCTATATTCTCTGATTTAAATGGGAAGTGTGTAGAGGTGTTCATGGATGATTTCACCATTTTTGGTGATGACTTTGAGGATTGTTTGATGAATTTGAAGCTCGTGCTTGAACGTTGTGAAGCCACTCACTTGGTTCTTAACTGGGAGAAGTGTCACTTCATGGTAAAGGAGGGAATTGTCCTGGGACACAAGGTAACTGCGTATGGAATTGAAGTTGAAAAGGCTAAGGTGGATGTTATTGCTAGGCTCCCTCCCCCGACTTCGGTGAAGAGAATAAAAAGCTTCTTGGGACATGTTGGGTTCTATAGGAGGTTTATAAAAAAAACTTTCATCATTACCAAGCCGTTGACACAATTGCTAGCGAAGGATGCCAAGTTTATTTTCAATGTGGGGTGCTTAAGAGCATTCGAATTGATAAAGGAAAAGCTTGTGAGTGCTCCTATTATGGTGACACCTGATTGGAGCCAGCCATTTGAGGTAATGTATGATGCGATTGATGTAGCTGTGGGAGCGGTTCTAGGGCAACGAAGAGATAAAATGTTTAGGCCCATCTACTATGCAAGAAGGACATTGAATGATGCTCAAGTCAATTATGCCACTACTGAGAAGGAGTTTTTTGCTGTGGTCTTTGATTTTGACAAGTTTAGATCATACATGGTGGGAAGCAAGGTGATTGTACACATTGATCACTCAGAGTTGAAATACCTATTGAGTAAAAAGGAATCCAAGCCGCGTCTGATGCGGTGGGTGTTGTTTCTCCAAGAGTTTGACTTGGAAATAAAAGATATGAAGGGCATAGAAAATCAAGTCGCAGATCATCTATCTCGGCTTGAGAGACCTCCAGTTGAAACAGTCAAAATAAGGGAAGAGTTCCCTGATGAGCAAATATTTTCCATAGCAGCGGTCTTCGAAAGGCCGCCTTGGTATGCGGATGTAGCCAACTTTTGGCTAGTGGATGGTTACCCAGTGACCTCACTCGTGATCAAAGAAGGAAGCTTCAAGGTGAGGTAAAAAGTTACGTTTGGGATGACCCTTTCTTGTTTAAACTGTGTGCAGATGGTGTGATTCAAAAATGTGTGCCTGAAGGAGAAATGGCAAGCATTCTGTCGCATTGCCATGATGGAGCAGCTGGAGGTCACTATGGTGGAAATCGCACTGTAGCAAAGGTCATGGAAGCCGATTTCTTTTGGCCTACTCTGTACAAAGATGCAAGGGCGTATGTAGCTGCATATGACAAGTGTCAAAGAGAAGGTAATATTAGCAAGATGCCGCTCAACTACATTCTAGTATGTGAAATTTTTGACGTTTGGGGCATCGACTTCATGGGTCCTTTCCCAATGTTACATTCTCATGAGTATATCCTAGTGGCCATTGACTACATCTCTAAATGGGTCGAAGCAATCCCTACCAGGACCAATAATGCTCGTGTGGTATGTGAGTTTTTGCGGAAAAACTTATTTACCCATTTTGGGACACCTTGAGTGATTATCAGTGACAATGGGTCACACTTTGTGAATAAGCAGTTTGCTACACTGCTGTCCAAGTATGGGGTCACACACAAAACAGGAACCCCGTACCATGCCCAAAATAGTAGGCAAGTCGAAGTGGCTAACCGGGAACTAAAACAAATTCTTGAAAAGACGGTTAGTGCTTCTCGTAAAGATTGGTCTGTCAATTTAGATGAAGCACTATGGGCATATAGAACTGTGTTCAAAATGACCATATGGACTTCGCCATTCAAATTAGTGTATGGTAAGTCTTGTCACCTACCTGTTGAGATAGAACATAATCTTATTGGGCAATTAACATGCTTAATCTTGATCTTAGTCTTGCAGGTGATCACAGGTTGGAGCAGATGAATGAATTGGAAGAGTTCGGACTGGACGCATATGAAAGTGCGCGGATCTTCAATGAAAAGACTAAAATGTGGCAAGATCGTATGATTAAGCCAAAGGAGTTTCATGAAGGGGACAGAGTCTTACTGTACAACAGTAGACTCACATTATTTCCCGGAAAATTCAAGTCTAGATGGACGGGACCATATGTGGTGAAACATGTATCACCATACGGGGCAATTGAGATCCAGAACAAAGATGGAATAGAAAGTTTCAAAGTTAATGGGCACAGACTAAAACCGTATCTTGTTGGAGGATTTGCGCAGCAATCCTCGAGCATCAAAATCAACTGAGGATGCCCGTTAAGTCAAGCTGACAACTATAACTCAGAACTACCTCTAACCCTTCTGCTAGTTAGATTTTCTTTTCTTTCTACTTCATATTTTTTCGCAGCATAGAATAGATAGAAATTAGTGTATACTATATTGTAGTTTTACCTTTAAAAGAAAACGTGCGGGCCCACACATGGACCGTGCACCTGACCATGCATTTTTAGACCTTCACCGCCAAACGTGTGCGGCCATGCATCGACCACACATCTGGCCACACATTTTTGGCCCCTCAATGCCACATGTGCGCGGTCGCGCACCAACCACGCACTGGTAACTCGTTTTGTATGTGTGTGTTTTTTTTTTTCTTCTTTTTTTCTCTTTAGAAATCCCGACCCCCCTTCTTCTAACCTAAATTTGAACCCCACCCCCCTTCCTCAAACACCCCCAATTTTAAAAATCCCACCCTTTCCCCTTCTTCTCAACAATCTCAACCCTACCCCCTTTTCTCATCTCTTCTCTTCCATAAATCCCCACCATCAATTGACAGTGCTTTCCTTCCTCTTCTCCCCAAACCAAATCCTTACAAGTTCTCCTCAGGTAAGTGACATGTTTTTTCCTCTCTTAATTTAGTTTATTTTCTTTTCTTTTCTTTTCTTAAATTGTAGTAGATTTTTGTTAGTTCTTTCTTTTTAGTTATAATTGTTCTTGTGTTGGGGTGATAGTTGAATTTTATCATGATGGGTTAGGTGTGACATTGGTGTATATTTCGTCAAATTGGGGTTATAACATTGTTGTTTGGGGGTTCGGCAGGACTGTGCATATCAGGTGTTTGTGTAAATGCCCCAAAGAGTTTGAGAATGTAATTTTGTGACCAAGTTTGCTGGTGAAGTCTGAGCAACCGCTCTTGTTCCACCCATCATGCTTTTAGCTGATATTGGTGTTTATTACAGGTATTATGACACCATCCAAGAAATGAAGAACCACGGGTGCTTCCTCCAGTAGTCACGCTGGCTCATCCTGACCGCGCGTTTCTGCCATTACTCGCCTGTTTGATAATAACAAATATGTATCCAGTGCCGCCCAGGAACGCTTTTGTAAAAAGGCACCCAAGAAACCCATACCGGAGAGGGGAATTGATATGGGGCCCCTCCAAAATGACTGTCCCAATACGTATCGTTAATTGGTCCGGCGATGGCTAGAGATATTTTTTGAAGAACCTGACGAAGCCAACTTACTGGTTGCTCGGGAGTTTTATGCGAACGGCCCGGAACATGTTAACCATGTCTGCATGGTTCAAAAAAAGAGTGCAGATGCATCCATAGAGGCCATTCGGAGGGCCTACCGTTTGCCAGTGTTTGGGGAAAATCCTGAAGCAGATGACTACTATGACACATATAGCAGAGAACCACCCATGTGGCAATTGTTTTTCAGAACAATTTGTGTGCCCAACAAGGAGGTAGTGTGGGTTACGCCGGGGTGGAAGTTTCATTCGGCATCGCTTACCTTTGAAGGGAAGTGTTGGCTCTACATTATAATAGCCGCCTGCTGCCTTCCTCAAATACCACTGAGGTGAATGGTCCTCGGGTTGCACTGATCTGGTGTTTTATCAATGGCTATGATTTTGATGTGGCTTAGGTTATTCACGGCGAGATGTTCATTCGATGTCCAGTGCAAAGGTATGGGTTTTTATTTCCATCCTTAATCACTCGGTTATGACGTGAGGCACGTGTATCAGAATACAGGAACTTGGATGGGAAAGTAAAAAGGGAACAAAAGTTCCAGGCTGATAAAATAGTAATTGGGAAGGACCATGTTGGACCTGTTGAGGCAAATAGCGATGAGTCTGATGCACCAGAAGAGGGTAATGAAGTGCAAGCTGAGGATGTGGCTGCTTCACCACCACACGAGCAGGTTGTTGAGGGAACCTCAGTTGTCAGATGGGATACAATAATGAGCGCCTTAGAGAAGGAAATGACGGGGATGTGTACTTCTGTCACAGACTTGGGAGCTCGAGTGGATGCCCTTGCTACACAAAATGCCAAGTATGAAAGGAAGGTCATGGCATGGCTGCGTGCACTTGGCCGGGCTTGCCATCTAGACCCCGGCACTATCTCCAACACGGACTGACTCTATCAGGGAAGTTTCTTTACCTTACATTTTTCTTTGTGTGACATGGGGACATGCCACCATTTAAAGTGTGGGGTGGGGGATATGTTGTATATATGTAGTAATGTATATTAGTTTTAGTTTCTTTTGTTAGTTTGAGTAGTAGAGATTTAAAAACAAACATAAAAGCTTAAAAATTTCGACTTTTCCCGATGATGGATATCATCCAGCGGGTTTCTTGAGGGATTAAAATCGAAAGAAAAATGCAAAATTATTTTCTTGTGTAGTTAGTGTAATAATTTCCCCTTGGCTTTTCTTTGTGCCACGGTTCTTTTAAAAGGGTTTCGTTTGAATCAGGTGTAGTTAGCTTTATTTTTTTTAGAAGTAGGAACCCTTGTGCTGTGGTTTGAAATAAAAATAAGGTCTCTTGACTTCATTATGCCTTGAGAATAGTGAGTGCTTTAGTGTGACGCTTAGGCTCAGGTTTTTGCTCTTGTATAAGTGCCTTAAGTTGTATGTTCTTAACTTTGCTTAACTGCTTTGACTAGAGTGTCTTGATGATCCAATCTTGAGTGAGTCATGTGCCATGTGCGTGTGAGGTTTGTTGTATTCTGTGTATTGCATTTGATGTCTAGAACTTGCCCCGTGTGTTTGCAAAGCGAAATAGTAGTTTTGTTCAGTCTAGGAAGTGATATAGGCATTTCTTTGTTGAGCCAGTGATATGCTTTTACCACCTAATTGTTATGTATCTTAGTTAACCCCTTTGAGCCTATAATCCTATTTTGTTGGCAACTACATTACAATCCTTACCCTTTTTGTTTGAATTGACCATCTATTTGAACTACTTACCTCCCATGAGCACTTAAAATTGTTAGGAACTTTGTAAAAATTGGAGTGTGGGGTGGAACTAGTGAAATAAGGAGAAAGGTGCAATGTTCTGAAAAGAAGTAAGAGACACTTGTATGAAAAAAAAAGTTGTATTGTTGTGAAAATAGTGGTGACTCTTGATGCAAATGAGCTTAAATAGTTAGGAGTTAATGTATATTGATGTGAAGGTGGAGTTATGGTTTGATATAAGTGTGGGGTTTCAACTATTAAAGTGTATGTATTAAAGTGCTGAGGGAGGTGTAGTCACTCTTATATATGTAAATGTATTCTACCCAGCCCGCAGCCTACATTACAACCAGTTAAAAGTCCTATTTGATCCTTGACTGAATGAGCTCAATTAGTATAGTAGTACACTACGGGCAAGCCTATGGTGCATCTTTTATGGCACATGAATGTCGTTTCTGAGAGTGAGTGAATTCTTTCTATCTTGAGTTCCCAATTGTTCTTGAATGTTATTGATTATGGAACTATTCTCTTTTGTTAAGGGAGGTCACTTGATTCATGAAGGAAAGGTAATTCTTGACTTCTGTGTTAGAGTAAGTGAGTAAGTTGTGAATAGTACGCGGTGCTTATGAGTCAATTCTTGAGGTGAAGATATTACACTATTGTGCTTAGTCTATTTTAAATATTCTTGGTGGGATGAGTTAGGAAAGTCGCTTAGTGAGGTTGCGTCTATGTAAAGTGTGGTTTGATTGCTCAAGGATGAGCAATGGTTAAGTGTGGGGTGTTGATGGTAAGCTATAACTATGTATTTTGGCCACTATTTGCACTCTAATTCGCTGCACTTTATTGATGTTTGAGCGTTAAATGGTAGTAAATTGCTGACTAAGTACTTTATGTTTTGCAGGATCAATTTCGTGGCTACAATGAGGTTAGGGAGCATTTTTGAGCTAATATGGAGTGTTGAAGGTCAAGTAAAATCTTATGGAGTAAATTGGAAGTTCGTTTGAGGATCAAAGGAGGATAGCACACTTAAAAAGAAGAACAAAGAAGAGTGCAGAAAATTGCCCAGGTGTGCGGCCGTGCATGGACCGCGCACTGGGCCGCGCAAGTCAAGCAGAGACTGGCCAAAGTGCGCAGCCAGATGCGCGGTCACCTGCCCAGGTGCGTGGCTGTGCACGTCCTTCCGAGAAAAACTTTTTTAGGGCTAAAATTGTAATTCTGGGGGCGACTTTCCTTGACCTATATGAAGCCCAGGGTTGTTGAGTAATTCTCCTCAGGGTTGTTGACGGATGTTGTGAATTGATTATTGTTTTGGGTTTTACTCTATGTTAATTGCTCAACGTTACTGAATGAGTTATTAATTGAATTGCAAGGTTTATTGTAGTTTTACTTTAATCGAAAGAGAAGTTTGCTGCTATTTTCTTTGTTCCATCTTAATTTGGTTGATTTTACGCCTCTTCTAGGTAATCGAAAGAGCTTAAGCAGGTATCGATTTACCCAGTTCAGGAGAATAACCGAGAGGTGTTCTTTGAAAGATCATTCATTCACTAATTTAGTGCATATATTCATAGGAATTTTCATTAGGTTAGCTAAAGGAATCGAATTTATTCGGAAGAAGAATTGGAATCCCTGAAGTAGCTTGATCATTTATTGAACTCGAAAGAATCAATAGAAGTTAAGATTGAATTTAGCACAGAGTATCCAGAACAATAGTTGATCACATATCTTGTCATCTCCCTTGACTCTCTCATTGATATTCCTTTTTTATTACTAATCATTCAGGTATCCCCAGTTTCTTACAGCTGATAATCTTAGTTTATTTATAGTCAATAATAACATAAATCAAAATGTTTATTATCCTGAATAGTGTTAAGCTAAATAATTAATAGAACATTATTGAAATCAATCCTTGTGGAGACGATTTAATTCTATACTATCTTTGGCTAGCGAGCCTACATTTTGTACACCGGTTTTGCGCTCGTCAAATTGGCAGCCATTGTTCATGCGCTGAAGATTTGGAGGCATTACCTTTACGGTGTCTCGTGTGAGGTATTTACTGATCATCGTAGCCTACAATATCTGTTCAAACAAAAAGATCTCAATTAGAGGCATAGAAGATGGTTGGAGTTGTTGAAAGACTATGATATCACCATTTTGTATTACCCCGGAAAGGCCAATGTGGTGACCGATGATTTGAGTAGAAAGGTTGTGAGTATGGGCAGCCTTGCATATATTCTGGTTGGTGAGAGGCTGTTAGCTGCAGATGTTCAAACTTTGGCCAATCAGTTCATGAGGTTAGATGTTTCAGAGCCCAATCAGGTTCTAGCTTGTGCAGTAGCTTGGTCTTCTTTATATGAGTGTATCAGATAGCGACAGTATGATGATCCTCATTTGCTTGTCCTTAAGGACATGGTACGACACGGTGGTGCCAAACAAGTTGTTGTGGGGGAAGATGGAGTTATGCGGATGTAGGGTCGTATTTGTGTGCCTAATGTGGATGGGCTTCGTAAATTAATTCTCGAAGAGGCCCACAGTTCCCGATATTCTATTCATCCAGGTGCCATAAAAATGTATCAAGATTTGCGGCAACATTATTGGTGGAGGAGAATGAAGAAGGATATAGTTGCATATGTAGCTCGGTGTTTAAATTGTCAGCAAGTCAAGTATGAGCATCAGAGACCTGATGGTTTGCTTCAGAAGGTAGAAATTCCTTAGTGGAAGTGGGAGCGTATCACTATGGATTTTGTTGTTGGGCTCCCATGGACTTAGAGAAAGTTTGACGCAGTATGGGTCATTGTGGACAGGTTGACCAAGTCAGCACATTTCATTCCAGTAGCAGTTACCTATTCTTCAGAGCGGTTAGTAGAGATTTACATCTGCGAGATTAACCGCCTTCACGGTGTGCCCGTGTCTATCATTTTTGATCGAGGTACGCAGTTTACCTCACACTTCTTGAGGGCTGTACAGCGTGAGTTAGGCACACGGGTTGAGTTGAGTATAGCATTCCATCCTCAGACAGACGGACAGTCAGAGCGCATTATTCATATATTGGAAGTTATGCTTTGCGCTTGTGTTATAGATTTTGGAGGTTCTTCGGATCAATTCTTGCCACTTGCAGAGTTTACCTATAATAATAGCTACCAGTCGAGCATATATATGTGTAATGACCCAGCCGGTCATTTTGAGTATTATAACCTCGTTTCCCTATTTACTGCTCAATTTGTGCTTTACAACTGTTATGTGACTTTTCGGGGTAATAGGTTTGGGTCCGGTGAGGTTTCGAAAAGAATTGATACACTTAGTCTCAATGATGAAAGCTTAAGTTGAAAAGGTTGACCGGATGTTGAATTTTGTGTCAACGAACCCGGAATAGAGTTTTGATGATTCCAATATCTTCGTATGGCGATTTTGGTCTTAAGAGTGTATCCGAAAAATTATTTGGAAGACTGTAGTTATAAGTTAAAAATTTGACCATGGAGTTGACTTTTTGATATCGGGGTCGTAATCCAGTTCTGAAAATATTTATAGGTATGTTATGTCATTTATGACTTCTGTGCAAAATTGGAGGTCAATCGGACTTGATTTGAAAGGTTTCGGCATCGAATGTAGAAGTTGGAATTTCTTAGTTTCGTTAAGCTTGAATTGGGGTATGATTCCTGGTTTTAACGTTATTTGATGTGATTTGAGGTTTCGACTAATTTCGTATGATATTTTGGGACTTGTTGTATGTTTGGTTAAGGTCCCGAGCCTCGGGTGTGATTCGGAGTGGTTTCGGACCATTTTTCCTTGTTTTGCAACTGCTGGAGCTTGTGTCTGGTGTTGTTCTTCGCGAACGCGAAGGGTCTCACGTGTTCGCGAAGAAGGATTTTGGGGTGCTGAGAATTTGCCCATTGCAAATGCGATGCAGTAGATACGAATGCAGAGCAGAGGATAGGGAAGCCTACGCGAACGCGAGTGGGCTGTTGCGAACGCGAAGAGGAAGGGGAGCTGGAGGCCTGCCTAGCGTTAAGCCTTCGCGAACGCGGCTCGCGGCTCGCAAACGCGTAGGGCAGAGATCGGAAGGCTTCGCGAACGCTACAAGGAGGTCGCGAACGCGAAGCAGGAAATTATGGCAGCATATTTTTGTGCTTTGCGAACGCGAGGCAAGGGCCATGTTCGCGAAAAAGAAAAGCCTGGGCAAAAACTTTAAGTTCTGAAAATGGGACTTTGTCCCATTTTCCATTTTTGACGAATTGGAGCTCAGGAAGAGGCGATTTCCGAGAGATTTTCAAGGAAAACAATGGGGTAAGTGTTCTTAACTCAATTTTGGTCAAATTACCCGAATCCATGGTTAATTTTAACATTTAATTGGTGAATTAAGTTGGAAAATTTAGAAAACCCTCTTGGTTTAAATTTAAGATTTGAGGGTCGAGTTGATGTCGGATTTGAGTAAAATTTATATGGTTGGACTCGTGGTTGAATGTGCGTTCATATTTTGTAACTTTTGTCGGGTTCTAAGACGTGGGCCACACGGGCGATTTTTTAGTGTAATTTCGGATTTTGTGGGGAAATTAGTATTTTGATATGGAATTAATTCCTATAATTTGTGTTGGCTGATTTTGTAAAGTTGTATAGTCAATTAACTTGAATTTTCCCATGTATTTTTATGTGTTAGAGAAACTGAGCTATGACCCATGTTAGAAATCATGCTTAGGCAAATGTTGGTATTATTGGGATCCACTGAGGTCATTTCTGATGTCGAATTATATGTTTAAATTGTAATTTCATACTCAGTCATATACATTCATTGCATATCATATCTCAGTCTCTGTTGTTATTTATTGATACATCATATCATCATTTTGGACTAGTTCATGACATTGTGAGCCCGAGAGACTGGAGAGATTGATGACCGAGTGAGGCCAAGGGCCTGTTTTTAAGATACTGATACTATAGCACGTGAGTTGTCCGTACAGCATATGAGTTGTCCGTGCGGATCAAGATCTTGATACTATAGCATGCGAGTTGTCCGTGCAGCACGTGAGTTGTCTGTGTGGATCCAGATCTTGATACTATAGCACGTGAGTTGTCTGTGCGGATCCAGATATTGATACTATAGCACGTGAGTTGTCCATACGGATTATAGAGCCCCTCCGGAGTCTGTACAGACCCCCAGTGAGTGCAGGTACCTACTGAGTGCGAGTGCCGAGTGATTGGGAGGACTGAGTGAATTGATACTCTGAGAGTATGCATATGGTTTTATCACTGAGTTGCATCGCATGTGACATGCACACTTGACATACAAGCATATAGATGCATTTTTCCTCATGTTGTACGGTATCACATCATTCATGACTTTTCGTACATATTTACACGTAGGCATAGAAATGTATTTTCCTCATGCCATTTGAAAATGAAACATTTACATGTTCAAAGCTTTGAGAAAAATCACAAATCTCAGACTTACTCATATTTCGGTGACTTTCGGCAAAAGATTTGAGTTTTACTATCATACTTGAAAAGAAAATGTTTATTTTTCCAGAATTGTGAACGAGCTGAGCATTTTATCTCTGAGCTAGTTTTTTATTACTTCTATTATATTGTTATGAACTGTTGTTAGCTATTGGTGTTGGACCCTGAACTTTGTTCTAGCTCGCCACTACTTTCAACCTAAGGTTAGGTTTGTCACTTATTGAGTACATGGGGTCGGTTGTACTCATACTACACTTCTGTACCTTGCGTGCAGATATTGGATGTTGATGTCGCTGTGATTGACGGGAGCCGGATTTGAAGACGCATCTGCGCTCCGGTCGTAACTGACTCTTGTTAATGATAGCCTTAGATTTATAAAAATTTGTTTATGTACATTTCGAAAAGATGATGTATTTATTTCATACCAGCTTTAAAATTTCTAATCTTAGAAGCTCATGATTTTTACTATTGGTTCTTGGGGAATGTATGAGAGTCAGTTAAATATTAATTGAATCGGATATTTGTGAATTGGCTTACCTAACGGGTTGGGTTAGGTGCGTTGAATTTTGAGTCGTGACAAGTTGGTATCAGAGCTCTAGGTTCATAGGTTCTATAAGTCATGAATAAGTGTCTAGTAGAGTCTTGCGGATCGGTATGATGACGTCCATTCTTATCTTCGAGAGGCTACATGGCATTTAGGATAATTTCCCATCTTTCTTTCCTCATAGTGCAGAATTGATTCAGCTTGAAACATAACTCTTTGAATTCCTTCAACGCATTTGTGTGTGCATGTGAGCACTCGGTATCAGCCGTGCATCGCTGGCTTGTGATTCCAAGAACGAGGTTCGAGATGTGTATTTTGTGTTTTGGTGATCGGCCAGTCTAAAGGACTTGAGGCCAGGTTTAGACCGCAGCTTAGGCTCGGTAGCTTCAGTTGTGTGAACTTGTATATTTGGACTTATGCGTCCGGTAGTGTCCCTATGGGTGGAATTTGTGGCTCGATGGGCGGTGGAATGACTAAATGATAATTTTGATGCGATTACGGAATGTGTTCAGATGGTTTGAATGTGACGAGAAGAGTTTCTCGATATGTAAAAAAGGGCCATTGGGTGCTTGATTTCCGTCTTGATTTGATGTATAATCTCGAGTTATGAGTGTATTGAAAGATCTTTCACGTCATTAAATTGTGGGGGCAAATTAAATTCCCATGTCTTGTTAATGAGTTTGGACTCAGAAAGATTAAGTGATTGCGTAGTAATTTTGGCTGCGAAAGGGTATAGCAAGATACCAATTTGATACTAAGCATGTGGGTTATCTCATGCGGAGTAATCTATGTTGGCGTGTTCCCTATAATGTGGTGGGGGGAGTTTCTTTTCTACCAGCGGGGTGTATGTGTTGAGATTTGAATTTGAATATGGTTGAGAAAGTTGACTTAACTGTCAAGAGAATGAATGTGAGCCTAGCAGATGATTTGAGGTATTTTATGGTTTGTGTTACGTGAACTTATGAAGAATTTTCATTGAATTGACTGCGGGATTATGACAATAGTAGAGTATGGGTATGGTGAGTTATCAGATGTTTTGTTATATGTCTTTGAGCCAAGTGGGGGAGTCTGCTATCTATGATTTGATTGCACGATTATGTGTTGTATTGGTTTTGGTCCGAGGCATACTTGTGGATCAGTTATGACTGTAGAAGTTGAGATCGGGGATGACTCGAGCAAGAAAATTCTTGAACACTGGTTACATTGCAATTTATGAAAATCTGAATATCACGGGATGAGTGAGTTGTTATTTCTAAAGGATGTAGTGCGCATGGAGTATGAATTTGATCGGTGGTATTATAGCAGGGTTACTTCTTTGAGTATCATTGTACTAATGGGACATGTGTCTTTCGGCCCATTCGGGCAGTGCAATTTGGATTTGAGCAAAGTGGGTGACTCTCGAGAAAGTTCTAATGGATTCGAGATTTATGTATAGTAATTGAGAATTTCTCCAGACTTATGTATAGATAAAATCTGAGATTTGCATTTGATGGTGCATGGACTTGCGGTAATTCTGTATGACTATGGATTCTACATTCCAGTATAAGAAAGGTAAAAGAACAATTTTAAATTCACATAAGGTATTTTCAGAGTGGGCGTTTCGGTTGTGGTACTTATGGGGTGCTTAAGAAGAATACTATGATTTATGGGCCTTAGGGCGGTGTCGTTTTATGTTAGGATGTGTTGTAGTGAGCTTTGGGTAAGGATCGTAGTGTTCTGACAAGGAGAAGTGTCAATTTTAGGGTAATTCAAAAGTAACTCGGAGAAAATAGGACAACTGGGTAGTGGGCTAGACCAGTATGGCAATGGTATGCTCGGTTCTTTTGGGTAATTATGATGTGGTGAGGCCCTACAGATGTTTTAGTGGCAATATTCTTGGGTTTGGTGACCTGCGTGGTTTGGTCGAGTTAGAGGAATTTAGTTCTAATAGCTTGATTATGTGCAAATGGATTTCAAAGTGTTCTTGATGGTTTCTACCATGGTTTGAACCGGATATTTTCTACCGGTGTGGGGAACATATTGTGCATTGTGACTTCCTCCTGGAAGAAAGCAAATAGAAGGTTTTTAACTGACAGGGTATGTAATTTGTTGGTGACTCAGAGTTGATAGTGGGATTCTCGTGCTTGTCACATGATGGCATAATAGATGAGGTGTGTTGTGTGGGATTAAGATTTACATGTACAAGGTGGCAGTTCAGTCTTGAAGGGAAGGTTACAAATTTTGGACAAAATGGTCAGTTTCAAATATTTAGAGGAATGTTATAACTGCTCGGTAATCCCTGAGAAGGGTGCATATTTCAGAAAGTGCATTGTGTTTTGACTTACGGATGTTTATCGGTATTGCGGTACTCACCTGGTTGATAGACTACTGATATGCAAAATATTATTATGTGGCACGGAAGAATTATGAAAGTATTCCTCGTGGGATGATCGTGCATGAAAGATGTGTTAGTCATTCGAGTGCTGGAGTCGGGATAAGTTACGGTGATTCATGTGTTCTATGAATTTGGAAACTGGGAGTTCTCAGAAGCATATTGTTTCAGGGTTGCGACCTGTTTAAGGTGAGTATTTTATTTAAACTCAGTGGAGGCAATAGTTGCGTTAATTATTTGTGATAGCTACGCTCTATGAATGTGCATATATGTGAGGTTTGAGCACATGTACGGGCATCGGGGCAAGTATTCATACTTGGAAGAATGCCTTGGTTTATGATATGCCTAAGGTTGACTGTTAAGCATAAAGTTACAGCATTTCTTATATCCGTACCTTTATTGAGAACTACCTGGGCTATACCTGAGGTTACAAAGAGGCTAATTCCCTGAATAAACTTGATAGTTGCTATTTCTACGTTAACTTGCCAAATTGAGTTGTGATAGTACACTTTGCACATGCCTACTCTATGGCGTGTTATTTATACCAGTCCATGAGCATAAGAGTCTTATTTCATTTATCACATACATGTATACTTATTTGACTGCTCATGTATGATATGCTTGGACCGGAGGCCTGTGACCATGTCGTGCGGTTGATGTTAATGTGAGCTCTAGAAGAGCTGGTTATCGTTATTAGATTCGTGTGTCTTAGTTCTACTATATATGATGAGCTTATAGCATTGCAGTTGTGGTGATGCTTGTTGAACTTGCAATACGGTTCTCTTCTTTGAGACATTTTTTTATTTTTGGGTACACGGATTGCGCAGTTGTGGCTTAGGTTATATTGGTGTGGCATGTCTGTGGGATAGTTGTGTTTAATAATATATGGTCATTGGATCTAGAATGGGTACTATCAGGTTTGATGACGGTATATTTGGGAGGATGACATTGAAAGTCGGCTTAGACAGTGATTATATCTAGGGTTATGGCTATGGCTTGATACATCTTGTTCAGACTTATACAGGGTGTAGATGTGAGATTCGGGTCTTGAAAAGAATTCTGGATGTTAGAAATTGGGCTCCAAGTTTTTGGACTAAAGTTATAATAATGATCTTCAATTATGTTGTATTGTCAGGCCTATATGGAATAGGGTGGCGTGTGATCACCCTCGGGTACGTGCGTGGTAAGATGGAATAGTGATTTGATGGCTTGGAAACAATTGTTGGCACGTTCGAGGAAGAACGTATGTTTAAGTGGGGGAGAATGTAATGACCCGGCCGGTCACTTTGAGTATTACAGCCCCGTTCCACCATTTACTACTTAATTTGTGCTTTACAACTGTTATGTGACTTGCCGGGGTAATTGGTTCGGGTCCTGTGAGGTTTCGGAATAAATTGATACACTTAGTCTCAAGGATGAAAGCTTAAGTTGAAAAGATTAACCGGATGTTGACTTATGTGTAAACGACCCCGGAATATAGTTTTGATAATTCCAATAGTTTCGTATGGTGATTTTGGACTTAGAAGTGCATCCGGTAAATTATTTGGAAGCCTGTAGTTAAATTAGGCTTGAACTGGAGAAAATAGGAAGTTTAAGTTGGAAGTTTAACTGGGGAGTTGAATTTTTGATATCGAGGTCGGAATCCAGTTCTGAAAATTTTCATAATTCTGTTATGTCATTTATGACTTGTGTGCAAAATTAGAGGTCAATCTGACTTGATTAGATAGGTTTCGACATCGAATGTAGAAGTTGGAATTTCTTAGTTTTGTTAAGCTTGAATTGGGGTATGATTCATGGTTTTAGCATTGTTTGATGTGATTTGAGATTTCGACTAAATTCGTATGATATTTTGAGACTTGTTGGTATGTTTGGTTGAGGTCCCGAGGACCTCGGGTGTGATTCGGAGTGGTTTCAGACCCTTTTTCCTTATTTTGCAACTGTTGGAGCTGGTGTCTGTTGTTGTTCTTCGCGAACGTGAAGGGTCTCACGCGTTCGCGAAGAAGGATTTTGTGGTGCTGGGAATTTTCCCATCCCGAACGCGATGCTGTAGATGCGAACGAGGAGCAGAAGTTGGGCAAGCCTACGTGAATGCGAGTGGGCTGTTGGGAACGCGAAAAGGAAAGGGAGTTGGGGGACTGCCTGGCAAACACCTAGGTCAGAGATCGGAAGGATTCGCGAATGCGTGGCAAGGGCCGCGTTCGCGAAGAAGAAAAGCCTGGGCAGAAACTTTAAGTTCTGAAAATGGGACTTTGTCCCATTTTCCATTTTTGACGAATTGGAGCTCGGGAAGAGGCGATTTCCGGGAGATTTTCAAGAAAAACAAGGGGGTAAGTGTTCTTAACTCAATTTTGGTCAAATTACCCAAATCCATGGTTGTTTTTAACATTTAATCGGTGAATTAAGTTGGAAAATTTAGAAAACCCTCTTGGTTTAATTTGAAGATTTGAGGGTCGAGTTGATGTCGGATTTGAGTAAAATTTGTATGGTTAGACTCGTGGTTGAATGTGAGTTCATATTTTATAACTTTTATCGGGTTCCGAGACGTGGGCCCCATGGGCGATTTTTGAGTGTAATTTCGGATTTTGTGGGAAAATTAGTATTTTGATATGGAATTAATACCTATAATTTGTGATGACTGAACCAAAATAATTGTGACTAGATTCGAGCCGTTTGGAAGTTGATACGATTAGAATGGAATTTTCGGAGTATTGTTTAGCTTTCTTGACATTAGATTCGGCTTGTTCGAGGTAAGTAACACTTCTAAACTTGGAGCTGAGGGTATGAACCCAGATTATACATGTTATGTGATTTGTTTGGAGGTGATTCACATGCTAGGTGACGGGCGTGTGGGCGTGCACCGTAGAAATTAAGACTCGGTTGATTCCGTAGAGCTGTATAATCAATTAACTTGTATTTTTCCATGTATTTTTATGCGTTAGAGAAACTGAGCTGTGACCCATGTTAGAAATCATGCTTAGGCAAATGTTGGTATTATTGGGACCCACTGAGGTCATTTCTGATGTTGAATTATATATTTAAATTGTAATTTCATACTCAGTCACATACATTCATTGCATATCATATCTCAGTCTCTGTTGTTATCTATTGATACATCATATCATAAATTTGGGCTAGTTCATGACATTGTGAGCCCGAGAGACTGGAGAGATTGATGACTGAGTGAGGCCGAGGGCCTAATTTTAAGATATTGATACTATAGCATGTGAGTTGTCCGTGCAGCACGTGAGTTGTCCGTGCGGATCCAGATCTTGATACTATAGCACGTGAGTTGTCCGTGCGGATCCAGATCTTGATACTATAGCATGTGAGTTGTCCGTGAAGCACGTGAGTTGTCCGTGCGGATCCAGATCTTGATACTATAGCATGTAAGTTGTCCGTGAAGCACATGAGTTGTCCGTGCGGATCCAGATATTGATATTATAGCACGTGAGTTGTCCGTGCGACATGTGAGTTGTCCGTGCGGATTATAGCGCTTGGGCAGAAGGAGCCCCTCCAGAGTCTGTACACACCCCCAGTGAGCGCAGGTACCTACTGAGTGCGAGTGCCGAGTGCCGAGTGATTGGGAGGATTGAGTGAATTGATACTCCGAGAGTATGCATATGGTTTTATCACTGAGTTGCATCGCATGCGACATGCACACTTGACATACATGCATAGAGATGCATTTTTCCTCATGTTGTACGGTATCACGTCATTCATGACTTTTAATACATATTTACATGTAGGCATAGAGATGTATTTTCCTCATGCCATTTGAAAATGAAACATTTACCTATTGAAAGCTTTGAGAAAAATCACAGATCTCAAACTTACTCATATTTCGGTGACTTTCGGCAAAATATTTGAGTTTTACTGTCATACTTGAAAAGAAAATGTGTATTTTTCCAGAATTCTGAGCTGAGCACTTTATCTCTAAGCTACTTCTTTTATTACTTCTATTATGTTGTTATGAACTGTTGTTGGCTATTGGTGTTGGACCCTAACCTTTGTTCCACCTCGTCACTACTTTCAACCTAAGGTTAGGTTTGTTACTTATTGAGTACATGGGGTCGGTTGTACTCATACTACACTTCTGCACCTTGCGTGCAGATATTGGATGATGATGTCGATGTGATCGACGGGAGCCGGATTTGAAGACACACCTGCATTCCAGTCGTAGCTGCCTCTTGTTCATGGCAGCCTTTGATTTATAAAAATCTTTTTATGTACATTTCAAACAGATGATGTATTTATTTCATACCAGCTTTGAAATTTCTAATCTTAGAAGCTCATGATTTGTACTATCAGTTCTTGGAGAGTGTATTAGATTCAGTTAAATATTAATTGAATCGAATATTTGTGAATTGGCTTACCTAACGGGTTGGGTTAGGTGCCATCACGGCTAGTTGAATTTTGTGTCGTGATAAGATCGCTCTATATGAATTATTATACGGAAGGCGATGTCATTCGCCAGTTGGCTGGTTTGAACCGGGAGAGACTCGGTTGTTGGGTACTAATTTGGTACATAATGCCTTGGATAAGGACAAGATTATTTAGGATCGATTTCGCACAGCTCAATCTAGGCAAAAGAGTTATGCTGACCGTAAGGTTTGTGATATTGCATTCATGGCAGGGGAAAGAGTATTGCAACGGGTTTCACCTATGAAGGGTGTAATGAGATTCGAAAAGAAGAGCAAGTTGAGTCCTAGGTATATCAGACCCTTTAAAATTCTTGAAAGGGTGGGTGAGGTAGCCTACAGGCTTGCACTACCACCTAGTTTATCAGCAGTTCATCTGGTGTTCCATGTATCCATGTTCTGGAAATACCATGGTGATTCGTCCCATGTATTAGACTTCAACTCAGTCCAATTGGACAAAGATTTGACTTATGAGGAGGAGCCGGTAGCTATTCTAGACCGGCAGGCCCGACAGTTGAGGTCTAAGAGTTATCCTTCAGTTCGGGTGCAATGGAGAAGTCACCCGATTGAGACAGCTACCTGGGAGTCCGAGCCAGACATGCAGAGTAGATATCCACACCTTTTCACCAGCTCAGGTACTTTTCTAATTCCGTTCGAGGACGAACGTTTGTTTTAGAGGTGGAGAATGTGATGATCCAAAATGTCATCTTTAATTTTAAATATTCAATTTCTGTGTTTTAAGACCTCAAATAGCACTATTCATTACTACTCGACTTGCGTGCTCAGTCCGTATAATTTTCCAGAAAGTTTTTATGTAAAAAATTGATTAAAATGTAAAATAAAGCTTTAACACTCAACTGAGTTGACTTTGGTCAATGTTTTGAGAAAACGGATCCGGATCAGTGTTTTGACAGTTCCAGTAGGTCTGTATCGTGATTTGAGACCTGGGCATATGCCCGAAATCGAATTCGGAGGTCCCTAACTCAAATTATCGCCATTTAAAGGAAACTACAAATCTAAAGGCTAAAGGTTTCCAAAGTTTGACCGCGAATTTGACTTTATTGATATAGGAGTAGGGACCCGATTCTAGAAATTGGAATAGCTCCATTATGTCATTTATGACTTGTGTGCCAAATTTGAGGTCAATCAGAATTGATTTGATAGGTTTCGGCATTGAATGTAGAAGTTGGAATTTTTTAATTTCATTAGACTTGAACTGGGGTATGATTCGTGTTTTTAGCATTGTTTGATGTGATTTGAGTCCTCGACTAAGTCCCTGATATGTTTTGAGACTTGTTGTTATGTTCGGACGGGGTCCCGAGGGGCTCGGGTGAGTTTCGAGGTAGTTTCGGACCATTTCTAGGCCATTTTTAGTTGCTGGTTTCTGGCTACAGTAATGTGCTATGCGATCGCGGGTAATTGGCAGCGATCGGGATGAGTAAAATGGGAGAAATTGGCCAGTGATTCGCGATCGCGGATGACCTTTCGCGATCGCGTAGAGGAAACTTTCTGTTGCACTAACCCAAATTTGGAAGCTTATATCTCGCAACCTATAAGGAATTTGGAGATGATCCAAAAATAAAAGTTGTATCCCTTTGTGTCTAGTTTTTAGAAAATTAAACCATTTGGCATTTTGAATTGTGTACAAAAAGTTATGGTTAGTATACTACAGGCTATCCGGGAAGATGTTTGGAAATTGCGAAGAAATTATTTATGTTGCACAGGGCTGACTTTGACAGCTTATATCTCAAAATCTATAAGGAATTGGGAGATGACCGAAACATAAAAGTTGTAGATCTTGATGTCTAGTTTTCAAAATGTTAAACCATTTATTATTCGAAGTTTTATACAAAATGTTATGACTATTATACTAGAGGCTATCCGGAAGAGTTGGAGAAGGCTGTTAGAAAAATTTGTTCTTCGCGACCGCGGGAGAATGGCCGCGATCACATAGAGTAAAAAAATGATGAAAATTTTTTTTGCTTCGCAATCGCGGGAGTTTGGCCGCGATCGCATAGGGTAAATGAATAGGCAGCACATTTGAGTTCTGAAAATGGATCCCATTTTCCATTTTTAACGATTTGGAGCTCGGGAAAGGACAATGTTTGAGAGATTTTTAAGGGAAAATATTAGGGTAAGTGTTCCTTATCCTATATTGATTATATTTCATGATCCCATACTTAAATACATTATGAATCCGTGAATTAATGGAAGAAAAATTAGATTTTTATAAAATCTTCCAAAAATGTAAAATGAAGATTTGAAAGGCAATCTGATGTCGGAATTTGATAATTTTTGTATGGTTGGACTCGTCTCGGAATGGGTGTTCGGATTTCGTGAGTTTTTTCGAGATTCAAGATGTGGGTCTCACTCTTGAATTTTGAGATGAATTTTGGATTCTTATTCGGAAGATTAGTAATTTCATATGGAATTAATTCCTACGATTCGTGTTGAGTATATTGAATTGTTTGTGAAAAGATTTAAAGCTTTTGGACACCAATTTGCGAGGCAAAGGTTTATTGGAATCTTGAATTTGATTGCGAAGCAAGATATGTGTCGTGGTTAACCTTGACTTGAGGGAATAGAACCCTTGAATTATTTATTACGTGAATTTCATGTGTAACGATGTACAGGCAAGGTGACGAGTGCTTATACGTCGTCAAATTGATTGTTTGCATAATTATCTGGAAATCATAAACTATTTTCTTTATCATGAGTTAATTATTATATTAATTATTTCTCTCATATTCCTTGCCAAATATTAATTCTTGAATTCATGTTATAATTGCTACATGCTTATTTGATTTATGTGTCCTAATTGCTACTTGACATTTAGCATATTAAATATTAAATTGTCTATTTTCTCCCTAATTTTCCATAATTAATTGCTAATTGTCATTACTTATTTCCTGAATAAATTATAATCATTGTATGCTTTGTTGCCTAATAATTTCTTATTGAATGTGGTAATTATTGGAGTATTTTTTTTATAATATTTAAGAGTTGTTAATTTATATTGTTGGAGCGGGTTGCACGCCGCAAAGGAAATAAAAATGAATATATTAGGGGATCAGTTTGTACGTCGCAACGGATTATATTTTAAGTTTATATTGTTGGAGCGGGTTGTACGCTGCAACGGAAATTTATTAAAGAATTTTATTGTTGGAACGGGTTGCACGCCGCAACAGAATGAGAAAGAAATAACTGATTGTGACTGCTGAAATGATTTCAATTATTGATATGATTTACATGTCTTACCTCTATTCCTGTTATTATTATTATTATTTCGTACAGGTTAAATGTAAGCGACTTGCCTTAGCCTCGTCACTACTTCGTCGAGGTTAGACTCGGCACTTACAGAGTACATGGGGTCGGTTGCACTCATACTACACTCTGTAATTCTCATGCAGATACCGGAGTTGGTTCCAATGGCGTACTGTAGAATTGCTCGGATTCAGCTATCAGAGGAGACTTGAGGTATAGCTGCACAGCGTTCGTAGCTCTGAAGTCCCCTTCTACTTTATCTTAGTTGTATGCTTTCTTTCAGACAACTTTATTTTTATTTAAACCCTTATTTGTATTATTCTATAAGCTCGTACACTTGTAACTCTAGTTCTGGAATGGTATTTAGATATCGTTATTATTTTGGTTTGTTCACTTTAATTTAGACATTTTTTTTCCAGTTATTTGGTTTCTTTACTAATTAATTAAAATGAATTATTAAAAATGGTTTAAATTATTCTAACATTGGCTTGCCTAGCAAGTGAAATATTAGGCGTCATCACGGTCCCGAAGGTGGGAATTTCGGGTCGTGACACAAATATACAACAAATATTTTATTTTTTTTACAACTCAAATGAAAAAGAAAAAATGAGAAGTAAATTCTAGCATATGATGTATATTTATTTAACTTCTAAAATAAGGTACTCATATAATCGGTGTCAATTTGAATGACAAAAAATAAAAAATTTTGACATTCTCTTGAGGTTGGGCTTGTGCCTCGCACGAGCGCTTTCTTACTAGTAAGCAATACAAGTGCGAATAGAACGGGAAGCTAAAACTTATGTGAAAACCGCCTATTTTTGGCTATTTTTAGTATTTAAATATTAAATAAAAATATTTTATACCTTTGAAGTTTTTATAACTGCACGAAGCGCGGGTAAGTTGACTAGTTAATTAATAAGGGAAATTTTACCTCTTATAGCAAAGGTTTATACCCTATTTATTATAAATCAAAACCCTTTTAAAATATTATTTTCTATAGCTATCTTTTATTTTTTATAGCAAAATAGGTATTTATGGTATACACTACCATTAAGGCATTAAATACGCTATGTACCATTTTTCTCTCTCATTCTTTCAGTTATTCTCTCCCAAAATCACACCAAAATATTTCTTCTTTCTCTCTCCACGATCTCTCTCTCACAACAAGATTGTATTCGCGATTTTTGAAGCACGATTCTCTCACAATACGATTCTCTCACAATACTATTCTCTCTCTCACTTTCAACGTTTTTGCTCCAAAAATTCATGGTAAATGTTAAAGTTTTTGGGTTTTTGGTCGGTTCAAGCTTCTTCTTTTTCACTTCACTTTTTTTTTAAATCTTCACCATTCTTAGATTTTCAGCAGAAAACTTCAAATTTCCTCTTCAATGGCTGATTCAACAACTTTGAAAAAAGAGGGCCACTGCGGCTTTCTTCTACGCCGGATATTGCAATGGATTTCTCTACACGGATACTGCAATATTTTTTACGTGTGAGAAGATTCGAGGGCCAGGGTTTTTGTTCATCTCCATTTTTAGTTTTATCACAATGTATACAATATTTTTCTTGGCCGGAAAACGCAATCTCCACCGAACTTTCTTATCTTTTTTGCTATTTAGTCACATACAATGATACAAATACATTGTATTCTGTACAAATTCACTCAAATACATTGTATTTTTGCATAACTACATTTATTTTTGCTTGTATTTATGTATTTCGAAGGTTTGTATTTTTTCAGTACAGCTGAATACATTTGTATTCATGCATGAATACATGATATAAATATTGAAATACACTGAATACAAACATTAAAATAGAACAAAATATAAACAGTGAATATATTTAATTTTAAAATACAGTGAAATACTATAAAATATACTAAATACAAATAGAAATACAGTGAATACAACCAATGAAAGTTACTGAATACATCAGTAATAACATGTATTAAGAATAACTAAAATATTATTAATATAAATATATTTGAATATACTATATATAAAATAGCATATACCGTAAATACAAACATTGAATCTAATGAATGCAATAGTAAAAAAAAATTAAAACACACTAAATACAAAAGTTATATAGAACTGAAAAATCATTCTAATTAATGGGTTGATAATTAGGCATGTTAGAATTGATTTTGTTGAGCTATATTAGGAGTGTATCACGCTAATTGATATTATTCTCGTTATTAGACAGCTGAACATACCTATTTTTAAGGTGATTGACGTTACTGTATTCATGAATACATGGCGTGAATACATGTGAATACATGCGCGTACAGCTGGATTGCCCTGATTTTAGGCCCTTTTTTTGCTGTTGTATTCATGAATACAGCAGCGCGAATACATGTGAATACATGCGCGTATACTTAGATTGCACTGATTTTAGGCGATTTTTGTTGTTGTATTCATGAATACATAGTGCGAATGCATGTGAATACATGCACGTACAGCCGGACTGCCCTGATTTTAGGCACTTTTTGGTGTTGTATTCATGAATACAACAGCACGAGTACAGCGAATACACTACCTTAACAACTTAATAGTAGCTATAGGAAATAATTATGTATATGGTAGCTATAGAAAGTTAATAGCCACTAAACAATAGTGGTTTCTGAAGATTTCTCATAAGGGGAATTTTACCTCTTATAGCAAAGGTTTACACCCTATTTATTATAAATCAAAACCCGTTTAAAAAATTATTTTCTATAGCTATTTTTTATTTTTTATAGCAAAATAGGTATTTATGGTATACACTACCATTAAGGCATTAAATACGCTATGTACCATTTTTCTCTCTCATTCTTTCAGTTATTCTCTCCCAAAATTAATGGGTTGATAATGAGGCATGTTAGAATTAATTTTGTTGAGCTATATTAGGAGTGTATCATGCTAATTGATATTATTCCCGTTATTAGACAGCTGAACATACTTATTTTTAAGGTTATTGATGTTACTGTATTCATGAATACATGGCTCGAATACATGCGCGTACAGCTGGACTGCCCTGATTTTAGGCCTTTTTTTGCTGTTGTATGCATGAATACAGCAGATACATGCGCGTACACCTAGACTGCCCTGATTTTAGGCGATTTTTGCTGTTGTATTTATGAATACATGGCGCGAATGCATGTGAATACATGCACGTACAGCCGGACTGCCCTGATTGTTAGACACTTTTTAATGTTCTATTCATGAATACAGCAGCGCGAATACAGCGAATACACTACCTTAACAACTTAATAGTAGCTATAGGAAGTAATTATGTATATGGTAGGTATAGGAAGTTAATAGCCACTAAACAATAGTGGTTTCTGAAGATTTCTCATAAGGGAAATTTTACCTCTTATAGCAAAGGTTTACACCCTGTTTATTATAAATCAAAACCCTTTAAAATATTATTTTTTATAGTTATCTTTTATTTTTTATAGCAAAATATGTATTTATGGTATACACTACCATTAAGGCATTAAATACGCTATGTATCATTTTTCTCTCTCATTCTTTCAGTTATTCTCTCCCAAAATTAATGGGTTGATAATGAGTCATGTTAGAATTGATTTTATTGAGCTATATTAGGAGTGTATCATGCTAATTGATATTATTTCCGTTATTAGACAGCTGAACATACCTATTTTTAAGGTGATTGGTGTTACTGTATTCATGAATACATAGCTCGAATACATGCGCGTACAACTGGACTGCCCTGATTTTAGGTCGTTTCTTGTTGCTGTATTCATGAATACAACAACGCGAATATATGCGCGTACACCTAGACTGCCCTGATTTTAAGGGATTTTTGTTGTTGTATTCATGAATACATGGCGCGAATACATGTGAATACATGCACGTACAGCCGGACTGCCCTGATGTTTAGCCACCCTTTGATGTTGTATTCATGAATACAGCAGCGCGAATACACTACCTTAACAACTTAATAGTAGCTATAGGAAGTAATTATGTATATGGTAGCTATAGGAAGTTAATAGCCACTAAACAATAGTGGTTTCTGAAAATTTCTCTAAGGGAGAATGCAGATAACACAAATTCATACCAATTGGGTTGGAGTTGCAAGCAATTTAACAAGTACAAAGTCATTGAGTTTGTGAGTTATCCAACAGAATAGCTAAATTGGATATAGCATGAAGTTCTACTAATTTATTATGAGTCATGACTTACAAACAGTTCTTAAAACTATTTTTATTTCTTTTCTTTGTTTTTCCATTTCTTAAACAATTAATTAACTATATAATTTTGCATATTTTTCCCTTTTTCGTACTCATGGACTGGATTAGGAACTTCACTTCAGGTGGGGTGATACTAGATTCCTTTCTTTCTAATTTCTATAGATTGTTTTGTTAAGCCCCCTGTAGTATATTAACGATATTAATTGCTCAAGATACTCTTGGGAAAGTTAAAGCATCCTTTATACGAATAAGAAGGGAGGCCTTCAATTCCAACGGTACCGAATTGATAAGCTTCACCGAGCAATTCATTAAACTTAAAGGCCATTTTGGTACAAATATCAAAATTGGGACAATATTTAAATACTTTTATAAATGAAAACACCAAATATTATTTTCAACTTAATTATATTACAAATATAATATCAGATTTTTTATGTCCAAACGATTAAAAAAATACTAAGTAGCTAAAAACATAAGTTGTAGCGGTTTTCATCTTTTTTGTGTTTTTCAAGTTCTTTGTTTTGTGTATCAAGTTAATATTTTTTTTGAAATCACATTTGCAATTGAGAAGTATTGGAATTGATGGGAGATTTTCTGGGAGCTTTTTTGCGGGAGTTTTTCGTTATTTTTGCCCGTCGAAGTGACGTGGCTGATTCAGAATCATGTTTTTTTTTCTTTGTTCTAGATCATCGGTGTAGTTTTAGTCTCTAACTTCTTGTTAGTGTCAGTTTATGATTTTAGCAACAACAATTTCTCGACACTGAAATACATCCACGCCGAGCAGTCATTGAAGGCCCTCAATCTCAAATATGAGCATAAACCAAGTGTTTAATGGAGTTAGAGTTTCATCTTCCAACAATAATTTCTCGACATTGCTAAACTATACAGATAAATGTTTTACCGCATTTTATTCAAAATTTATTTGAACTAATACAATGGAGTATGCATATATTTTTATTTGAACTAGTTTATAACAATGGTATTCGAACCATGCATCTTACACACTTCTCTACCATTGACAAAGACTTGTGTAATGTTTCAAGAAGTATTCAATATTATGTTTTTTAAAATTCTCATCCTAGTAATCAAAAACTTTTAATAGTAAATAGAATGTTAAAAATGATTTCGTACATTTTGAATAGCATATTGTGAAATAGGAAAATGGCTTGGTTCATGTTTTTTCCAAGCTCTCATCTGGTGATCTACATTTTTAACCACTAAGTAGATTGTCAATAACTTCATACTTTGAATAGTTCAAATTTATCTTATAAAAACAACAACTACTATTACTATTGTGCTCAATCCCAAAAAAATTAGGGTCGGCTCCTAACAAGTGTAATATCACATGTTAAACTACTCTGATATACAGATATATCGATAGTACTATAACATATCACAAAAAGATGGCCGGCATATGACTAACAGTGACTTACTGCTAGTATCACATGTTAATCTTTGGCTTGCATTCATCTCCTTAAATCCAAAGATAATTTGGTTCGCCGGCACCACAAAAGTCCGCCAAATGTTCCACAAATATTGAGTACTTAGGTTTGATTTTGCCGTAGGCTTTAGTCTTCATTAATATAGTAAACTCAGTGTAGCAATAGGTGATGGTGATAATGACATGAGCTATATATATTAAGTAGGATTTAGAGCTTAAGGTCAGGGTTATGTTCCTGCAGAATACAATTTACAAAAGTTAATTCTTTGAATCAGTCATGTTTTAGGAGCGGGGTATGCCGGGAGGTTAAAAAAGACAATGTAAATTTTTCTCTTTTCTTATACTCAGATCTTATTTTTATGTGATGGCGTTTGGTTAGGCAAACACTTAATTTGCTAATTTGACTTAGATATTATATAGTGGTAGTAAACGAACATATGAAAATAATGACTGAACATTAATCTGATAGAGAACTGAAATTTTAAAAGGTGAAGAGCTATTGAAAGTTGTATAGACTAGTGTTATTAGTGTAATTGGTGTCAGAAACTTTGAGACTCTCAAACAAAAAAAGTGTCATGTACAAAGATGGATATGAATTTAGGGGTCGTTTGGTAGGTTGTACAAGAATAGTGTGGAATAAGGTGTATTAGTAATGCATGGATTAGTAATGCAAGCATTAGTTATGCAGATATTATTTCTTATCTATTGTTTGGTGTGGTGTATTAAAATTATAATGCATTGCATAATTTTTAATAAAAATAGTTAGTTTACAAAAATGCCCTCCATATTCTCAAGCTTTAAGGGACTTTAAGGATAATTTTATCTTTAACCAACCTAATGCATGCATTAGTAGCCTTGATATTACTAATGCCATGGTTTTCTATGCATTACTTATACATAGGATAATACCAAGTATGATGTATAACTAATACAAGGTTGAAAAAATATACTAAACAAGGTATTAGTAATGAATAAAGCTAATGCTTGCATTATTTTTTCTAATACCTCCTACCAAATCATCCCTTAGAGTTAATGAGTTCGGTTTATGGAGTAGGTGTGATCTGTTTTTTATGCGCCATTTGTAAATTTTTTCATAGATATACATGAACAGAGAAAAAGCAATTGGTTCAGTCAAATCCTCGTAAATTAAAGACAAAATCGCTTCTGGTCGTATACATTGTAATGAAATGAGTATTTATTTGATTATTTTAGATACAACAACAACATACCCTTTCCGGAAGAACCTCGGCTCAGGAATATTTGATTCTTTCAGATAATTTTTCATTTTCATGAAATGTTCTATCCAATTCTAAATGAATTGTCCTCCTCACTTGGAAACTCCACCTCCACTACATTGGTTTAAACAGCTTACAATAAAACTTGTAATTTAGCCTTAAAAAGCAAAAACAAAATATAGAAGCCCTAACATTACTTCTTGACTCTCATATATTTCCATTTATGCATTGTAAAAATCGGCAAGTGTGCATTGTAAGCAGTAGAATATTAAAAACCATAAATTCCAACTGATGCAGTATCCTGAAACAGACATTGTAAAATACAATATGATACAATACTATGTTTCAATATATGGCAGTTTACTATTTGAAAAGATAATCAAAATATAACTAAAAAGCATTATGTTAGTATGTATTATACGTCAAAGACAAAGCAACAAATAAGCAATGACAAAGAAGTGTTCTCTTAGAATAGCATGATTTTCTTGATCTGATATGTTTTCATTTCATTTCATTTCACTCCAAAACTTATGGCTTCTTGGGGTTACATCCTTATTCTTTATTTCTTGTTTCCTCTGATTTCCCCTAAAATTACAAGAAATTTGGCTTCTGGTGCACCTACACAGTTAACTAATATCTACCCTTTTCCATGCTCGGATCACATCAAGACGTGCAGCGCTTTCCTCTATCAGCATAATGGCCTATCAAAACAGAATATAACCAAACTTTACTCTGTCAATGCATCAGCAATTAAGCCGATTAGCTACGATGACAGACAAGACTACCTAGTAACTGTACCTTGTACTTGTAAAAATGTTAATGAAACTGTTGGATATTTCTATGACACAAGTTACAAACTACAGCTATTGGATACATTTGCAAATGTTTCTAATAACATATATAGTGGCCAGGCTTGGAAAGTTGGAGGAGAAGAAGAAAGTTACAAAGCTGAGGATGTAGTAACTATGCATCTCTTGTGTGGATGTGTAGAAGATGGCCAAAAAACTGTAGTGACATATACTGTTCAGCAGCGCGATACGCTATCAAGTATTGGAGATTCACTTTCTTCTCAAGTTAGTGATATAGAGAAGTTGAATCCTTCCTTGACAAGTCCACAGTTTGTAGATATTGGATGGCTTTTATATGTGCCCATGTATAAAAATGGAGTTCCTCTACCAAATACCGGTCAGTTATACAGTCAAATCTCTCTATAATAGCCTCGTTTGTTCCAGATTTTTTTGGTTGTTATAGCGAAGTGCTATTACAGGGAATATATATTATAACATAGCATGGAAATTGATTCCAAAAGGAATTGACTTTTATAGTGAAGGGTTGTTATATATCGATGTTGTTATAGAGAAGTCTGTCTATATGTACAATTATTACATAGAAATTTACTTTCCACTGCCTCATTTTCCCCATCATTCAGCAGGAAAGAAGCACGAGGCGCACAAATGGACGATATTAGTTGGAATATTATCAGCTGTGACAGTACTGTCAATGTGTACAGTGATGATATTTATTATCAGGAGAAATAGATTGCAGAAACGCGCCAAGGAAGATCGTGCAGCTATTTCCAAAAGCTTAAGTACTAACAAAACCATGTCTTTGCAGAAGCAGTACATGTATAAAGATCAAACTGAAGGTTTAATTACTGTTTGTCAATTTGTTATGATAACAGGAGAAGATTGAATTATAGAAAAATTAACAAAATCAATTGATTCCAACTCTGACAGACATCCCAGTTTTTGAATCAGAAAGGCCAGTAATATACAGTCTTGAAGAAATTGCAGAAGCTACGTGTGATTTTGACGAGTCTAGAATAATTGGACAAGGTGGATATGGGAGTGTATATTATGGGACAATTGGGAAGCAGGTATATATATAGCAATTCCTTTTGTTTTCATTTCTTCATTTTTGCCCATCAGATGCAATTAAAAGGCAATTACCACACTGATATTAGGAAGTTGCAATAAAGAAGATGAGGTCTAACAAGTCCAAGGAGTTTATTGCAGAGCTCAAAGTCTTATGCAAGATCCACCACATAAATGTGGTAAGTAAGTCAAATTGTTAGGTACTTACTTTTAGCATAACTCGTAAAGTTGCTGCCATGTGACTAGGAGGTCACGGGTTCAAGCCGTGGAAATAGCCTCTTGCAGAAATGCAGGATGAGGCTGCGTACAATTGACCCTTGTAGTCCGGCCCTTCCCCGGACCTCGCGCATAGCGGGAGCTTAGTGCACCGGGCTGCCTTTTTTACTTTTGATGAAGATCCAGAATTTATGAAGAGTTTCATCCTGTAGGTGGAGCTGTTGGGTTATGCCAGTGGGGATGATCACCTCTACTTGGTCTATGAGTACATCCCAAATGGTTCTCTCAATGAACATCTTCATCAACCAGTGCTAAAAGGTACTCTTTATAACATGTAAATTCAAACTTTGACCTCATTTTGCTACAGGATTTAATGTGACATGTAGTATAACTGAAGTTCACAAACTGTATAAGTTATAACCCTGCAAAGCACATCGAAAACTAAGATTTCGAAAAGCAAAAAAAGAAAAATTATGCAGAATAATTAGGTAGCTTACATCAACTTGCTGTGAACCAGGTAATAAACCTCTAAGTTGGACTACAAGAACACAGATTGCTTTAGATACTGCAAGGGGTATTGAGTATATCCATGACCATACAAAATCTCGGTATGTTCATCGTGATATAAAAACGAGCAACATTCTACTGGACGAAGCCATGAGAGCAAAGGTGCCTTCTTTCGACTCTTCCTTCAAGTACACCGATATAACATTTATAACTTGTTGAGGTTTTTGTTATTTAAGATAGAAATAGTCTTAAAATGAGGGTGAATGGGAAATAGAGGAAAAAATAAAAATTTTGAGTAAATTTTAAGTTTTTCCCTCTTGACAATGAGACATTGTCCCATATTGGAAGAGGAAAAGATTTTTGGTGGGTATATATATAATTGCTCTTCTTGTAGCTCTTAAAGAGTTAAGAAGAAAGCAAGCCTCGCACCGTCGTCGTCGTCGCTCCCTCTGCTCCGGCTCCGGCTCCGGCTCGGCTCGGCTTCGGTCAAATGATTGATTAATTAATTTTTTGGACCAAATTTATTTGTTAATAGTCGTTCATGCATCTTCAAAGTTGACTGCTATAAATATGTGCAGCAGCTGTTGAAGAAAGATACACAAAACTGAAAACTACATTGCACTCCTTCCTCTCAGCATTTCCATACGATTTTCTGAGTTTCTACTCCTTTGTTCTGCATTGTTTTAATTTCAAACAAAGTAACTGTAAGTGTGATTTGCTACCGAACTTTGTGTTCGCTGAAACACTGGGGTTTGAAGTACCGCTACACCAGTGTGTGATTCGTTCTATCCTGGGAGAAAATAATCCATAACCTTGGGTACTAGGAGGGATTAAATTCCTTAAGGAAACACTGTGAATTTAGTGGGCTCGAATTAATTACTGTTTCATTACGATAACTTATATTTCCCAGAATTATTATTTACAAATACAGCAATATTGGCGGGACTAACAATCTTAAGAAATTTAATATTTATTTCTGTATTTGTGTTATTCTTATTATTCTGCAAACTAAAACCTTTGTGGTTTTGTGTACTCCCGTTTTGGAGAGTAAAGCCTTCGTGGCATTTTGTTGGAGATAAAAATCTACGTGATTTTTACTCCAGTTTGAAAACGTTTATTAAACGTTTGTTTGTGTCATTCTTTTACAGAAAAAAATGACGACTGAAAGCGAAAACCAAGCTGTTCCGACGGTGACTGCCAACGCATCGACAAGCCGAACACCGGCGTTGGCACCGGCAGAAAAACCCGAAAAATTTTCCGGTAGCTTAACTACGTTATGTCTACAGAAGTTCATCAAGAAAAATGTTCCTGATCTGCCAGATAAAACTCCAGAGAATGAACGCTTTGTCGTGATTGAAGCGTGGAAGCATTTTGATTTTTTTATGCAAGAATTATATTCTTAGCGGACTGGATGAAAATCTGTATAATGTATACAGTGGCGTGGAGACGTCAAAAGAATTGTGGAATGCGCTTGAAAAGAAATATAAAACTGAAGATGCTGGGATGAAGAAATTCGTTGCCGCAAAATCTTTGGACTACAAAATGGTAGATAGCAAGTCTGTTATTACCCAAGTCCAGGAATTGCAAGTGGTTATTCATGATCTACTTGCTGAAGGTCTTGTCATCAATGAAGCATTCCAAGTAGCAGCAATGATTGAGAAGTTGCCTCCGTTTTGGAAGGACTTCAAAAATTATTTGAAACACAAACGAAAGGAAATGTCCCTTGAAGATCTTATTGTTCGGTTGAGAATCGAAGAGGACAATAAAGCTGTTGAAAGGAGAGGCCGTGGAAATTCAACAATAATGGAAGCAAATATTGTTGAAGATAACAAAAAGAGGAAGAAGGCTTCTGTTCCGAAATACAACCTAAGCAAGAAGCGGTTCAGTGGAAACTGCTATAACTGTGGAAAAATCGGACACAAATCTACGGAGTGTCGTGCTCCGAAGAAAGACAAGAAAAGGGGTCAAGCAAACATGGTAGTAAAGCATGATGATGTTGATAACTTGTGTGTCATGCTTTCTGAAATGTAACTTGGTGGGAAATCCTAAATAGTGGTGGTTTGATTCTGGAGCCACTCGCCATGTTTGTGCAGTTAGAGAAGCTTTTGCTACTTATGCTCCTGCTGGACTCGGAAAGACAGTTTATATGGAAAATGCTTCAACAGCAAAAGTTGAAGGATATGGGAAGATATTTCTGAAAATGACTTCTGGCAAGGTCATGACTTTGAACAATGTCCTTCATGTTCCAGAAATGAGAAAGAATTTAGTCTCTACTGGACTTCTTGTTAAGTACGGTTTAAATGCATTTTTGTGTCCGACAATGTTGTCATAAGTAAGAATGAAATATTTGTAGGAAAAGGTTACCTCACCGAGGGCCTTTTCAATCTAAATGTAATGGTTGTGAAAAACAATAATAATATTTTAGCTTCTTCTTACTTACTTGAGTCAAATAATTTATGGCATGTACGTTTGGGTCATGTCAATTACAAAACCTTGCGGAAAATGATTAACTTGGAAGTACTGCCTAAGTTTGAATGCGAAAAATCAAAATGCCAAACATATGTGGAATCTAAGTATATTAAACATTCTTATAAGTTAGTTGAAAGGAATTCAAATCCTTTAGACTTAATTCACACAGAAATTTGTGACATGAAGTCAATACCATCTCGCGGTGGAAAGAAGTATTTCATAACTTTTATTGACGATGGTACTCGATATTGCTATGTTTACTTACTGAATAGTAAAGATGAAGTAATAAACGCATTCAGGTAATACAAAAATAAAGTTGAAACGCAACTTAACAAGAAAGTAAAAATGATAAGAAGTGATAGGGTGGTGAATATGAATCTCCTTTTGAAGAAATATGTTTAGAATATGGAATTATTCATCAAACAACAACCCCTTACACGCCCCAATCTAATGGGATTGCGGAAAGAAAGAATCGCACATTAAAGGAGATGATGAACGCGTTGTTGATAAGTTCTGGTTTGCCACAGAACTTGTGGGGGAAGCCATTCTTACGGCTAATCGAATATTAAATCGAGTGCCCCATAGCAAAACACAATCCATTCCATATGAAAAATGGAAAGGAAGGAAGCCCAACTTGAATTATTTTAAAGTGTGGGGGTGTTTGGCAAAAGTGCAAGTTCCAAACCCAAAAGGGTAAAGATAGGACCGAAAACCGTTGATTGTGTTTTCATAGGATATGCGACAAATAGTAAAGCATATCGATTTTTGGTTCATAAATCAGAAAATCCCGACATTCATAATAATACGGTTATAGAATCAGATAATGCTAAGCTCTTTGAAAATATATATCCGTATAAAAAGGAATGTGAGTCGTTTGGTGAAGGATCTAAATGACCTCGGGAAGAAACAAAAGAAAGTATATGTAATCAGGAGGATCCAAGACGTAGTAAACATCAAAGAACGTCTACTTCATTTGGACCAGATTTTGTGACTTTCTTATTGGAGAATGAGCCTCAAACATTTAAAGAAGTTATGACTTCTTCCGAATCATTGTTTTGGAAAGAGGCAGTCAACAGTAAAATAGAATCCATATTAAACAACCATACATGGGAATTGGTTGATCTTCCTCCTGGAAATAAACCTTTGGGTTTTAAATGGATTTTTAAGAGAAAAATCAAAGATGATGGTACTATTGATAAATTCAAGGCAAGACTCGTAGTCAAAGGGTATAGACAACGAGAAGGTCTAGACTACTTTGATACATACTCTCCAATTACAAGAATTACGTCCATACGGATGTTAGTAGCATTAGCTGCAGTGTATGGTCTTGAAATTCATCAAATGGATGTTAAGACGGCCTTCTTAAATAGAGAGTTGGAGGAAGAAATTTACATGGAACAACCTAAAGAGTTTGTGGTTCCAGGTAAAGAAAAGAAGGTATGTAGACTTGTTAAGTCTCTTTATGGACTAAAACAAGCACCCAAACAATGGCATGCGAAATTTGACCAAACAATATTGTCAAATGATTTTAAGATAAATGAATATGATAAATGTGTGTACATTAAAAATGTTCCAAATCACATAGTCATTGTTTGCCTATATGTGGATGATATGCTGATAATGAGTAATGACATTGCCAACATAAATGCTACTAAGCGTATGCTCAATAGCAAGTTTGATATGAAAGACTTGGGAGTTGCTGATTTAATTCTGGGAATTAAGATCCATAAGACTCCTCAAGGTCTGGCATTGTCACAATCTCATTATATTAAGACAGTACTTGAAAAATTCAAGCACTTGAGCTTTAAAGTTGCAAAGACTCCAATTGACGTGAATCTTGCATTAGCAAAGAATAAAGGCCAAAGCATATCACAATTGGATTATGCTCGTGTGTTGGGATGCTTAATGTATATCATGAATTGTACATGACCAGATATAGCTTGTGCTATAAGTAAACTGAGTCGATATACGAGCAATCCAAGCCAATCTCATTGGATGGCAATGAAACGAGTTTTGGGATATTTAGAACATACCCAGAACTTTGACTTGCACTACAGTAAATTCCCTTCGGTGATTGAGGGATACTGTGATGCAAATTGAATCACCGGTTCAACTGATTCTAAGTCCACGAGTGGATATGTATTCACTATTGGTGGAGGAGTGGTATCTTGGAAGTCGTCCAAACAAACATGTATTGCCCGCTCTACAATGGAGGCTGAATTCATAGCCTTAGATAAAGCCGGTAAAGAAGTTGAATGGCTCCGGAATTTCTTAGAAGACATTCCATTTTGGCCCAAACCGTTGGCACCAATATGCATACATTGTGATAGTCAAGCGATAATTGGAAGGGCTGGGAGCGTTATGTATAATGGTAAATCTCGTCATATATGACGAAGACATAAAATCGTTAGGCAATTACTCTCTAGAGGAATTATCACGATTGACTATGTAAAGTCAAGTGATAATATGTCGGATCCACTTACAAAAGGCCTAACTAGAGAGGTAGTTGAGAAATCATCAACGGGAATGGGGCTATGGCCGAGAACAAGTCATTGTGGCGGTAACTCTACCTAGAAGACTGGAGATCCCAAAATCTAGGTTCAAGGAGATCAAACAAAGTCATTAATGACGGTTCAACATTGTCAAATAAAATTTTAGTCCCTTCTCGTGATGAGACAATGTTCAGTACCAAGGATAAAGCATTAAGGCTTTTTAATAATTTCTAAATTTGATACGGGGTATATCAAATAGTGTATCTACAGGATGACACGTTTAGGAATCACCTATGTAAGTGTGAAGTGTTAGCCGCTTCAAGGAGAACTTTGTAAGGTCAGTTCTCTATGCACTTATGAAACCAGGCGGTGTTCATGGCTGAAACGAACACAACAATGAGAACCAAAGACGGTTAAGGGTTGATTGTGTGACTTATGTTTGTCTAGGTATACACCAAAGATCGACGGTTCAAAGATATCAAATCTACCGATTGACCGAGTATATCCGACATAAGTTCACTACGGAAAGTTCAAAGGGAAACTACTTATCCAGATGCGATTAATCCTTGCTTGCAAATCACACAGTTTTTCCATGCATACTTCCGTGATATAGCCATTCCCCATTCATGTGGGGGATTGTTGAGGTTTTTGTTATTTAAGATGAAATAGTCTTAAAATGAGGGTGAATGAGAAATGGAGGAAAAAATAAAACTTTTGAGTAAAATTTTAAGTTTTCCCCTCTTGAGAATGAGACATTATCCCATATTGGAAGAGGAAAAGATTTTTGGTGGGTATATATATAATTGCTCTTCTTGTAGCTCTTAAAGAGTTAAGAAGAAAGCAAGCCTCGCGCCGTCGTCGTCGTCGCTCGCTCTGCTCGGCTTCGGTCAAATGATTGATTGATTAATTTTTTGGACCAAATTTATTTATTAATAGTCGTTCATCTTCAAAGTTGACTGCTATAAATATGTGCAGCAGCTATTGAAGAAAGATACACAAAACTGAAAACTACATTGCACTCCTTCCTCTCAGTATTTCCATACGATTTTTTGAGTTTCGACTCCTTTGTTCTATATTATTTTAACTTCAAACAAAGCAACTATAAGTGTGATTTGCTACCGAACTTTGTGTTCGCTGAAACACTGGGGTTTGAAGTACCGCTACACCAGTGTGTGATTCGTTTTATCTTGGGAAGAAATAATCTATAACCTTGGGTACTAGGAGGGGATTAAATTCCTTAAGGAAACACTGTGAATTTAGTGGGCTCGAATTAATTACTGTTTTATTACGATAACTTATATTTCCCAGAATTATTATTTACAAATACAGCAATATTGGCGGGACTAACAATCTTAAGGAATTTAATATTTATTTCTGTATTTGTGTTATTCTTATTATTCTGCAAACTAAAACCTTTGTGGTTTTGTGTACTCCCGTTTTGGAGAGTAAAGCCTTCGTGGCATTTTGTTGGAGATTAAAATCTACGTGATTTTTACTCCAGTTTGAAAACGTTTATTAAACGTTTGTTTGTGTCATTCTTTTACAGAAAAAAATGATGACTGAAAGCGAAAACCAAGTTGTTCCGACGGTGACTGCCAACGCATCGACAAGCCGAACACCGGTGTTGGCACCGGCAGAAAAACCCAAAAAAATTTTCGGGATTGATTTCAAGCGCTGGCAGCAGAAGATGTTCTTCTACTTAACTACGTTATGTCTACAGAAGTTCATCAAGGAAGATGTTCTTGATCTGCCAGATAAAACTCCAGAGAATGAACACTTTGTCGTGATTGAAGCGTGAAAGCATTCTGATTTTTTTATGCAAGAATTATATTCTTAGCGGACTGGATGATAATCTGTATAATGTATACAGTGGCGTGGAGACGTCAAAAGAATTGTGAAATACGCTTGAAAAGAAATATAAAACTGAAGATGCCGGGATGAAGAAATTCGTTGCCGCAAAATTTTTGGACTGCAAAATGGTAGATAGCAAGTCTGTTATTACCCAATTCCAGGAATTGCAAGTGATTATTCATGATCTACTTGCTGAAGGTCTTGTCATCAATGAAGCATTCCAAGTAGCAGCAATGATTGAGAAGTTGCCTCCGTTGTGGAAGGACTTCAAAAATTATTTGAAACACAAACGAAAGGAAATGTCTCTTGAAGATCTCATTGTTCGGTTGAGAATCGAAGAGGACAATAAAGCTGCTGAAAGGAGAGGCCGTGGAAATTCAACAATAATGGGAGCAAATATTGTTGAAGATAACAAAAAGAGGAAGAAGGCTTTTGTTCCGAAATACAACCCAAGCAAGAAGCGGTTCAGTGGAAACTGCTACAACTGTGGGAAAATCGGACACAAATCTACGGAGTGTCGTGCTCCGAAGAAAGACAAGAAAAGGGGTCAAGCAAACATGGTAGTAAAGCATGACGATGTTGATAACTTTTGTGCCATGCTTTCTGAATGTAAGTTGGTGGGAAATCCTAAACAGTGGTGGTTTGATTCTGGAGCCACTCGCCATGTTTGTGTAGTTAGAGAAGCTTTTGCTACTTATGCTCCTGCTGGACCCGAAAAGATAGTTTATATGGGAAATGCTTCAACAGCAAAAGTTGAAGGATATGGGAAGATATTTCTGAAAATGACTTCTGGCAAGGTCATGACTTTGAACAATGTCCTTCATGTTCCAGAAATGAGAAAGAATTTAGTCTCTACTGGACTTCTTGTTAAGTACGGTTTTAAGTGCGTTTTTGTATCCGACAATGTTGTCATAAGTAAGAATGAAATATTTGTAGGAAAAGGTTACCTCACCGAGGGCCTTTTCAATCTAAATGTAATGGTTGTGGAAAATAATAATAATATTTCAGCTTCTTTTTACTTACTTGAGTCAAATAATTTATGGCATGTACATTTGGGTCATGTCAATTACAAAACCTTACGGAAAATGATTAACTTGGAAGTACTGCCTAAGTTTGAATGCGAAAAATCAAAATGTCAAACATGTGTGGAATCTAAGTATGTTAAACATCCTTATAAGTCAGTTGAAAGGAATTCAAATCTTTTAGACTTAATTCACACAGATATTTGTGACATGAAGTCAATACCATCTCGCGATGGAAAGAAGTATTTCATAACTTTTATTGACGATGGTACTCGATATTGCTATGTTTATTTACTGAATAGTAAAGATGATGCAATAGACGCATTTAGGCAATACAAAAATGAAGTTGAAACGCAACTTAACAAGAAAGTAAAAATGATAAGAAGTGATAGGGGTGGTGAATATGAATCTCCTTTTGACGAAATATGTTTAGAATATGGAATTATTCATCAAACAACAGCCCCTTACACGCCCCAATCTAATGGGATTGCGGAAAGAAAGAATCGTACATTAAAGGAGACTGGAGATCCCAAGATCTAGGTTCAAGGAGATCAAACAAAGTCATTAATGACGGTTCAACATTGTCAAATAAAATTTTAGTCCGTTCTCATGATGAGACAATGTTCAGTACCAAGGATAAAGCATTAAGGTTTTTTCATGATTTCTAAATTTGATACGGAGTATATCAAATAGTGTATCTACAAGATGACACGTTTAGGAATCACCTATAAGTGTAAAGTGTTAGCCGCTTCAAGGAGAACTTTGTAAGGCCAGTTCTTTATGCACTTATAAAACTAGGCGGTGTTCATGGTTGAAACGAACACAACAATGAGAACCAAAGACGGTTAAGGGTTGATTGTGTGACTTATGTTTAAACCAAAGATCGACGGTTCAAAGATATCAAATCTACCGATTGACCGAGTATATCCGACATAAGTTCACTACGGAAAGTTCAAAGGGAAACCTACTTATCCAGATGCGATTAATCCTTGCTTGCAAATCACATAGTTTTTCCATGCATACTTCCGTGATATAGCCATTTCCCATTCATGTGGGGGATTGTTGAGGTTTTTATTATTTAAGATAAAATAGTCTTAAAATGGAGGTGAATGGGAAATGGAGGGAAAAATAAAATTTTTGAGTAAAATTTTAAGTTTTTCCCTCTTGACAATGAGACATTGTCCCATATTGGAAGAGGAAAAGATTTTTGGTGGGTATATATATAATTGCTCTTCTTGTAGCTCTTAAAGCGTTAAGAAGAAAGCAAGCCTCGCGCTGTCGTCGTCGTCGCTCGCTCTGCTCGGCTTCGGCTTCGGTTTCGGCTTCAGATGGATTTGGATTTGGATTTGGATTTGGATTTGGATTTGGATTTGGATTTGGTCAAATGATCAATTGATTGATTAATTTTTTGGACCAAATTTATTTGTTAATAGTAAATATTAACGTAAGATTATCCGCATTTGTAACGGATATGTTCCAATCCGTGTATTGACCACCAGCTGCAATAGCAGCCGCCTAATGCTCTTCCCACCATGGCCAAGTGCTTGCTCCACAAACAAGCTAGTGCATGCTTCACCATGGAGGGTGGAGGGTCGTTCATCTTCAAAGCTGACTACTATAAATATGTGCAGCAGCTGTTGAAGAAAGATACACAAAACTGAAAACGCTCAACTTTGGCTATACATTGCACTCCTTCCTCTCAGCATTTCCATACGATTTTCTGAGTTTCTACTCCTTTGTTCTGCATTGTTTTAACTTCAAACAAAGCAACTGTAAGTGTAATTTGCTATCGAACTTTGTGTTCGCTGAAACACTGGGGTTTGAAGTACCGCTACACCAGTGTGTGATTCGTTCTATCCTGGGAGGAAATAATCAATAACCTTGGGTACTAGGAGAGGATTAAATTCCTTAAGGAAACACTGTGAATTCAGTGGGCTCGAATTAATTACTGTTTCATTACGATAACTTATATTTCCCAGAATTATTATTTACAAATACAGCAATATTGGCGGGAAACAGAACTTGTATATTTTTTTAATCAGAAATGGACTAGAACTTCTTATAGTTTTCATTAAACATACATCCAAGAAAGTTGTCTCTAATAGGTTGCAGATTTTGGTCTGGCAAAACTAGTTGGTCGAACCAATGAAGATGAATTCTTAGCGACTCGCCTAGTTGGAACACCAGGATATCTTCCCCCTGAGTAAGCATCTGAATTTACACATCTTGTTAGTCAATCTATTTGTTTTTTATAATGGAATGCCTCATTGTCTAGCAATGTCAAATCCATTTTGATGTCTCATATATGTTACAGATCTGTGAAAGAGCTGCAGATAACTACCAAAACAGATGTTTTTGCATTTGGAGTAGTTCTTGCAGAACTAATAACTGGCAAACGTGCACTCATTCGTGAAAATGGAGATCCTAACAAGATGAAATCACTCATCTCAATTGTAAGTCAACCATTTAGCATAGAGAATGAAACACTATCACATCAACGACTACTTGACTAGCATAGAAAATTGACACTTTTTAGAACATGATGGAATAGCAAAAATTTTATATGAAAAAACAAAAAGAACCTAAAACGAGAATAACTGAGATGTCAGGAGATCACTGTCTTGCTTGTTACAGCTTAAGTTTATATAGGCCAATGTTTATTTCAACATAGTTAGTCTTTCATTAACAAAAGAGTGTGTCCGCTGAATGGTCAGATTCAAGAAATATTCCAAGATGAGGATCCAGAGTCAGCATTGGAATCTTTTATAGATGGAAATATAAAGGGATGCTATCCCTTGGAAGATGTATACAAGGTTGGCCATCTAAATATATCTTGATGTTCAAGTCTCTTACGCCTTTTATAAATCCAGTAAACTATGAATTTAGAGCTGACATTTACTTTCTGATTACTCTCTACAGATGGGAGAAATTGCAGACTGGTGCCTAAGTGAAAATGCAATTAACAGACCAGAAATGCGGGAGGTGGTTGTTGCGTTATCTCAAATCAGGACCTCGTCCACAGAATGGGAGGCATCATTAGGAGGAGACAGTGTGGTTTTTAGTGGACTCTTTAACGGGAGATGAAATGAAGCAAAACTCTTAATTTTTAAAATAGAGTGAAAATCTTACTACTGCAAGCAGTTAATTATGTTCTGCTTATTGATGGAATTTCTTTTTCATTTTCCTGTCTTGTAAAGTTACAAAATGTTTGATAAACAGGCATATAAATTCAGCATTTTGGTTTCTACTTGGCTTCAGAGTAATTCTTCTCAATTTCTGATGTTCATTGAACAAATACTTACAGGCTAAAGAATTAGAATAACAGCAGAAACTCTTTCATTTTGGACTAACAATAACAGGAAAACATGATACAAAGTTTCTTTCCCCCACACACCCCTCTTTGTGGACATATAGAATTCAAGACTAAGAAGCAAATAACGGCATGTGCCCCTCAACAGAGAAATCTGGACTATGATTTTATGCAGAAAAAAATCCAGTACTTGATGTTAAGAGTTAATACGCTAACAAGTGCCTCAGCTACTGAAAGCTTAACATGGGTGAGTTACTCATCCAAGAATGTCTTAAGACTCAACCAAATTGACTGTCCTAAGCACTCATTAACTCGATCAGAAATCAAATTTGAGTGATCAATCCCTATAACTAGCTAAAGTAATATAGTCACAACGACAGTAACAACGTATTAGTATCATACAAATACTGCTTAAATTCCTGCACTTCCCTCGCAGATTCCTTGTGTCAAAAAGAGAAAAGTAAGTTTATGATCTCCCAATTGCTGGAGAGGATTTTGGATGCTGAAGGGAAATTATAGTTTCAAAAGCACCCACCAAAGCCTTGACCTTGCTTCTCCTGGTCTCGGCAAGCTTGCTTGCAGTAACTTCAATCACATTGTTGAACAAACTTGGAGCTTCTTTAATGTCTTCTATAGACTGGGGCCGAAGATTTACTTTCATAACTTGGTCTTTAGCAGTACCTGAATGGTCATCAGCAATAGATCTGCTCAAGCCTTTTCCTCTAAGATCACCATTTTCATTTTCGCGCTCATGATCTTGTATGGAGACTTGCCTATATTTTAGTCTCCTTGGACTACTGTCTTTCTCATACTGGGAATCAGTTGTCTTTCCCCCTTTGAACTTGAGCATCTTAGGACTGCAATCTTCATTTTCTAGGCCAACTTGTCTAGCCCCCCTTTGATGTTTTATGTCTTGTTTCTGGTTTGTAGTTCCAGTTTGTCCGGTGCTAATGCCTGCTGCATCACTGTTAAAAGACTCATTTGCTGAAGTTGATGGTAGCGATACCACTGAAGACGAGGAAATGGAAGATTGGGTGGTACCAATGTTTCTTGAGCTACTGCCACCTGAAGATAGAGGAGAAGATCGGTTGCAAAATGGTGATGAAGCCGTCTTACCTCGTGTTGGACTATCTCGATCCAAAGAAAATTCTTTGGCATTACTATTTTCCTGAGAAAGCCCTGAAGTGTGGCTTTTATTCTTTGATTCTTTAAGATGCAACGTCTTCTTTGGAACATTTTCATGATTGATTTGTGCAGTCTTGCTTGGTGTAAGACTAGTCCTACTGTTAAGTTGAGATGCCTTTCTTGGGGAGTTGTTAGTGGATGTTGTGCTTGATACCTTCTTCACTGAAGATTTTGGAGACAATGAAACAGTTGAGGTAACAACACTCTTTTTCTTGCTTAGCACGGAGGATCCACCGTCCTTGTCCATTTTACAGCTGTGGTTTTGTCTACTGCTTGATCCTTCCGATAAAGACTCGTGAAGTTTTGAAGACCTACCCGGTATAAAGATGTCGCTGTATCTTCTGTGATGTCTTCTTGATGCATTTTCTTCTAAAGGCTTCAGCTTGGAATCACATTGATGACTTACAAAAGCATCTGATCTTTTGGTGGATGTTGGGATTTCACGTCCATTGACTTGACATGTTTTCTGGCTCTTGATCTCTGAAGATTGTTTAGTTGAGTTTGGTAGTTTCTTCGTTTCTGAGATTTTTCCTAATGTTGCTCCACATCTTGTGGGCCGGGGAATCTTTGCCTTTGTTGGAGAATCATGGTCAAAACCAGACTTGCACATATCGTGACAAGAACCTGTTGGAACGCCAAGATAACGTGACAAGACCTTGGATCCACCCATTTCAAATCCTAGGCTACCGGTTGAGTTCCTTCTCACAGGACTGACTACACGCTCAATTTTGTCCAGGTTTTCAGGTATACCACAAGACATATCAGCCATTGTACTAAGAGAAGGAAATGAAATCACAAACCAACACCCCTGCAGATAAGTTCAATATGATATAGAGGGTTCAGAGTAAGCAACAAAAAATCTTCTTGTGGTTGTTTTTCTGTTTACAGAAACAACAATAACGCCTAAATCACAAGCGAGTTGGTGTCCGCTAGATGAATCCTCACTGTCGTCCATGTTGCTTCATTTAAACGCATCCAAATCCAATATTAGAATAATATTAAGAATATACTTTGTTGTGATTGTTTTCTTGTTTACTTCTAAAAGATATGATCCAAAACAAAGAGTACTCACCAGGACTTGGAAGCAAGAAGTAGCCGAGTGCTGTTTGAACCGTCAACCTCACAAGTTTGGCATCCTAAATAGATAGAAACAAGGACATGTTAACTGTTGAAGATCAGGTGGGGATGCTTTTTCATCCATTGCCTTGTATGACTTAAGTCTACATTCTGTCATAAAATGCAGATAAAAAGGAAAATTATAGACATTTAGTTCCGCATAGTTAATAACATTCATAACCTACAGTAGCTAAGATAAACTGGAGGATTCACAACTGTCATCACCTAATGAACAATAAATTGAAAAATCCCCGCGCTCACAATTATTACTAACTTTATCGGAAACAACCTCTCTACCTTCACAAGATAAGAATAACGTCTACATACACTCTACCCTCCCAGACCCCACTTTGTGGGATTACACTGGGTTTGTTATTGTTGCATTATCGAGGCTGAGAACATCGATCTAGCACAGATGTTTCTGTATCAAGATTTAATCAACTTATCCATTTTTGACAGAAATTTTATATTCCTTCTTGTTCATGACATTCCGACGATAAAATAAAATATTCTATAATTCCCTTCATCTAAATGATAAAAAGATTATATTCCAAGAACTATATCTCCCAATTGTCCTCCCCTTGTTTAGCTTACCCTTAAAATCAGATTATATATTCAAAAAATAAAATCTAAAAATTGAAAGGATGAATATGGCTTGGATGAGAGGGCTATAAATAAATCATACCATTGAGACATTCATGCAAGTAGCAAAGGTGTTAGCAATATTCAACCAAAATAAAAGATTATTATCATAGAGTTAAATAGATACAGAATTGTTTTTGATCATCAAAAAACATAACTCAATTCTACAAACAAGACAATAAAGAAGCTTATAACTACCAAATAAAGAAAATAAAAAACATCTCGAATTATTTTTTTTTTAAAAATGTTTAGTTGAAGGGAGGAGTCGAAATTGTACCTGTTCCTTACATGTAAGGAAGAGGGACCCCAAACAATTGGTTGAAATTTTATTTTGTGAAAAGAAAGGAATAAGAAAGAAGGGGGAGGTTTAGAATTATGAACTTCATAATCTAGTGGTGGAAAGGAGCTTGATCTTATTATTGTTAGAAATCAGAATTGATAAATTTATGTGAGAACAAGCGTAATTATAGCAGAGGAGATTATTTTTGTTGAAAGAGAAAATCACAGAATAATTCCAATAACATAGAAAGTGAAAATAGAAAAAGTCCTAATCCTTGTGCATTGTAGATTTTAATTCATATCAAACCGTTTGAGTTTTGTCAATCATTTAATATTAGTTGGTTTGATTCCAAAGTTTTGAAACTGAACCAAGCGTTTAATAAATCTAACCTAAAGAAGAAAACTTGCCCATAAGTAAAGGAAAAGGAAAATACTTATACTGTGTACTTGGTGTTTATACTAAATCAAAAGAAATTTAACCTAAAGACTTACAAATTAAAGTGATATTAATATTATTTAATCATATCAAGTGATAAAAGTTCATATGCAAGACACGCGTCTTATATTCATTGATTTATTGCAAACACATATTTTGTATTATTATCAATTTTCCTTTTTACAAGCTTTTTTCTCAGACTAAGTTTATAAAATTTTGAATTAGGATTTTATGATTAAACTCATTTTTTAAACAAACTCATTGATATTACCTAATAAGTAAGGAACAAAATGATGCAGTCAAAAATGAACTTGTTATCTTTGAATTTCAAATTTGGCCCCAGGATACTATTATCTAGCTTCATTAACTTGGGATGAACAGTCCCTGGGGAAAAAGGAAAAGAAACAGTTCACTCCAAACTAATGTGGAGTAATTCAATAAGTGCCATGAACCAAAATGTGGTTTTTTCTGTAATTAACAACTTGAATGTGAACAGTTCCATAGGACTATGTGAAGTATCCTGTATGAATTCTAGGCTAAATATCTGTACATAACATTTCTAAGACAAAAATTGATAATACTGGCAATCAACTTTCTGTACTATTAAGTCTATAACTTAACTTATGAGGCTATAATATAGGTGGTGTCACCACCATAATCTCCATTAAATTACTCATCAGCTAAAAAAGAAAAAGAAGACCAAATATAAGACTGAGCTCTCCGAGCCCTTTGCCGCCTTTTTGTCAGCCCCCAGCCTTTCAAAAATCTGTCTGTGATTCCATGCTTGGTATCCAGAGTATGCTGCAGGAGTGAGCACATTGTCCTCTTTCCATCATTGGACCGTCTCCTAGCTCTGGAACTCATCCTACTCGGAGTTTTCCTCCACGTACATGTTTTTGGAGAAATATCTTTTTCATTTGCCTGATGCAAAAGAGAGTCAACTGCAGGTACTGACTCTCTCAGATTAAGCTTCACAGTCCGACTGCAATCATTCCTATCGGAAAGAGATATATCACGCTCAAAATGGACTTCCATGCGTTGTTCAACCTCATTCTCTGGAAATCTTGCCAAAGCAGCAGCAACTTCAGCAAGCCAACCTAGATAGTTATTAGAAGCTTCAGATGATTCACTGATGGCAGTCTTTGAATACCCCTGAACGGCAGATGATGAAATAAAAATAAGTATATCAGCTGCAACCTTGTCAAGTTCCTCAACGAGATCACTATGGCCTCCTTTTGACAAATGGAGTGATGTACCAATCATAATGTCCTGAGAATCTCCTCTAGGTGGAGAACACTCCTTATTTTCGGGGCTAACAGGACCTTCCACTTCCATATCTCTTTCTGCAGTAGGCATTGTTGCTTCACTTGGACTAGACGATAAAAACTCTTCTTTGATGCAAGAGTTTAAGTCAATGCAAATATTAGTTGTTGAAAGCTTGCTATCAATTCTAGCAGCTATAAGGTGATTATCCCTGGTACATTTTCTAGATTCAGTTGTAGAATCAGGAACAACGCTAATGTCAAGAACCTCAGAATTTTTATGAATCTCTACATTTCTTCCTTCAGGGAAATTAAGACGGGAAATGTTGGAGGTAGACGCAGACTGGTATTCAGACAAATGGTTAGGAGGTGTCAAATTTAAGTCCATGCCTTTCCCTGAACTAGTGCAGTTAGAGACCTTATTGTCTTTAACAGCAGCGATGTGTTCACATGTATTTTCCCTGATTTCCTCGTGAATGTTTTCAGATTCAAATGCAGAATTCTGCCACTCTGATTCAACAGGCTGTACGGGTTCATTTAGGTCAAACAAAAGAGAAGTGCCCCTGCAACTTGAGAGAGAAATCGATGAATCTCCAAAGTTGACTTTAGAATAACACTGAGGTTGAAGCTCTGCGATCATAATATTGGGCTTTTTAACAGGATTTTCCTCTTCAAATGGCTCCCCATCTTCATTGTCTATGTATTCTTCTGCTGGAACTTCAAGATCCAACATTCTCTTTCTTGATACATTGCTTTTCGATGATGATAAGTTGCATTCTTTTGAGACATTTCGTCCTGAAAAATAATCACCACCTTGTTGCACAGTCTTACCGGTAGAATTAGAAGACTCTTGAAACATTTCTTTACTTGGTGCATATGGCTCGATGCTTGTGAGGTTTACTATGGGCCAATAGCTTTTGCCGGAAATTTCGGACCTTAACTGAGACATAAATGTATTTGACTCGGCCTGAAAGTGTAAATGATCCTCCACTAGTTTTCTCCTTTTAATCTCATCCATTAATTCCCTTTGTCTTCCATATACGCGATGGAGTTCCATAACCTGAAGAGAACACATTTAGATATCTGCTCAATCATGATGCATTTAGTGAATCACCATGTAATGAAGCACTCTCTCAAGGTTACCATTGAGAAAGACCCAACTTTGATCAGAAACTAAATGCAAACTTACATATAGCAGGCATACACTAGATTTGTCAACAACAACGACTATGCCTCAGTCCCAAGCAAGTTTGGGTCGGCAATATGAGTCCTTACTGAATAACTAGATTTGTCAACCAAAAAAATGAAATGAAGGAGAGAGAATCTAGGAAGAAGAATCACCAAATCTAGTAACATCTCAGAAGGTTTATTTTAAAACATGAGAACAGGAATAGATATATATAAGTATAATTCACTTGCATAAAAAGCAAACTGAAGATTCAGTCAAATAAAGACACTTTTGTAGAACATGACTATAATCTGTTTCAATGACAGTAAACAGCTCAGGTGTATACCTGATATCTAAATGTTGATTCATGCCTGAGTATCATCTGTCTCAATATTTCCTTTTGATGAACTAAATCCTGGTTCTGGTTCAGCATGAATTGAGGCAATGAAATATTGAAGCCTCTGCTACTGTTCCAGGTAATATCATTGTGAGATATTGACCATGAACTACCACTCGGGGCTGCACTATGATCTCTTGGGTAGTAATATTCGGGGAGATATCCAGTGCACTGCATCTTTCTACCCTCCCTGAAACACAAAAGGCTATAGAATTTAGATTGTAACATGCAAATAAAACACGATAGTGCACATTATGTTCATCACATAACTTAAGAAACGGGGAACCCCTTTTAAGTACTAATAAAACTGCATATAATGAAGTGCTCACAAAGTGGTCACGCATGTTTCTTTCCCTCCTTTGAGGGAGAGAGATGAAAAGCTTCCCACTCTCGAGATATCTTCTATTTGACGTATTTTCTCTCTCCTTCAAGATTCAATTTTCTTGTTTACAACACCAAAAGATTTACTTGAGTCTTGCTCTGACTTTCATGTGATGAGGAGAATTATATCGAAAAGAAGATCAACTGTTGTCAAGAATATGCAATCTCATACTAAATTAAAAGATGCATGTTTCATTTTCTCCATTGTTTTCTCTGCTTCACTGAGCTTAAGGTCAGAACGGATGCAGAATACTTGGAACCTGGTGAAGGAAGCATGAAAGACTAATTTAGAGCATCAAGAGATTCGGTTAAGAGCAAACTATCAGAGGGAGAGGAATGTGTGTCAAATTAGTGTTAGCACTTTAAAATTGATACCTTTCTTTCTATTGGATAATAAAATTTGCTAACAAAACAAGTACTTGATACAGAATTTAACAGAGGTTAAGCTCCAGCCTAAATAAAGAGCATCATCTGCATCACGAAGTAAGGTCACCTATATTTTTCCTTTTTGACAACTCTCACACAACAAAGCAATTACATTGAAATATAACTAAGTTTATGCTTGGTTGGCATGTATTGGTTTTCATAAGAATAATTGTCATCATTTTTCATGTTTAAGAATGTAATATGTCGTGGTTGTTTCAGATTCAATCCGAGTCATCTGCCACAAGTTGGAGTTCAAAAAAACATAAAGCCAATTAACAAGATATGTAAACTCGTCCAAACTCAATGTGGAAATAGAACGAAGGAGATGTAGAACAACAACAACAACAACATACCCATTGCAGCCCCACAAGTGGGGTCTGGGGAGGGTAGTGTGTACGCAGACCTTAAGGAGATGTAGAAGAACACCACAGTTAAGCAAGCAAAAACCAGGGAAAAAGCACTCAGCAATGTAGCCTTAGCAGCACATATTGAAAAAGAAAAGCAGAAAATTTTTGAAAAAGAAAAGCCAAATATCACCAAGCAATTTTCTCCAACTAAGTAGACAACAAAATATGGTAAGGAATTTTGGAGATATTATTAGTTGTTGGCACTTGGCAAAAGAAAATTACACTTGCTCTCATCCTTGAAACACCCAATTAGAGTAATTAAGAACTTGTTGGAGACAACACTAGAAAACCCCATCTGACTTTTTACCTCAAAAACTTGTAAACATACATCATAGTCTTAAGATAAAGAATTGAAAATGCAAGTACTTTGAAACCAAAATTCAGAACAAAATCGTTGAAAAGGGTAAAAAGATCACAATGCACAGATCCAAAGACAGAACTAACAGTCACAAAACTTGCACACACAAAAGGTAGAGATAAAGACAAGACACTCAAAAAATAGAAAGAGGAGAGATGAAACAACACCAACTTCCCAATACAGCAAATATACACAAGCAAAGATGCAACAACGAGAGGATAAAACATATAAAAAGAGGACCTTTACAAGAGAAATCCACTAAGATTGTCATCAGAAATAAGACAATGAACAGAATTTCAAGAAATTACCAAAGATCAAGTCTTTTTCAAAATGCTCAGCTTCAGAACAAAAAAAAAAACCCAGCAAGATGTATCTCATTCAACGCTAGCTCCAGCTCCTAGCTAACACCAAAGAAATCCAAGAAACCCCATCAACCAGAAAGAGGAGATAGCTCAAAAAGAGTAAAATTTAACTCAGAGAAAACTGGAACTTAACAAAAAAGAGTCTATAAAGCCAAGAAAAAAGGAAGCTTGTTAGATTGTCCAAAGTCATGGCAAAAATCGAAATGCGGAAAGGATGGAGTATTTTGGATCTGGTGGGACCACTGTGTCTCTGTACAAAGGAGAGAGAGAGAAGAATAATTAGTACTAACTGACATGGGAAGAGAGAGACATGGAATTTGTCAACATATTTTGGATCTATCTTTCCCATTTATATCTATTCTTGGATTTTTCTTGGTGATCAAGTGTTTGAAAAATGGATCATCTTTTTACATTCTTTCCACTAACCTTGTCCTCTTGCCATGGACCAATTACTAACTACTTAAAATTTGCTAACAAAAATCAATTTGCTAATGTTGAAACCAATTTAATAGTATGATTTGACGTAAGCACAAGATAGAATTTTTTTCCTCCTATGTCTTTTTGGCTAGATATTCCAATGGAAAACCATCTACATTAGCTTAAAATAATTTTCCGAGGGGTAGTAGCCAGTTGATCTCTCTTAAAAAGGAGTTGGTATCTTTATCACTTATTTTGTACGTCTATTATATTATAATGTATTCAATGGATTTCAATTTTCTCTATACTATACATAGAAAGATTTACTTTTCTACTATTAAAATAGTATTTCATTCGTTCACTTTTAGTTATCAAGTATTTCAAAAATAAATTTTTATTTTTACTTGTCACTTTATCAAGGTAAAAATAATTTATTTTTTCTGTTTTGCTCTTAGCATTAATTACTTATTTTAAATCATTTTTCAAGACTATACACCAATTAATATGAGTATCATGATAAATTATATATTTTATTTATTACTATTTCTTAAGGGATATGCAAAATCAATAGTGGACAATTAAAAGTGAACGGATAGAGTATCAATTTCTATTGAGCCGAATGTGTAACTGACAAAAGGGAAAGAGCTTTTTTTCATTTATGTTGATTGTACAAAAGGTTAGTTAATTTAATCAAAAGTAGATGATAATCATTTGTGTTATTATCTGGGTTGTCATAATGATTGGTTTATTTTCTTGTCAAATTAGCTTCCCCTCAAACACTAACTATTCAAGATTCGATTAAGTGGTTGTGACACTTGTGAGTGGAAAACTTTTGGTTAGTCTATCTCAAATTTTAAATGATTGACGTTGTACACTTGCATTATTTCATGCTCAAAATAGAGAGAGAAAGAGAGAGAGTTATGTGGTTTAATTGTACGCTAACCATAATATTACGTAGTAGTTTTCAGCATTATTTAATAGAAAATAATAGGGATTATATACTCCAGCTAATCAGCATCAACTAAGTTTGAGTAAATGATTAGCATGAAATTAATTTAATCCAACATAGAATTACTAGTGTGATAAATTAGATTACCCTTTTCCTTGATTTTTGGTTTCCCAATATAAGGTAAAGTTGAGCGTAACAACACATGTTTTTTTATTTTTATTTTAACGAATAACAAATTTGGTAAGAGATAAAGAGGAATGACTAGTATAGAGTGACTTCATATTTTCTTCCTGGGCTGGATGTTTACGGTCCACAAAGGGATAGAAATGGGTTGGGCTGGATGCTCTGCCGACCAGACGGTCACAAAATTTGGGCAAAATATAAAGAGGAATTTTCAGAAACCACTATTGTTTACTGACTATTAACTTTCTATAGCTAACATATACATAATTACTTCCTATAGCTACTATTCAGTTGTTACGGTTGTGTATTCGTTGTATTCGCGCTACTATATTCATGAGTACAGTAGCAAAAATTGCCTAAAAACAGGGGAGTCCAGCTGTACGCGACTGTATTCAAATGTATTCGCATCATGTATTCATGAATACAATAACGACAATCACCTTTAAAATAGGCATGTCCATCTATCTGATAACGGAAAGAGGATCAATTAACGTGATACATTCCTAATATAACTCAACAAAACCAATTCTACATAAATTTCGCTGCTATTGTTCTGTATTTTATGTATTCACGCGACTGTATTTATAAATACAATGAGGTAAAAACACAGGGATTACAGATGTTTAATTATGTATTCCATGTATTCGCGCGACTGTATTTATAAATATAGTGAGGTAATCCGCCTAAAAATAGTGATTACGAGTGTTTAATAACAGAAAGCGCAATATTGAATTGTATTCAATTTCACTATATTGAATTCAGTTGTATTCAAATAACAAAAAATCAAGAAAATAGGGTGTATATTGTTCTATTCAATTTAATTGTATACGTTGTATTTAATTCACAGATATTCACTATTATACATTGTATTCAATTCACCGTATTCAATTCGACTCTATTCAAATAACAAAAAATCACAAAACACGGTGATATTCGGTTGTATTAAAAAAATACAGATATTGGGAATACATAAATACAGGTGAAAAAATAATATATTTATATAAAAATATAATATATTTGAGTGTATTTGTACAGAATACAATGCATTTATATCATTGTATGTGACTAAAAAAACAAAAAAGAGAAAAAAGTTCCATGCTTCCAGATGAGAAGATTGTGTTCCATGCTTCTCCTATGCCAAAGCATGACCTTCTTGTTCGCAATCTGCTTCATGAAAATTAGCAGAATTTCATCTCAAGAAGTGAATCATGTTCTTGTTTTAATTAGTTTGAGCAAAATTAAGATCTAGCAATCGTGTTCAGCGATTCCAGTATTCAACCAGATTAGGAGGAATTTTGCTCGAAGAGAGAGAAGGAAGAGAGAGAGATTGAAGAAATTTTTTGCTGGGATTTTGAGAGAGAATCGTGTATTAACTAAAAGAAAGAGAGAGAAAAAATATGATGTAACGACTCGGCCAGTCGTTTCGAGAGTTATAGCCATGTTTCCCCATTTCTGCTTCTTTATGTGTTGTTCAGCGGTGTTGAGTTGTATCGAGTTAGTAGGTTTGGGTCCGGAGTAGTTTTGAAGTGAAATGAACACTTAGTCTCTTAGTTAGAAAGTTAAGTTAGAAAGTCAACCGGAAGTTGACTTATGAATAAACAAATTCGGATGTGGATTTTTATGGTTTGATTAGCTTCGTTGGGTGATTTTAGACTTAGAAGTGTGTTCAGAATATAATTTGGAGGTCCGTGATAGAATTAGGCTTGAATTGGCAAAAGTTGGAAGTTTAGAATTTCTTAGGCTTGAATCCGAGGTTGATTTGGTGTTTTGGTGTCGTTTTGGGTGTTTCGAAGGTTCGACTAAGTTCAGATAGTATTATATGACTTGTTGGAATTATTGGTTGACGTCCTGAGGGCCTCGGGTAAGTTTCGGATAGGTTTGGGTTGTGTTGCGCTCGTTTTTCTTATGTTTCAACACCGTTTCTTCAAGCATAAATGATATCATATTGAACAAATGAGCTCCATTTCTTTTTTGATTGAAGCATTAGATCCGTATCGTAATTACGGATCCGTAGCAAAAAGAATTATCGAATTTGGACATCGTATGAGGATTTTATGGTCATTTTACTAAGAATTAGGTTGCCAGATTTTTCAGATTAATTATGGAATTGCCACTAATTGCAAATATTAAAACCTACATATCTCCTTCATTATAAGGTCAAATTGAGTGATTCAAAAGCCTAACTTGACTAAAATTTCACAAAAAATCCATTGGAGGCATAAAATACGAGTTTCGGGATTGTTTGGTATAAGAAACGAGGCAGAATAGATGGTTAAAAAATATATAAAATGAGGGTTTGTTCATTCGGTCATATTTTGAATTGGGGAGCTCGGATTTGGGCGATTTTGGGGGCAATTTTCATCATAAGGATTGGGGTAAGTGGTCTCTACTCAGTTTTGGTTATTTTACAAGAATCCATCTTCGTTTTTGAGATTTGATTGATGATTTCAAAGTGAAATTGAGGGAGCTAGAGTTTGAGTTTTGGAGAGTTTAAGTGAGGATTTGAGGGACCAAACGGAATCCGATTTTGATGAATTTTATATGGTTAGACTCGGGAGAGGACGAGATTTATTATTCTGCTATTTTTGACTGATTTCAAAATGTGGGCTCGGGGGCCGGGTTTTGGCCGGTTTCAGATTTTTGGCATATTTATGTAGTTTTTATTGTGAAATTCGATTCTTTAGACTATGTTGATAGTAGTATTCTGATTTTTGGTTAGATTCGGAGCTTTTGGAGACCGAGTCCAGAGACGAGGGCATCCCGGAGTAGGATTTTACGCTGTTAAGATAAGTAACAGTTTTAACTCTGGCTTTGAGGGTATAAACCGGAAGAATTTGATATAGTGTGACTATTTGGAGGTGATACCCATGCTAGTGATGGGCGTGTGGGTGTATACCTCGAGAGATTGAGACTTGGTCCGTCCCGTGAGGCCTCATGGCCATCATCTGTGTTTACGTAGTTACTTGTTGTTGAACTTGTCTGCCTTCATGTTAGAGATCATGCTTAGACTTTATTTATGCTCACATTATTTGTACTCGGTCATAGAAATTATTGTATATTTTTACCTCAGTCTCTATTATTTGCTAATATGCTGTGATACTTGATGTAGGCTATGTTCCCTTATTTGTTGATGATGGTGAGGCTAGTGAGGTACATGATTGAGTGAGGCCGAGGTCCTGGTTGTGAGGATATTAATACCATAGCGCGTGAGTTGTCCGCATAGCACGTGAGTTGACCGTGCGGGTCCAGGTATTGATACCAAAGCGCGTGAGTTGCCTGCGTAGCACGTGAGTTGACCGTGCGGATCCAGGTATTGATATGATGGCACGTGAGTTGTCCGTGCTTAGCGCTTGGGCTTTGGGAGCCCCTCCGGAGTCTGTACACACCCCCAGTGAGCACAAAGTGTTGAATGTTTTGAGTATTGAGTGCTGAGTGCGAGTAATGAGTGATGAAGTGACACTGCTGTGAGGTTGTATTTATTTGTGTTGTTGCTGCATTTATCTGTTAAACTTCTTTGTGGCATTTACTGAGTTATGGAATTTACCTGTTTATTTCTATTTATTTTTAAATTACGAAAATAAATAATTGGACTGTTTTACTTAGCTCGTCACTACTGCTCAGTTCCTTAGTTATTTCTATTACTACTGAGTCGGTTGTACTCATACTACACCCTGCACTTTATGTGCAGATCCAGGTGAGTTAGAGCACGGCGATCGTTGATTTCAGGCCGGCTATCTTTGGAGTCTGCAAGGTAGTTGTTAGCGTCCGCACGACCTTGTTACTCCTCTTGTCATTTCTTCTTTTGGACAGTTAGACAGCTTATATATCTTAGTTCATAGTTTTAGATGCTCATGACTTAGTGACACCCCGATGTTTGGGGCTCGTTTCCGTATTTTCTATATTATATTTAGAGTTGATTTAATTTATGAGAAATTTAAATGTTGGTATTGTTTTATTAAATTCCTATAATCGATTTAGTAGTAATATTTTGGGAAATAGGCTTGCCTCGTATTACGATAGGCGCCATCACGACCATGGTTAGATTTTGGGTCGTGATAAGTTGGTATCAGAGCCTAGGTTACATAGGTCTCACGAGTTATGAGCTGGTTTAGTAGAGTCTTGCGGATCGGTACAGAGACATCTGTACTTATCTTCGAGAGGGTGCAAACCTTTAGGAAAATTTCACATTCTTGAATTCTTTTCGTGTGGTATTGATTCATCTTGAAGTGTAACTCTTTGAATTCCTTCCACGCATTTGTATGCGCACATGAGTGCTCGATATCAGTTGTGCATCGACGGCTTGTGATTCTCTGGATGAGGTGCGAGATGTGATTTCATTGTGTTGATATCGGGCAAGTCTGGAGGACATGAGGCTGAGTTTTGACTGTACCTTGAGCACTGAGGTGTTGATTGTGTGAGCGCGTGCTTGTGGTAATTTTGGGGTTATTTAATAGAGTATTCAGCGGCTTATGAGCCTTAGGGCAGTGTGATTTTATGCTTGGGTCTCGTGTGGTGAGTCTGGGTTGAGGATTGTGGTGTTATGGCGGGGCAAAGTATTAATTTGAAGGTAATTCAGAAGAAACTCGGATAGAAAAGACATCTTGGTAGTAGGTTAGATCGGTATGGTAATGGGTATGATTAGTTCTTGGGGTGTGTATGAGGTAATGAGTTCTACATGTGTTTTATGGCAATGTCCTTGGGTTTTTAGTGGTTTGCGTAGCTTGGTTGAGTTAGAAGGATTTAGTCCTGACGGATTGGTTTTCTGCCATTGGGGTTCGGAGAGAGTTCTTGATGGTTTTGAGAACAACTCTTGGCATGTTCGAGGACGAATGTTTGTTTAAGAGGGGGGGATGTAACGACCCGGCCAGTCGTTTCGAGAGTTATAGCCTTGTTTCCCCATTCCTGCTTCTTTATGTGTTGTTCAGCGGTGTTGAGTTTTATTGTGTTAGTAGGTTTGTGTCCGGAGTAGTTTTGGAGTGAAATGAACACTTAGTCTCTTAGTTAGAAAGTTAAGTTAGAAAAGTCAACCGGAAGTTGACTTATGAATAAACGAATTCGGATATGGATTTTTATGGTCCGATTAGCTTCGTTGGGTGATTTTAGACTTAGGAGTGTGTCCGAAATATAATTTGAAGGTCCGTGGTAGAATTAGGCTTGAATTGGCGAAAGTTGGAAGTTTAGAAGTTCTTAGGCTTGAATCCGAGGTTGATTTGGTGTTTTGGTGTCGTTTTGGGTGTTCCGAAGGTTCGACTAAGTTCGGATAGTGTTATATGACTTGTTGGAATTATTGGTTGAGGTCCCGAGGGCCTCGGGTAAGTTTCAGATAGGTTTGGGTTGTGTTGCGCTCGTTTTTCTTATGTTTCGACATCGTTTCTTCATGCATAAATGATATCATATTGAACAAATGAGCTCCATTTCTTTTTTGATTGAAACATTAGATCCGTATCGTAATTCCGGACCCGTAGCAAAAATAATTATCGAATTTGGACATCGTATGAGGATTTTATGGTAATTTTATTAAGAATTAGGTTGCCAGATTGTTCAGATTAATTACGAAATTGTCACTGACGGTGTATTTAAAAATCTGCACGATTTGAAAATATTAAAACCTACATATCTCCTTCATTATAAGGTCAAATTGAGTGATTCAAAAGCCTAACTTGACTAAAATTTCACAAGGAATCCATTGGAGACATAAAATACGAGTTTTAGGATCGTTTGGCATGAGAAACGAGATAGAATAACTGGCAAAAAAATATATAAAATGAGGGTTTGTTCATTCGGTCATATTTGAGTTGGGGAGCTCGGATTTGGGCGATTTTCACCATAAGGATTGGAGTAAGTGTTCTCTACTCAATTTTGGTTATATTTCATGAATCCATCTTCATTTTTGAGATTTGATTGATGATTTCAAAGTGAAATTGAGGGAGTTAGGGTTTGAGTTTCAAGAGTTTAAGTGAGGATTTGAGGGACCAAACGGAGTCCGATTTTGATGAATTTTATATGGTTAGATTGAAAAGAGGACGAGATTTATTATTCTACTATTTTTGACTGATTTTGAGACGTAGGCCCGGGGGCCGGGTTTTGGCCGGTTTCGGATTTTTGGCATATTTATGTAGTTTTTATTGTGGAATTCGATTCTTTAGACTATGTTGATAGTAGTATTCTGATTTTTGGTTAGATTCGGAGCTTTTGGAGACCGTGTCCAGAGACGAGGGCATCCCAGAGTAGGATTTTACGCTGTTAAGATAAGTAACAGTTTTAACTCTGGCTTTGAGGGTATAAACCCGGAGAATTTGATATCGTATGACTGTTTGGAGGTGATACCCACGCTAGGTGACAGGCGAGTGGGTGTATACCTCAAGAGATTGAGACTTGGTCCGTCCCGTGAGGCCTCATGGCCATCATCTGTGTTAACGTAGTTACTTGTTGTTGAACTTGTTTGCCTTCATGTTAGAGATCATGCTTAGACTTTATTCATGCTCACATTATTTGTACTCGGTCATAAAAATTATTGTACATGTTTACCTTAGTCTCTATTATTTACTAATATGTTGTGATACTTGATATGGGTTGTGTTCCCTTATTTGTTGATGATGGTGAGGCTAGTGAGGTGCATGATTGAGTGAGGCCGAGGGCCTGGTTGTAAGGATATTAATATCATAGTGCGTGAGTTGTCCGCGTAGCACGTGAGTTGACCATGCGGGTCCAGGTATTGATACCATAGCACGTGAGTTGCCCGCGTAGCACGTGAGTTGACCGTGCGGATCTAGGTATTGATATGATGGCACATGAGTTGTCCGTGCTTAGCGCTTGGGCTTTGGGAGCCCCTCCGGAGTCTGTACACACCCAATGAGCGCAGAGTGTTGAGTGTTTTAAGTATTGAGTGTTGAGTGCGAGTGATGGAGTGACACTCCTATGAGGTTGTATTTATTTGTGTTGTTACTGCATTTATCTGTTAAACTTCTTTGTGGCATTTACTGAGTTATGGAATTTACCTGTTTATTTCTGTTTATTTTTAAATTGTAAAAATAAATAATTGAATTGTTTTACTTAGCTCGTCACTACTGCTTAGTTCCTTAGTTATTTCTATTACTACTGAGTCGGTTATACTCATACTACACCCTGCACTTTATGTGCAGATCCAGGTGAGTTAGAGCTCGGCGATCGTTGAGTTCAGGCCGGCTCTCTTTGGAGACTGCAAGGTAGTTGTTAGCGTCCGCAGGACCTTGTTACTCCTCTTGTCATTTCTTCTTTTGGACAATTAGACAGCTTATATATCTTAGTTCTTAGTTTTAGATGCTCATGACTTAGTGACACCCCGATGTTTGGGGCTCATTTCCGTATTTTCTATATTATATTTAGAGTTGATTTAGTTTATGAGAAATTTAAATGTTGGTATTGTTTTATTAAATTCTTATAATCGATTTAGTAGTAATATTTTGGGAAATGGGCTTGCCTTGTAACACGATAGGCGCCATCACGACCATGGTTAGATTTTGGGTCGTGACACATAAATAGCGTATTTCACGCCTTAATGGTAGGGTATACCATAAATACCTATTTTGCTATAAAATATAAAAAGTAGCTTTAAAAATAATATTTTAAAATAGTTTTGATTTATAATAAATAGGTTGTATACCTTTGCTATAGGAGGTAAAATTTTTAAATATAAATAAAGGAATTTTTACCTTCTTATACTATATATGGAACTTTATTACCCTCTCTAATCAAGTTTTAACCTAATTACATGGCCATATATAATTTACCCATTATATACAAATAAGTTTTAAATGAGTATCTTTTTATATTAGGAATCGAATAAGGAATCAGTTATTTTCCATCCATATTCTCTCTCTCATGCTCTCTCTCTCTCTCTCTCTCTCTCTCTCTCTCTCTCTCTCTCCGTCTCTCTATCTCTCCGTCTCTGTTCTTTCCCCAATTTTTTTTCCTTTGATGTTCTCTACTTTTTATCCTTTCATGTTATATATAGTTTTAATGGAATTCATCAATGAATTTCAATCGTTTTACTATAGAGTTTTAACTTAGCAATTTTCTTTCATGTTGCACAATTGGTATTCAAATTGAAATTGCCAATCAATAAATTTTGAAGGTGTTTGACGCTCCACCATTGACAGCCATTAAAAAGCTTTGAAACTTTGAATTCGAACTTAGATTTTTAAAATCCATTATTTATTTAGATGGAGTATTGTTGCAAGCAATTGGGAATATTGTGTACAGTTTATATCTCAATTTTGAGGGTGTTTGGTGAAGATTAGACTTGATTTTGGCTGAATTTCAAATTAAAACTCGAAAAAGAAAGAAACACTACAAGAAAGTAAGGGTACGACGATGTTAAATAAATGTCGCATAATGCTGTTTGGTGACATTTTTTTAAATCTTCTAAAATGTCACTTTAAAATTTGCATATCAAATTTCTAAAATATGAATAATAATCTTTTATTTATTTTTTCGTCGTGACTCAAATATATATTAATTCGATTTGGGCATTCATAAATGTCAATCTTTATACACAATGTAACAAATATGAAAAAGAAATATTTTCTTCTGCCGTTGTATTTAAAGAACATAGTAACTGACAGTTTCTCCTTACAAGTTAAGAGTTTAAATCAAATGACCTGTTATATCTCAAATAAAACGTATTTCAAACTAAATCATAAAAGATAAAGTAGTTTTAACATGGAACTATGTCAAATTCACTAGTTTTAACATGGAACTATGTCAAATTCACTCCTAATCTAAACGAATTCCCTTAAATTCCAAAATAAATTCTGCAGCAAGGCTTTAAGGATTCATCTTTCCACAAGCCAAGTATTCCTTACCAATAATTGATCTTACATCCTTCAGAAGTTCTGCAAAGAATCACATAAAAGGAGAATTGCAACTATGTAATAAAGCTAAAAAAAATACCATATGTGTTACATGTTTTTCCAAACTTACCCGCTTCTTTTTTTTTTTTGGTCCCAAGTTCATTAGTTTCGTTCTTCTTAATTTTGTTAACCTTGAAAAAGAAATATTAGAAAGGTTACTTATAGTTTACATACTTTAAAATTGAGTGTAGAGTATAGGATAAAATCAACAAGATAAAGCCTATATAGCCCTAGAATGTCGCACGCTTCTACAAAAATAGTATAAGAACTTTAAATTACAAGCAAAAGTCTAGATTTGGTATGGATTGGCATCAGTGCTATGACTCAGTAATTCAATTAGAAAATAATGCAGTAACTAATAAGATCACAAGTGTAAAGGTAATCCTACCAAAAGATGTACACATGCAAAATATCACTGCAGCAAGACCAACAATTACTCGATGATAACAATAAAAAGGAGTACACGCCCAAAAAGTAAAGTAGGTTCCAAAGTAAAGTAGGTTCCAAGCAATGTAATTTCTTGACGGTGACAACTACGAAAATGTTACAAGAATAAGGAAAGAGAGGAGAGAAAAAAGAAAAATGGTATAACTAAACTTCCTAATTTAAGACACTAATAATAGATTATATATAATTTATAAATAATTCTTGTTTAGGACGGGTAATATATAAAACTAGGACAATTTTGATAAATAAGTTTCAAATATTGTATAAGAAGGAAAAAATTCTAAATATAAAATTACCCGGTCGGTCGAAACTAATTGTATTCGCTAGTCAAAAAACGTATAAGAATATTATTTTGTATGTATATAATACACACACATACATATACATATATATATGTTATCGACTATTATGTTTTTAGAAAATAATAGCCTTTCCGACCTCTAACGTATAAAAAGCAAGAGTAAAGAATCATCTCCCTTTTACTATTTCTTTTTAATTTTTGCTTTTCTAGAATCATCTTTTCGTCCACCTTGAAATGAAAAGGTATAGAAAAACTAGCCTTCATGGACAAATAAGGCGAGTATTATAATTGACTTGAAAATTTTCAATAAAAAGATGGCTACCCATACTATTTTTTGGGTACAATAACATTGTATAACAGTGAATACCCATTTCTTTTGGGTGGTTGGGCAAGTGAACGTCTCTTTCTTTTTCCTTTTTCTTGGAAAAACAAAGAGGGTTCTCCGCAAAGCTTCCGACTTCTTTAAAGGGGAAAAAATAGGAGTACCTATAAAAGTTAAAATATTTATCCTGCTCTACCCATAAAAGAATTCTACCCATTAAATAATTATAATTTTATACCCATTTAATAAACAAACGAGTATCTCAAAATAACTATCTCACGCTAATGCCCTACCTATAAAACGCAAAAGCTGCTCAAAATTTCATAAATTAGCGCACAAAAATTGAGATTTCCACCAGCATCTGTTGAAGATTTGAAGATCGCCACCCTAATTTGAAGATCGGAAGTGTGAAAAAATAGAGCGAAGATGCTGATTTCTCTTTAAAATTCGAGTTTTTCTCCTTAAATTTTGTAGAAGTTTCTGATTTGACTTTGGGAGATGCTAAAACTTTTGATGCTCAAAATCGCATCTTATTTTTTCGATTTTAATTTCGTAGATTACAGAAGTTTAACGCTCAAACTTCTGAATTTTTAGCTGAAAGTTCTGTTCTCAGTTTGGATATCTGGAGATCTGAAGGTTTGAATCATAACAGCTGATTTGATTTCGAAAAATCTTCTGTTGAAATTCAGTATTTGACATCAACACTGTTGAAATTTGCATTGTCGAGATTCAATTTTGGACATAAAAGTAGTTATAACTTTAGAATCATGAAAAATATACCAATTCTGCTGCAGTATAGTGGAGAATGGGATGATAACTATAATTTCATAAACTTTCATGTTGATGCAATTCTAATAAAGACCTGTTGGAAATTTGAACAACTTCTTAGAGAAATTGCAAAGCAACTGCAAAAGGACAGTAACACAATAGTTATTCAGTATGCTATTGCTCAAGAATATCCACCAATTACAATTTACAGCAATATGAGTATTAGTGTTTACATGGAATTGAAAAAATCAAGTGCAGGGATGACAACACTCCCACTATGTGTGTCGTTTGCTAAAAATACTATAGCTGCAAGCACCTCCAGTTTCGATGTTGCTACAATTTCATCAGAAATTACACAATTTGAAAGCAGTGATATGATTAGTACTTTTGATGTGCAAGAAGGAGATGACACCGGTATAGAATTTGATGATACAAACATCATAACTAATCAATTTCATCAAAAAGTTAAAAAAGGACAAATTCACAAAGACAAGAACCTGTTGGCTCTCGTTATGAAACAGTATGTCGTTAAAGAAAAATATCAATATCGGGTTAATAAATCATGCCCAAGAAGGTTCGTCTGCATTATTTCAAGTAAATAACTATGTGATACCTATATAGTATATCAGGATGCTATATCGGTATACTATGTGAGTATATAATTCTACTGGTTTGTGTGTGTTTTTTTTTATCAGTAAAATATGATACCGATATAGTATATCACTATGCTATATCAGTATACTATGTAAGTATAGAATTGTATTAGTTTGCGTTTGTATTTTTTTATCAGTAAAAGATGATATAGATATAGTATATAAGTATGCTAAATTAGTATACTATGCGAGTATAGAATTGAACCGGTTTGTCTGCGTTTTTATCAGTAAAAGATGATACTGATATGTATATAAGTATTCTATATCAGTATACTATGTGAATATATAATTGTACTGATTTGTGTGTTTGTTATTAACTGTACAATATGATACCAATATAATATATATGTATAATCGGTATACTATGTGAGTATAGAATTGTGATGGTTTGTCTATGCTTTTTATCAGTAAAACATGATACTGATATAGTATATAGGTATGTTATATGAGTATACTATGTGAGTATAGAATTATACGGATTTGTGTATTTTTTTTTTAATCAATAAAATATGATATATAAATGTATTTGTATTATAAACAGGTATACCCTTGAATGCGTGGATGAAAGATGCACTTGGAGACTTAAAGCATCAAGCCTGCGAGCATCAAATCTTTTCAAAGTGACGGATTTCAATTCTGTTCACAGTTGTTTAAATGATAAGAGATTTTGTTCACAAAAATAAGTTGTCTCAGCTTTTGTTGCAGTTGTAGTACAAGATAAACTTGTTGACCCAAAAACCATATATACACCAACAGATATCTAGAGAGACATCCAAAAAGTATATGGTATGGACTTAAGCTACATGGAAGCATGGAGATCAAAAGAAAAAGCAATGCAATTGTTGAGAGGAACACCAAGTGAGTCATAGAAGAAAATACCAACATATCTTTATATGTTAGAGTACGCTAACCCAGGATTACTAACACGACTACACACTGAAGTAGATGGAAGCTTTTGTATGCATTCATAGCTATATATGCATCGATTAGAGGATGGATCTATTGTAGGCCAACAATTGTAGTTGATGGAAGTTTTTTAAAGTCAACATATAGAGGGACCATACTCACGGCTTCCACGCAAGACGCAGAGGGTAAGAAAAAAAGTTATTTCAGAATTAGTATTGAATAATTGATGTGCTTTACCAATACTGATTCAATACTGATTCTGAAACAACTTTTTTTCTTACCCTCTGCGTCTTGCGTGGAAGCCGTGAGTATGGTCCCTCTATATGTTGACTTTAAAAAACTTCCATCAACTATAATTATTGGCCTACAATAGATTCATCCTCTAATCGATGCATATATAGCTATGAATGCATACAAGAAGCTCCCATCTACTTCAGTGTATAGTCGTGTTAGTGATCCTGGGTTAGCGTACTCTAACATATAAAGATATGTTGGTATTTTCTTCTATGACACACTTGGTGTTCCTCTCAATAATTGCATTGCTTTTTATTTTGATCTCCATGCTTCCATGTAGCTTAAGTCTATACCATATGCTTTTTGGATGTGCTTTATCAGTACTGATTCAATTACATTCAGTTAAAGCTGCAAAAAAGATTTTCAAATATCATATGATACCAATATGGTATACAAGTATACCAACAGAGTATATAATTATTTTGCTACATACCTGCACCTACCTATGACTATACTAATATATGAAATGATAAATTAACATTGTGTGTTGTAACTAATATTTTTTCCTTTGATTTTACAGGACAAATTCTACCCCTCGCATATGCAATTGTTGATTCGGAAAACGATGCATCGTGGGAGTGGTTCTTCGTGCAGTTCAGAGAAACCTATGGACAAAGAGAGGGAATGTACATTGTATCAGACATGCATGATAGTATATGGAGAGCAACTTCGATTGTCTATCCAGAAGTCCCTCATTGTGCATGTATGTTCCATCTGTGGAACAACATAAAGACGAACTTCAGGAAGAACCAAAAACAAATCAAAGAAGTATACTTTGCGTTAGCAAGAGCATACACTGTTGAAGAATTCAACAGACATATGGCAGAGGTAGAATCTATTGATAGTAGAGTGAAAACATACCTGATGTATATTGGATATGATAAATAGTCCCGGGTGCATTCCAAGGCAAATAGAACCATGACATCGAATATTGCGGAATCAGTAAATGCAGCAAACAAGCACGCAAGAGACCTTCCAGTTGTGAATTTGCTTTACTTTATGACAACACTGATTTAGAAATGGAATTACACCAATCGGAAGAATGTCGTGGAATCATTTATGAACATCGGTGTAAAGTATGGAAAAATATCGGCAGATAATATTATCTTATCACAGACGATGACGGTATACATTTTCAGAATCATAAAAACACTACATGTACTGTAGTTTTACTTTGGCACCTTAGAGATTCCACTAAACAACTGCATATTATTATTAAAAAAATAGTATTACTTCATGCAGCTAATAACTTTTCTTTAATTAAAATTATATTAGGTGTTGCCATCAACTCAATTCTTACATTTAGTAATTGATGGCCAAACAAGAAATGTGGTGCACCTACATGAAAAAAACTGTACTTGTGAAAGATTTAAGCTAGACGATATTCCATGTCCACATGCAATGGCAGTTATACAAAAATTCCATATGGATTCATACAGGTATTGCTCGGATTACTACAGCATAGACTACTTGTTGAAACATATGAGATACCATTAAACTCTTTGCCTGATGAAACAACGTGGCAAATTCCAGAACATGTCTCTTCGCAGGTGGTACTGCCACCAAAAGGAAAAATTAAACCAGGAAGACCTAAAAAGAACAGGGGCATATGAGGTTAGGAAGGAAATACAGTTACATGTGCACTATGCGGGAAAAAAGGACACAACCGGAGAACGTGCCAAAATATTCCAAAGAGAGATTGATATAATGCTTTAATATTTTTATAGAACTCATATATCGTAGAATCATATCATTTGAATTGCAGAGAAATAAAATGCATGTCTTGCACTAGACATATATTTAGTATGGTGATTCTTCGCCAAATTACTTTTTGGCAAAAAATTTATATGACTACTTGTGTGTTCTGTAAGAATCTATTTATTTTTTATTTTAGTATATAAAAGTGGGATGCATTTACATCTAGTTGCTGCAGGAAAAAAAGATGCTAAAATATAATGCGATACCCAAGTGGTATATTTATATACCTTATTGGTATATCTGTATACCTTATTCGTATCAAAATATGTGCAGAAATAGAAGTGGTGCCCCAAATGCAACATTTGTACATACATCGTTAACAAAATGGGCACGCTTTGCAGCTCATATTAGTATTGAAGCATAACTAATTGGAAGCCATTTATATGCAGTTATTGTACATCATTAGGTACTCAAATACAATGTGATACCCTAATGGTATATTTGTATACCTTATTGGTATATAGTTGTATTGCTCTAATATGGTTAAACCAAAATATATGTAGAAATACAAGTGGTGCACCAAAAAATACAATATCTGTACATACTTTCTTAATAAAATGGGCACATTGTGCAACTCATGTCAATATTGAAGTATAAAAAAAAGCTACTCAAATACAATGTGATACCCGAATGGTATATTTGTATATATATAAAAAAGCTACTCAAATACAATGTGATACCCGAATGGTATATTTGTATACCTTATTGGTATATAGTTATATTGCACTAATATGGTTAAACCAAAATATGTGCAGAAATACAAGTGGTGCACCAAAAAAAATGCAACATATGTACATACTTCCTCAACAAAATGGGCACACTTTGCAACTCATGTCAATATTGAAGTATAACAAAAAGGTACTCAAATACAATATGATACCCGAATGGTATATTTCTATACCTTAATGATATATAGTTGTATTACAATAATATGACTAAACCAAAATATGTACAGAGAAACACAAGTGGTGCACCAAAAAATACAATATTTGTACATACTTCCTCAACAAAATTGGCACACTTTGTAACTCGTGTCAGTATTTACATCTAGTTGCTGCAGAAAAAAAGGGTACTCAAATACAACGTAATACCCAAATGGTATATCTGTATACCTGATTGGTATATAGTTCTACTGCACTAATATACCTGAACCAAAATCTTTGCAGAATACAATTGGTGCAGCAATGCAAAATCTGCACAGAATTTTTTAGATTCAACTATAACTAAAAACTACTCTCAATACAAATTCAAAACCAGTTCACTTTCTAAAAATATTTCTTCTCATTCAAATCAATGCTCGCCCTATTCTTCAACCAAATAGCAATATAGTTCCTCTTTTTTGAACATCGTAACTCCCTTAAAAATACACCTCCAAAAACAATTTATGTTGGTGTATTACATCGAACTAACAATGCTCCTCCTACTACAAACGGCCGTAGGAGTAGGAACTAACAGTGCTGCTATAACAACTATGTTCTACACTAATGGCTTGACTTCAAGTGCTGAAAATATTTTATCTCCGAAAGGCATTCCTAATAAACAAACAACTTTATTGAAGAAGCCTAAGAAAAGACTAATAAAACAAACTGAAGATAGATTCCAACATTAAAATAGTTATAGCAACATATTGTACTATTACAATTGTATTCATAGAACACACTTTTAAAAGCTAGCATTTTTACAATGTAATAATGTAAAATACCATACTTCACAAAAAACTATTAAAATCCTGCTAAGTTTTCATGCTACGATTAACTAAAAGAAAAAAGAGACCTATACTACTTCTTGCGCTTCTTTCCACGAGTTTTTTTTCTTGCTACTGGAGCCTCAGATTCACTTGATTCGCCATGCAACTGCTTGTTCCTCACATAGTGCCACAACAGTATACCAAACCTAGCTCGAAGACCATCCATATCAAAATTGGCAACAGGGATTGGAAGACCTTCAATAATGTACTCAGCAAAACATGCAACATATACTCCACAATCTCTGAAATAAAACAAATGAATAGAATATAAAAATCGATTAGTAGTAAAAAATATTAATATGAATGAGGAAAATAAAATAAAAAAGTAACTATTCTTACGAATTTTGTTATGTTGGCAGATTTGTAATCAGTTCAATCTCAATTGGATCAGTCAAGTCATTTTCTAAGTGCAAACCATTTTGTAGTACAATATCACTTCTTTGGTTATAAAATTTAATGCTAACTAGAAACACGGGGATCAACACAGCATATGCCTCTGCCACCTTTTGAATAACTTTTTTGTGCTTTCGACTACGTAGCGAGTCATATATATAAAAATATCTCTTATGGAATGATACACACCCCAATATCCAATGCCACTTTTCTGCCAAATTAATTGGAAAGAGGACATGATCAACCTGGTGCCACGGAGTGTTGTAATGTATCCTAAATCCTTTCATGTACTCCATTATATCATCTGATCTATCAATCAAATGATCTTGTTTTTTACCTTTTACAAATTATGTGTAAACTCTTTGGATGATATTATTAAAAAGAGCATCTGTAGTTGTGACTTTGATTGGCATATTAATTATATACTTCACCTTCTTCCTAAGATAGTAGAATATAATATCCAAGTACTGCAAAAATGAGTAGAGAAAACATGACTAACACTAACAATATGCATGAAATAATACAACAACAAAAATAAAAAGCAGTACACATACCAAACTAGACAGTGGCCTGCCAGAATAGTTTAATGTATGGAAAAACGTCTTATCAACAATATGTTCAACTTCAAAGTCAAAACAAGTGTCCAGCTTTTGATCACCAGGTAAATACACTTCCCTATTTCGTATAAAAGAAGATATGGATAAGAAATATATCAACAAAAATTAAGAAAACATAAAAATAAAAGTACATGAAAACGAATACGCACTCTCCCAATTGCATGTTTGCTTCAACAAAATTTGAGAATGCAGTCGTCTTATAATCAACAGCCACTGAAATGTCATTTACAAATAAAAATCTTCTTTTGATAACCTTCGAGGATCCCCCAACTGCACTAACACCAGATTGCCAGTCATTCCTATACGGCGACTGTTTTATAGCTGCAGGGCGTCTTCTCCGTGTGAAAACTGCAGGAGTTGTTTCAACATTTGTTTGTGTCTGGACAACAGTTTTTGATACCGACTGATCAGGTTTAGACTTATTTACATCACGAGTTATCAGTTCATTTCCAGATTGATTTACATTACGTCTCCCTCCTTGTGTAATGACAGCAATTAGATCAAGTTGAGAATCAGTATATTCAAAATCAGAATCTAAGTTAAGATCACCCTCGTGTCGACATGGGGCTTAAATTAGAAAATGCTTGTGAATCAACAAATATACAAAGTTAAGAAATTTTTAAAAAAAAGAATGAAAAGTTATATATAGAAGACATTACCAGAAGGCAAATTCACATTATTGCCACCAACATCCACTTGACCAACACCATCAACCCGAGATGCTGAACACATAAAAGTATTATCAGCATCACTATTTAAATAAAAAAACTATTAAAAATCTCTCATTTACATACTCACTTCAGAATTAGTAACATCAACAATCGTACCCTGTGGAGCAGTATTAGACTCAATAACAACATATGATCGTGTCTGTGCAGGGATTTCTGATGGCAACGGAGCAGGTCCAGGCTTTTTAACATCATGAGATGGGTGCTTATATTTTGCTAATTGCGTAATGACAGTGATTTGATCAATTGCAGATGCAGACAGTTCAAAGTTAGAATCCAAGCCAAGATCATGCTCGTTTACGAAGGGGGTTGAAAAAAGTTAAAAAAGGTTAGTGAACGCACAAATACATAAAGTTAAATAAATAAAAAAAAGAATAAAAAAATTTACATATACAACATTTTACCAGAACGCAAATCATCATTAACTACGCCATGTCTTGTTGTGACGTTCTTCATATTGACACCACTGGCACGATCCTCTCGACCAACCCAACCAAAACTAGATACTAAACATATAAAAGTATAATCAATAGTACTATTTTCAAAAAACAACAGCAAAAAAAATAAAATCAAATTTGTGATTTACATACTAGAAAGCGCTTTGGGCGTGCTATCTCCAATAACTACAGGATCATTCCCACCATCGCCCCTTTCAAACTGGTCATAATCATTATGAATCTCACCAAAGTAAGGATCATTATCCTGTTACTTGTGCTGAAAATGAGAAAATAACAATTTTATTATTATGTATATTACAAGAATACTATGTGCACTAAAAGTAAAGAATGGAATAGTATCCTATAAGCATATATTGCATCTTTGAACAATATACTATAGCATTATATTATATAAAAGATCAATACCACTGAATTTCTCTCTGGTTTCATTGACTGTCTACCAATAGCTGCAAGTACCTACTCAAACTTGGTCTCTACAAAAAGCTTCAAACCTTGTAACTCCTTCATTACCTCAGCATTGGTAGGTTCGAAATCACCTCCAGTACTTTGATGCATACTTTGTGTCTTTGGCAATTGAGTGCCAAAAACCTGAAAGTTATCAGGCTGACTGTCAGTGCAATCAACTTCAATTTCAAAGTTTAGACCACACACATCAAATAGTTGCTTCTCAGCATCAGTTAGGGTGATGTTCTTTAGCTGCAATTATTAAGCACAATAATTAGAAATAAAAATGATAATAAAACGTAGAAAGATAAAAGATCTTTATTACCATATAATGCCACTATGGTATACATATATACTAACAGAGTATATCATTGATATGGGATATTGCTACAACTACCTCTGACTAAAATACTGTACGAAAACATTAAAAGATGCAATAAAGGTATGAGAAAATTAAAAGTATAAGTTGCAGAAAAGATTCTTATTACCATATGATACTAATATAGTATATATGTATATCAACAAAGTATATCATTGATCTGGGATATTGCTACAACTACCCGTGACTAAACTACTGTATCAAAACATTAAGAGAGACAATAAAAATATGAGAAAATTACCTGCTCGCGTTGCAAGCTAAACATTCGCAAAGCAACTCGCTTATTCTATATTTGACCCATGACTACCCAATTCAGAATTCGTGAAAGTTTATTTCCAATATGATCAGCAAAGTAACCATCCAAACTTGGGCAGCATTCATACAACCAAATTTGTAAAGCCAACGGGAAGCCACCTAGTCTATAAAAAGAAGGCTTATCTGGAAACTTGTTGGAACACGAGTCGATTGTAGCGTTATAAATATCTATACCCCAAGGATAATTATTAAAATCACCGTACTCAACCAAATCAATGTAAGACCGTGAAATAACCTTTGTTTTGAGCAGAGAAAGTAAGAAATTATTCACAAAATAAAGAACTGCTATCTTCAACGCATCATCATCTGTTTCCTTTCGTAAAACAATCTTCTAGTTGGGCTAATGTCACAGATGCAATCCCAAAATATTTTAAAATCAACCTATTCTCTTCTACGTTATCTATATTTGTATCACCCTTACATTTCAGTCCAGTAACGAGTGCAAATTCACCTAAACCAAAGCGCAACCTAGAGTCACTCACTACAAACCGCATCTCATTTTTTACCTCATAATGTACTTCTCTAATAAGCAAATGGTGCATAACCCAAATCTGCACAATAACTGGTGGAAGATCCAAAAAATATCCAAAGCATGTTTTCTTAAACATCTGAAGTTGCGTCTTTGATAAATTCTCTTTCAATAGACGAATAACATGGCAGTTGGTATCCCAATCAACCTTTGGTTTATAATCTATGTCCATAGGCACAAGAAAATCCCAACACTGCAAAACATGTTCATATAAATAATTTCAAAAATAGAATTCACTTAAAAATACAACTAAAACAATCAAAAATGTTACAACTACCATACGATACCAACACGACATATAATTATACCAACAGGATATACAGTTCTACTGGCTAATTTCCGACAACTATAAATGACTATACTACTATTACATAACATATAGGCATAAAGAGAAAAAGCAAAGGTATGCATCCATAAAGTACTTTCAAGATATTGTACGATACTATTATTATTAAAGAAAAAACAAATAGCAAAGACAGCCAAAAAAGGATCCAAATCATATGATACCAATATACCAATATAGTATATAGCTATACTAACATGGTATATAGTTGTACGGGGTTGTTCCAATAACTGTCTATAACTATACCAACAGGGTATACCAGGAAATCAAAAATGTTACAACCAAAAAACCAAAAATATTACAACTACCATACGATACTAATACGGCATATAACTATACCAACAGGGTATACAGCTATACTGGCTAATTCCCGACAACTATAGATGACTATACTACTATTACATAACAGATAGGCATAAAGACAAAAAGCAAAAAGGTTTGCAGCTATAAAGTATTTTTAAGATATTGTACGATACTACTATTATTAAAGGAAAAACAAATAGCCAAGACAACCAAAAAAGGATCCAAAAGTATATGATACCAATATACCAATATAGTATATAGCTATACTAATATGGTATATAATTGTACGGGGTTGTTCTAACAACTGCCTATAATTATAAAAACTGTTGCATAACACACATACATTATGTCTATAGGCACAAGGGAATCTCAACAATGCAAAACATGATCATATAAATTATTTCAGAAATAGAATTCACTTAAAAATAACACAACTGACTATAACTATAATATAATACAAAAGCATACCAGGAAATCAAAAAATAACAATGTACTATACATTCAAAAGCACTTAATTTTAAGAAAATTGCCTTCTTGGTTGCGACACCAATATTTTTCTTCTTTAACTGAGAATCATTGCTACAATCAACATCTACTGGTTGTGTCTCTGTTTCAGGTACGGATTCACGCCGACTTCCCCCTAACTCAGAATTCTCAACAACTTTACCTTTTTCCTTATCATTCACAACAACACCTGCTATGACTGGTTCGGAATTTATGTCGGGTAAAGACTGGTAGGGAGTTCCATCGACTGACGAAGCATCAATATTGTTTCCTTTTTCACCCTCTAATTCTACATTTTCAGTTGTGTTTTCAACACGACTACTGCTAGGGTTAGGACTAAACACAGACGGAGAATCAAAAAATAATAAAAAATTAGGACCGGACATGACTGAGGCAACGGAGTTAGCAACTATTTGGGTTGAAGAATGATATTGTCCACATCGCCACCATCTACACGCACAATGCTTCCGACCCATAGTGAAAACAACAACCTATAGATATTGATTCACAAAAGTACAAAGAAAAATATAAAAATTCTATGATTTTGAAAACCCACTTTCACTAAAATGTACTTTCACAAGCAAAAATTTCACCCAGAAATTACTATTAGACGAAGAGATAGAACAGAATCAAAAAATTAAAAACTTGAAACTGGGTGAAATATGGGTTCTCATGGTTTGGCTATGGAGATTTGAAAATTGTCTGTTGTGTCAAAGGATGAAGACAAAATAAATGAGGCATTAAAGGCGGTGGGTATGGGATCCGCTAATTGCGTGGGCTGCTGGGTGAAATAACTTGGGCCGGGAATGAGAATCCACTAATAGGTGGGCCGCATAAATAGTCTGGGTCGTATGGGTAGGAACAGTAAATAGTTTGGGCATGGGTATTAGAAGGTAAATAGTTTGGACTTAATAGGTATAAAGTGAGATTTTCCCTTCTTTAAAGGCAAAATACATAGTTTACCCATCAACATTGCAGCGAAATCCCTATTACACACCTCTCTTTCACGGAAAACCTTTTACGTACTCAAGATTTTAAAAGTGTGTCTAAGGCATACTACTTTTGACCAGATAGCACTTGCGTGTTTACAAAAAAAAAAGCGCGTGAAGCCCGTAAAAAATCTCATTTTTTGTCTCTCCTCCCCCTCCCTCTGGTCTTCTTCCTCACCACCCTCCCCTCATTTTCTTCTCCAAATAGAATTTTTGAAAGAACATATCAATTTTAGATCTAAAATTGAGCAGATTTTGTTGGTTTATTGTCCAAATATTGTGAAAACTATTTATTTGTGATAGATTTAAAAGTTTTAACAGTAGTATTTAAGGTTTAGTGAAAAAATCTAGAATCCACCATTGATGGGGTATCGAAAAAAGCTTGAAAATTCAATTGGGTCTTGTTGATTATCGGGTTATTGAACTCAATTTGTTGCTCGATTATTTTCGGCTAGTTGTTTAGATAGTGTGGTTGAATTTTGGTGTTGTTGGAAACTTTCTCACAAACAACCATGGTGGTAGCAACAATGGTGCTTAAGATACAAAATAGAAAGATGAAGAAGATGGATTTTAATTTTAATTTCTAATTTTTTTTCCTTTTTAAAGTCAATGACACGTGTCACGACCCTATTAGGTCATGACTTTCACGTTATCTGAAAAATTGGTCAAGCACAAAAATAGTGTATCTTAGACACACTTTTGAAAGATTGAATGTGTAAAAAAAATTTCGTGAAAGAGAAGAGTATAACAGGTATTTCGCTGCAAGCTTGATAGATAAACTATGTATTTTGCCTTCTTTAAATTAAAAGTTGTATGCACCTAATTAATACAAATCTATTGACATCTTGACAGAAGCCAAGTAAATGTGGAGTTAAATCTTTTCCCCCCACCTTTTCAATCAGATCACATGGTTAGAAGAAATATATACCGTATGGCGTTGGCTGGAGCTATCTACCACATTTGACAAGAGAGGAATCAGAAAAATTTCTAAGTAAAATGAGTACTCCTGAGGTGCTGGTGAGGAAGATCATACACATACAGAAGGTTCATAGTCGATGCTAAAGCTGGCTGGACAGTTGAGTAAGCCGAATTTATAGCCTGTTTGGCCAAACTTTTGGAAGAAAAAAAAAGTATTTTTGAGCGGAAACAGAAGTAATTTTGGAGAAGCAAAAAAATAGTTTCTCTCTAAAAGTACTTTTTTGAAAAATACTTTTGAGAAAAATATATTTAGAAGCGCTTTTTAAAAGTTTGGCCAAACACTAATTGATAATCAGATGTACTTTTCAAATTAAATAGTCAAATACAAACTATTTCTCACCAAAAGTACTTTTGAGAAAAATATTTTTGATAAAAAATACTTCTCAAATTAATAAGTTGATTTTAGAAAATTGGCCAAACAGACTATTATATTCATAGAGGATGATGGAGTTAGGGGTATGGGTAGTTATTGGTGCGCCTGTGCTGTTGGTTACCAAAGCTGAGGTTTGTTCAGCTTTATGGGTTCTTTTGCTTGGTTGTAACTAAGGGTGTCAAAGAGTATTTAAAAACCGATTAAACCGATCAAATTGTACCGTACCGAATCGATTTTTAGGTCTTTTTTATTTTTATATAAATCTATAACTGTACCAATAATTAGGGTAAGTTTTTTATTTTATGAAAATAAATCGAAAAAATACCGAACCGTACCGAATAAATTTATAATGTGAAAAATATAGTTATATATTAAGTTTAAAAATAGTAAATCATGAAATTTTTTCTTGGGCCTTGGAATTATGAAACAGTTACAAGCCAACAAGTAATTAAACTCAAAATCCTAATTCCCAAACCTATTATGCTACTTCTATTGAAACTAAATTATTTCCAGCATATTCACTAGGAAGACATAAGGTATTGTGGTGATTATATGGAGCAAACTACAATATATTGAATATGTTTCTTTTCGTATGATCTAGATTTATCTTTTTAAATTAATCTTCTATAGACTATATTCTTGAATCACAACTTGGTTAATATCTTTCCACTCGTGTGATTAATATTTTTTTGTATTTACTTAGCTTCTTTTACGATATTATAGACTAGTTGATGGAGCTATACTCTAGCCATCTTTTATGTTTTCTTAATTCATCACCTTTTAAACTGTAAAAATGTCTAGAGAGTTTTCTTAAGTCCTATAAAAGTACGTATGTTATTTCATTCTACTTCTACTAGTGACTTTTACATGACATTTAAAATAATTACCGAAAATCAACCGAACCGTACCGATACCGAAGAGAAACTGACATAATTGGGATGTTTTTTTTTAGTAACTAACTTTTTTATTAATCACCAGTGTAAATAATTACAAAATCATAGCTCGACTAACTCAGTCAGCTATCTGTATAAACACCCAAGAACAAAATCTATACATCATAACTACGAACTATCTACTAAAACTGAAGACTATGCATGATGGTTTGGACTCGTGGTGCTGCTCTAACATAGCACATCACTGCTATCTCTCTTGCAATTGCTTCCCAATTTCTACTCTTCTTCTCAAAAATTCTATAGTTTCTCTCCATCCATATGGCATAGAGGCATTTTACATATGCCATCCTGAATATTTGAGCTTGCGGTGATCTCCCTTTTGCACTTTCGATAGCCCATTCCAGATGGTGCTTCCACTGTGTATGCTTGCAGATTTGATGTTGAATCCACTGCATAGTTTTTTCCCAGAGTCTCTTGGAATATTCACATCCTGCTAGCAGATGATCTCTAGTTTCCTCTTGTGCTTGACAGAGACTGCATTTTCCTTCTACATTCATCCCCCATCTTATGAGTGTGTCAGTGGTCATCAATTTACCTTGTAATCCTAGCCACATAATTATCTTGGCTTTAGGTCGAGCATCATTCCTATACATGAGACATTTCCAAGGCACTCTAGCATTGTTGGGTAGTAATTGTTTATATACCAGGCTAGTAATGCTTTTCTTTATTGCTGTATCATTTTGAATTAGCTTCATATCCTCTCTGACTTCCATTATCTTCCTTATGATCCAACAGGCTCGTTGAGGAATGCATGCTTCCTGAATTTGTTGTCTTTTTATATAGTATGTATGCACCCATCTAATCCATGTCACACCTCCTTTTTTCCGAGGGGATAGGGGATAGGGGATAGGGAGTTTTTCCAATTTAAGTGACATTATTCAAAATGAGATTATTTATTTATTCAGAGTCGCCACTTGGAATAATTTATGGTGTTCCAAGTCACCGATTTATTTTAGAATCCCAAATCGAGAAAATTTGACTCTTATTTATGGTCTGCGAACACAGAAGACCGGGTAAGGAATTCTGTTAACCCGAGAGAAGGTGTGAGGCACTCCCGAATTCCGTAGTTTTAGCACGGTCGCTCAACTATTAATAATTGGCCTAGTTATCTGATTTAATACATGTTTTAAACCTATATGTACATTTTTATTTTTTAAACCGCTTTTAATTATTTATGGAACTTATTTGAACAAGTCGCGATATCGCAAAGACATTTGTTTCTGTACATATTATGAATCGCGTCACGTGAAATGCACCCGCAATTTACAACGTGTTTATTTTAATTATTATTCGAAGTTGAAGTCAAGTCGCGTGAAATGCGCACTTGAGTTGGGGGTTTACATATCGTGACCATGCCACGGGAACCATACCCATAGTCACGATGATTTATTAATCGCGCCTAAAGCAACTAGCACGTGTTCATGATTTATTTTTCCTTACGGGTTTGAGATCTGTGTAAGGTCAAGAGCTATGAGAATCAATTGTGAAAAATGGGTCATCTTTTGCTCTTACTAAATTGGGCATGACAAAAACTATTTTGGACTAGATAAATTAAATTGGATCGTAGTATAATTGGCCCTTTAAAGCCAATTAATGAGTATGCCCAGTTACTAGTTCATCAAGCTACTCCACTATCACTTAGTCAATTGCAGTAGTACATGTTTCATTAAGCAAAGTCCAAACACCGGGCCCAATCATTATTTTTTTTAAAGTCCAAACCTCATTTTCCAATTTCAACTAGCAGACATAGATTTTATCACCAAAGTTCAAACATTCACTACGTGCCCAAAAATCATATTTTTTTATCAATCTTCATGTTAATCATCAAGAAAGTAGCAAAATTTAACAAAGCTAATGAGACCTAACAATTAATACAGAAAAAAAAATTCAATCTTCATGAATCTAAATAAGATCAAATTATATATTCAAGCATAATATATTAATAAAATAATGATGAGAGAAATGGACCTTTACAAGACTGTTTTGAAACTCGGACAATGGACAAGGATGTAAATGGAGCCTCGACCAAAATCGACAAATGGAGCTCGAACTCGACGACTCAATTTTGGAGCTATTATTTTCTGTACAAAAGGGGACTGTTTTGCTGGGTTTTCCGCTCGGTTTTGTCGTGCTTTTTAGCTTGGTTTCCAGTTGGTTTCGGGGTTAGAGTTTGTGATGGATTGCTGGATTTTTCGAAAGAAAGCCGAAGAAAGAATGACACAAATAGAAATTCCCTTAACGTAGAATAAGCAAAAATATTTCTCTCAATTCCCTCCTCCCTATTTTTTTTCTTCTTCTCTCTCCTTTGTTTTCATCACATTTCACTTCTATTTATAGAAACTTTTTTTGAATTTTTCAGATTTTTAATTTTTATTTATTTTTTTATTTTTAATTTAAAAGAATTTTCACTTCCCATTTTTCTTATTTTTTAAAAAAAGTAATTCCCCACTTTCCTTTACTTTTATTTTTTAATTTCTCACTTTTTTTACTTTTAATATATTTAAAATCCCCCTTTTTTTACTTTTCGTTTTTTTTATTTCCCACTTATTTTACTTTTTCTTTTTTTTAATTTCCACTTACTTTTACTTTTATTAAAAAAAATCAGATACTCTTACTTTTATTTTTTAATTCCAACTTTATTTTACTTTTCATTTTTTAAATTTTCACATTCTTTTACTTTTATTTTTTTAATTTTTCACTTTCTTTTACTTTTTTTATTAAACAATTTCTACCTACTTTTACTTTTTTTTTTAATTTTATATTTCTACTTTTCCTATTTTTTAATTCCCATCCGAAAATTGTTTTAAAAAATAATAATAATAATAATTAATTTTTATTTATTTTCGGTTTTTAATTCATTTTATTTAAAAATAAAGATAAAAATAATAATAAAAATAATACTAATAGTAATAATTGACCTTTTAAATTATTAATAATTTCTCTCTCTCTCTCTCTCTCTCTCTCTCTCATATATATATATATATATATATATATATATATATATATATATATATATATATATATATATATATATAAGTGTAACAAAGCCAAAAAATATATATTAAATTCTAAAAATATTTACATAGTAGAAGGTGATAAAAATTCAAATATAGTCAAAAATTAGGTGCTCACAATCCATATCTTGTCCTGTTTGTGAGCTAGGCCGCAACATGTTTTTGTCACTACATCTTTATTCCACAATTTGATGTTGATTAGGTTTAATCCTCCCATGGATGTTGGAGAGCATACTTTTTCCCATGCTATCAGTGATTTCCTTGTGATTGTATTAGTTCCAGACCAGACAAAGCTCCTACAGTAAGCCTCTATAAGTGACAAGATTTTTGCAGGTATTAGGAATAATTGAGCCCAATATAATTGTACCCCAAAAATAACTGATTGTACCAACTGAACCCTGCCTGCATAAGAGAATTTTTTGGCAGTTCAGGAAGTGATTATAGCTGTAATCTTGTCAACAAGTGGCTTTCACTGGATAAGATTCAGTTTCTTTGTTGATAATGGTACACCAAGGTACTTGAAAGGGAGTTCTCCTTGGTTGAATCCCAGCTTAGCTAGTATTGTTTCTTTCTCCTAATGTTGAACCCCTCCAAAATATACACAACTCTTCCCCATGTTAGCTTGAAGGCCAGAGGCTGCAGAGAAATGAAGGAAGCATTGTTGCATTGCTGCTACTGATGCTAGGTCTCCTTTAGTGAACATAAGAAGATCATCTGCAGAACTGAGATGAGTGATTCCAAGCTTTAGCACATCTAGGATGATATTTAAAAGCTTTTACTTCTTTGATTTCATTCAGGCATCTACTAAGGTACTCCATAGCCATAGCAAAGAGAAAAGGTGACATTGGATCCCCTTGCCTAAGACCCCTTGCAGCATTAAAAGGCTCTGTTGGTTCCCTATTTATCACAATCGTATAGTTCATTGTATGCACACATTCCATTATCCAAGTAATAAATTGGGATGGAAAACCTAGTTCAAACATGACCTGTTCCAGAAAAGGACATTCAACAGAATCATATGCCAATTTTGATCATGCATCTAGGTGATACTCGTTTCCTGGTGTAGGACTTCACTAGTTCATGAGCCAGTATGATTAAGATGGTTTTGAAAAGTCTAATTTTGGTTATACATAAGAAAATAACCGAAAAATTGATATGATACAAAATTTATAAAATAACTGGCCGAACCGAACCATTGACACCCTTAGTTGTACTGTACATTTATCTTTCCCTAGTAATAAAATTTACTTAATTACAAAAAAGAAAAATAATAATTCTTACAGAAAAACTAATAATTCTTAATTATTTAGTACTACCATTTTTTTTGGTTCATTGAATTAATATACACACATACATATATATAGGGTATGTATTAACAGATGCGGATCCAGGATTCGAAGGTTGCGGGTGCCACCATGTTATGCATACAATATACATGTCAGTAGCTACAAAGACAGATTAGGAATATTGGGTCGGTTCGCTTAATTTTTGGTTAATTTGAATAGGCCTTTCATTTACAAAGCAAATAAGTTCAATTTTAGTTCAATTCTTTTACGCTTAATTTAAACACATTCTAAATAAAAATGCAAAAAAAAAAAAAATATTTCATGAAAGAGCGACTCCAATATAAATATTTGCTTAAAGAGTAGTTTAACTACACTATATATTCTTTGTTTGACTAGATTAATTTACTTGTATTGTTCTTTGTTTATTTTTTCATCTTAATTGTTGAGTTATATGACAAGTATTTTCAAAGAAAAACCTTCAACATTCAACATATGATATTCGACTCAAAACGACTATCAATCAAGCCATTTAATATTTTTTCAAAACCCAATAGAAGATATTACTCAAATTATATTCCAATATATAAATTAATATCGTTTCATTAAAAAAAAAAAATATGCTAATTAAAATTAATTCAAATTACCTATAGAAAATAATTGTTCATAAAGTAAGGTATAATGATAGAAACAAAATGATGACTGAAAGTTAAGAACATGAAGAAGAGACTTAGCAAGTAATAAAAGGAAGAAAAGGGGGGGAAAGAGCCTAAAAAGAAGGAAAAGAGGTGATGACCTTTACAAGACTGTTTACAAGACTTCATAAATCTACAAATTATATATAAGATCAATCTTCATGAATCTAAATAAGATCAAATTATATATTCAAGCATAATATATTAATAAAATAATGATGAGAGAAATGGACCTTTACAAGACTGTTTTGAAACTCGGACAATGGACAAGGATGTAAATGGAGCCTCGACCAAAATCGACAAATGGAGCTCGAACTCGACGACTCAACTTTGGAGCTATTATTTTCTATACAAAAGGGGACTGTTTTGCTGGGTTTTCGGCTCGTTTTTATCGTGCTTTTTAGCTTGGTTTCCAGTTGGTTTCGGGGTTAGAGTTTGGTGATGGATTGCTGGATTTTTCGAAAGAAAGCCGAAGAAAGAATGACACAAATAGAAATTCCCTTAACGTAGAATAAGAAAAAATATTTCTCTCAATTCCCTCCTCCCTATTTTTTTCTCCTTCTCTCTCCTTTTTTTCATCATATTTCTTTTCTATTTATAGAAAAAAAATTCGGATTTTTTAGATTTTTATTTTTTATTTGTTATTTTTTTAATTAAAAAGAATTTTCACTTTCCATTTTTTTTTATTTTTTTTTAAAAATAATTCTCCACTTTCATTTACTTTTATTTTTTAATTTCTCACTTTTTTTACTTTTAATATATTTAAAATCCAACTTTTTTACTTTTCTTTTTTTTATTTCCCACTTATTTTACTTTTCTTTTTTTATTTCCCACTTACTTTTACTTTTTTTAAAAAAAAAAAAATCAGATACCCTTACTTTTATTTTTTAATTTCAACTTTATTTTACTTTTCATTTTTTAAATTTCCACATTCTTTTACTTTTATTTTTTTAATTTTCCACTTTCTTTTACTTTTTTTATTAAACAATTTCTACCTACTTTTACTTTTTCTTTTTAATTTTATATTTCTACTTTTCCTATTTTTTAATTCCCATCCGAAATTTGTTTTAAATAATAATAATAATAATAATTAATTTTTATTTATTTTCGTTTTTAATTTATTTTATTTAAAAATAAAGATAAAAATAATAATAAAAATAATACTAATAGTAATAATTGACCTTTTATATTCTGAAAATATTTACATAGTAGAAGGTGATAAAAATTCAAATATAGTCAAAAATTAGGTGCTCACAGCTGCCCCTCTTTGCTTGGAAACATGAAGAGTTTTCAGTCAAAGACTAGGTGAGCCACGTGACTAATTTTTGACCAAACCATTATTCAAAAGGAAAAGAAATAAAAGATAGGGTGCAACCGAGTCCTGGTTTTGGACAGCCTACATATCCCGGATTATAGGAGAATCAGGTCGCGTGTAGTTCAAGGAGAATGGTGGAATGATGAGTTGAGGAGTCAAGTGAGGTTCCGTCGAGGCTTCGGTCCGCGGTCTTGCTATTATATCAAAATAAAAAAGAAACTAAACAAGCCTATCAATTATGAGTTACAAGATTCCTATCTATGAGTCTTCAGAAACTTGATCTCGAGTCTTGACTGGTTCTTCAAGCAGACTCTGATCTAAACCTTGATGCTCGCTAGCTGTAGGTTCTAGTTCATTGTTCTATAGCTTCTTCTAATCAAAACGGGACTCCAATGCTTGTGGCTTCAGTCATGTCTTAGCATTCCACATCTTTTCAATTGCTTTTGCATTTTGGATTCACTTATTTTTTTCTTTTCTTTTATTCTAAATTGAGACTTCTTCTTTTGGTCATCTCAAACCCTGTGCCTCGAGGTAAAACCTACTCAGACACCAAAACAAACAATTGAACGAAATTTTTCTGCCCCAGTTTGCACTAGGAAAATTTTATGAGTTATTGTAACAAAATTCTAAACTACTTCTTTATTGAAAGCAATAAAAGATCGGGAGTGGTGTACCCTAAAAATTTCATTTTTTTATTTATTTATTTTTGGATTGTGTTCTTTTATTGGCAAAAGGATGTCTCAACTAAGGATTGGTGTACCTTATTTTGGGAAAATGTGGCCAGGGAATGGGATACCCTATATTGGCAAAGATACCGGGGAATGGTGTACCCTGCATTTAAGATCAAATCAACTAGGGAGTGGAGACCCTATGTTGGAAAAAGCGACTAGGTAGTGGAGACCCTATGTCGAAAATAAAATCAACTAGGGAGTGGAGACCCTATATTGGAAAAGACGACTAAGGAGTGGAGACCCTATGTCTACAATAACATCAACTAGGGAGTGGAGACCCTATGTTGCAAAAGTAACTAGGAGTGGAGACCCTATGTCTAAAAACATCAACTAGGGAGTGGAGACCCTATGTTGGAAAAGACGACTAAGGAGTGGAGACCCTATGTCTACAATAACATCAACTAGGGAGTGGAGACCCTATGTTGCAAAAGTAACTAGGAGTGGAGACCCTATGTCTAAAAACATCAACTAGGGAGTGGAGACCCTATGTTGGAAAAGAAACTAGGGAGTGGAGACTCTCTGTCTAAAATCATCAACTAGGGAGTGGGGACCCTATGTTGGAAAATCATCAACTAGGGAGTGGAGACCCTATGTTTGAAAAAAGACTAGGGAGTGGAGACCCTATGTCTAAAATATCATCAACTAGGGAGTGGATACCCTATGTTGGAAAATCATCAACTAGGGAGTGGAGACCCTATGTTGGAAAAGAGACTAGGGAGCGGAGACCCTATGTCTAAAATATCAACCAACTAGGGAGTGGATACCCTATGTTGGAAAAGCGACTAGGGAGTGGAGACCCTATGTCTAAAATAAAATCAACTAGGGAGTGGAGCCCCTATGTTGGAAAAGGCAACTAGGGAGTGGAGACCTTATGGCTAAAAATAAAATCAACTAGGGAGTGGAGACCCTATGTTGGAAAAGGTAACTAGGGAGTGGAGACCCTATGTTGGAAAAGCATCAACTAGGGAGTGGAGACCCTATGTTGGAAAAGAGACTAGGGGGTGGAAACCCTATGTCTATAAATTATCAACTAGGGAGTGGAGACCCTATGTCGGAAAATCATCAAATATGGAGTGGAGACCCTATGTTGGAAAAGAGACTAGGGAGTGGAGACCCTATATCTAAAAACATCAACTAGGGAGTGGAGACCTTATGTTGAAAATCATAAACTAGGGAGTGGAGACCCTATGTCTAAAAACATCAACTAGGGAGTAGAGACCCTATGTCTAAAATAAAATCAACTAGGGAGTGGAGACCCTATGTTGGAAAACGACTAGGGAGTGGAGATCCTATGTCTAAAATAAAATCAACTAGGGAGTGGAGACCCTATGTTGGAAAAGAGACTAGGGAGTGGAGACCCTATGTCTAAAAATTATCAACTAGGGAGTGGAGACCCTATGTCTAAAAATCATCAACTAGGGAGTGAAGACCCTATATTGAAAAACGCAGCTAGGGATTGGAGACCCTATACTACCATGATTTTTTTTTCTTTTTAATTTCATATATTTTTTTAAGATAATGAGTAAAATGCGGGAAAGAGTTTGGAGAAGACTTCCCTTTTGCAGTAGTTGCTGCAAAACTGTTTCTAGCCTTTGCGTAATTTCGTTTTGGTTGCACCTGCTTCTTGCAAGTTGCTTTTGTATTGCACCTGTTTCCCTATTTTTTTTTCAAACAAAGAACAATTTGTCAGTTTGAAACGGTGGTTGGTTTTGTGGCCTTGATTGTTTCAGTCACTTGGTCTCGGTCCTTTCAGTTGCAACTCGTTATTTCCTGAATATCGATTGCATTTCTAACCTCGGAGAACCTATGGCTTTTCTGGACTTTTCCATGATGGTTAGTCACGTGGTACTTAACCTTTTCAACTTTTATTTTGCCCTTGTGGGCATTTGACTTTGAATTTCCTCTTTCAACAGTTTTTGATTTCGAAACATCGGCCAACATGGCTAGTTGGAGTCAACTTGATGCCCTTGCCGAGATTGGGTGCCTTTTCTTTTGCATATTGGCTTGTATCAAGTGAGAACCCTGTAAATCAGTCCTGCCTTCCCTTATTTGTCTTAGTTTCAGAACAGAGTTAAACCGAAAAGGATTCAAAGAAAAGCAAACAATAGAATGGACAAATGAATTTAGACAAGAGGTATCCTTTTCGGGGAAAGAAAGAAGGACTTATCTGGAGTGTATACAGACTTTAATGAACATGACATGCCTCTTGGACTAGATGCCTGATCTATGTAAACCGTCCAACTCTCAAAAATTCATCATAACTCTTGCTTTGAGACTGAGAAACTTTGCTCAGGACTGTGTCGATGCTAGTGACTGTGAGGATCCTCTTTTCGATCAGTGGCGCCCTTTGCGGGTTTTCACCAGCTGGCCTTTCTCATTTCTCTTCTCACCATCGCCTTATAGTTCTCTTTGTGAGTTTTCACTAACAAGACTCTCTCATTTTTGAATTTCTCTGCTTACCATCGCCTTATGGTGCCCGTGAGGTTTTCACCAATAAGACTCTCTCATTTTATTTCTCTCATTTTGTTGTATCAGATCCGAGTAACTATATCCTCCCATTTTGAATCTCTTTGCCGTTTGATCGGAAGGACTTGAAAAGGATTTGGGTAAAAAGAATTTGGATTGAATTACAACTTTGGAACCTTTCAGACAAAACCATCGCCAAACCATTATAACATCTGCCCTAGTTTCACTTTTGAGGGAATTTGGGTTTTTGTTACTGTGTGACTGAACCCCAGAGAGAGGCTGCCTATGTATCCTTTCGGAATCAAGTCAAACGTAGTTCAAGGACAAGAACTTTGTTTTTGATTCTCTTTTGTTTTGGTTTTCTTTTCTGTTTTGGTTTCTTCTCTTTCTTTTTCCTTTCCTTTTTTTCTCTTTTTTTTTTCATTTTGCATTTCATTTTCTTTGTCTTTTCTCCCTTTTTTTATATTTCTTTTTTCTTCTCTTTTCATTTTTTTTCATTCATTTTTTTAAATGACTTTCGGGTTCCAATGAGGGTAATCAAAGAATGGGAGCCGGCTCAAAAGGGTTTGCAAAGGGTTAAATATTTGGATAGTGAGAAAGAAAGTCTTCTTCATCCCAACCGGAGAACATTAATGCTATATAGAGGATCCAACATAGTACCTTCTGTGTTGACAGTTGTTTCAGGGACATTTTCTTCGATGTGTCCCAAGTACAACGCTCTCTTTTGGCAGTACTCTTGTGCAATGTATGGACCTTTCCAACCTGAATCCAATTTTCCTTTAGCTGTTCTGATTCTTTGTTTTATTTTCTTAAACCTATCTTCATTGCATTTTGATTCTTGATTCATTATTTCGAAGTTTGACAGCGTTTTAGGATCGGGGCATGAAGTCCGCAAGCATGTCATGTTATTGAAATCTGCATTTAACAGAACTGAAAAAAAAAAAGAAATGACAAAATTAAGAAAAGAGACATTCCTAGACAATGAAATATTAATTTTATTTTTTTTATTTTTATTTCGATTGATTTTTTTTGAATTTTAAAGATAGAAGGGTTTATACCGGAAAGTAAGACAATAAAGTAAAACATCCGGATCACACCCTGAGATAATCCGGAGGCAGAAAGGATAGCAAGACTGGCTACTGAGACTCCCGTCTGATGGGGAACTTTCAGGCTTGGCGACCATTTTTGGCTTTTGCTCTATCTCGGCAAGGGCTGTAAGGGCCTTCAGTGCCGGATCAAATTCCTCATCTCTCCAATTTTTGTTCATCAAACCCACTGAACCACTCTGAACGGCTTGTGATATGGCCTTAAAGGCAGCATGACTCAAGATTTGGCCAGTTTTTAAACCATTTTCGACCATCTTCCCAATTTTGATAGCCTCGGTGAACGGATTACCCATAGCAGACATCATGTTCTGGAAGTAGTTCGCCTCTTGGGCCTGTAGGAAGACCGTAACCATTTCTGTTTCGTCTATTGGAGGCTTTTCCCTGGCGGCTTGCTCGCGCCATATGATAGCATATTCACAAAAACATTCCGCGATTTTTTTTGTCAATCTGGACACAGAGTTCTCTTTTTGAATTTTTCACTCTTGCTTTTTTTCTTTATTTTTTTTTTGTTTTTTTTTTTCGCTCTTTGTTTTTTTTTCGCTCTTTTTTTTTGTTATTTTTGTCACTCTTTTCTTTCTTTCTTTCTTTTTTTTTTCCACTCAGTTTTTTTGATGTCAATGATCGAATCTGATGGGGATTGCCTACGTATCATGACGCCGCATGAATCAGATCTTGCGTAGTTCGGGGAATATCAGGAATAAAGTAAACAAACTAACCCTTTTTTCTGGATTTTAAATTATTTCTTTTTATTTTTTTAATTTTCGAAAGACTTATAAAGAAGAAAGAATTTTTTTTTATTTCGATTTCTTTGTTTTTTTTTTTAGAATTTTTGAAAAGAAAGAAAATATTATTTTGGATTTATTTTTTAATATTTTTGGAGAAAGACTTCTAAAAAAAGGTAGAAAATATTTTTGGATTTTGAATTGATTTGTTTCTTTTTTCAAATAAAAGATTTCTATAAAGAATTTTTTTTTTTGGCTTTTAAATTTATTTTTATTTGAGATTTTCTAAGGAAAAACTTCTAAAGAATGAATTAAAGAAAAATATTTTTGGATTTTGACTTTTGTTTTTATAATTTCCAAAAGAAAAACTTCTACAAAAGAAGGAAAAATTTTGGATTTTATGTGTCAAAGAAAAACTTATAAAGAAGGAATTAAAGGAAAATATTTTTGATTTTTTAAAAATTGGGGCTGGAACCGATAAGGTTTGCCTACGTATCTCACATCCGGTGAGAATTAGACCCGCGTAGTTCGGTTAGAAAAGCTTGACCTTTTTTTTTTGAAAATATTTGGCGTATTTTGAAATATATATTTTTTTTCAAAATGTTGGCAGAGTTTTGGGATTTTCAAATACCTGAATTTTCAGAAATCGGGTAAATTTCTCTCTCTTGCCTCACTCTTGATTTTTCTTGATTTTCTTTCCCTTTATAGAAGACGGTCAACATGCAAGCCGAAATAAATAAATGTACAAGTAGCACGTAACAATGCATCAAGATGGTCTTTTGATTTGGGTACACCTGTCCTAGACGGACCCAACCCCTGTGTTGAGTCCCCAAAGTCAAATGTACGTGATGCAAACAAGCGTACCTACTAGGGATCCGGCATGAGGTTATGTCATTCTAAGTTTTAATCCTGGTGTATTGTTCTAAACCTGGCTTACCCGAGCGGACAACTCGAGCCGGGGGAGGGGAGGGGGGAGGGGGAGCGTACCGGAAATACAGAAGCTTCACCTGCTTTGCAACCTGTTCGTACCTCGTTCTAAAATTAGGATATGACTCTAACAGAAAAGAAGCCACGCGAAGCGCATGCTTCCCAGAAGATTCAGGAGACTCAGAGAGAAGAGGGTTTCATAACAGTTTGTATACAGTTCAATTAATATCAAAGCGGTAAAAAGCGATATTTAGCACATTAGGCCCAAACATGTAATATCAGAGAATCACAAGAAAACCAAGCATAACAGTTAATCTAAGCTCGAATTCTAAATCCTGAACCAGAGATTCTGGGTTCGTTTCCCCAACAGAGTCGCTAGAGCTGTCACACCTCCTTTTTTCCGAGGGGATAGGGAGTTTTTCCAATTTAAGTGACATTATTCGAAATGAGATTATTTATTTATTCAGAGTCGTCACTTGAAATAATTTATGGTGTCCCAAGTCACCGATTTATTTTAGAATCCCAAATCGAGGAAATTTGACTCTTATTTATGGTCTGCGAACACAGAAGACCGGGTAAGGAATTCTGTTAACCCGAGAGAAGGTGTGAGGCACTCCCGAGTTCCGTAGTTTTAGCACGGTCTCTCAACTATTAATAATTGGCCTAGTTATCTGATTTAATACATGTTTTAAACCTATATGTGCATTTTTATTTCTTTTAACTGCTTTTAATTATTTATGGAACTTATTTGAACAAGTCGCGATGTCGCAAACTCATTTGTTTTTGTACATATTACGAATCGCGTCACGTGAAATGCACCCGCAATTTACAACATGTTTATTTTTATTATTATTTGAAGTTGAAGTCAAGTCGCGTGAAACGCATACTTGAGTTGGGGTTTACGTATCGTGACCATGCCATGAGAACCATACCCATAGTCACGATGATTTATTAATCGCACCTAAAGCAACTAGCACGTGTTCATGATTTATTTTTCCTTACGGGTTTGAGATCTGTGTAAGGTCAAGAGCTATGGGAATCAATTGTGAAAAATGGGTCAGCTTTTGCTCTTACTAAATTGGGCATGACAGAAACTATTTTGGACCAGATAAATTAAATTGGATCGTAGTATAATTGTCCCTTTAAAGCCAATTAATGAGTATGCCCAGTTACTAGTTCATCAAGCTACTCCCCTATCAATTAGTCAATTGCAGTAGTACATGTTTCATTAAGCAAAGCCCAAACACCGGGCCCAATCATTATTTTTTTTAAGTCCAAACCTCATTTTTCAATTTCAACTAGCAGACATAGATTTTATCACCAAAGTTCAAGCATTCACTACGTGCCCAAAAATCATGTTTCTTATCAATCTTCATGTTAATCATCAAGAAAGTAGAAAACTTTAACAAAGCTAATGAGACCTAACAATTAATATAGAAAAAAAAAATTTCAATCTTCATGTTAATCATCAAGAAAGGAGTAAAATTTAACAAAGCTAATGAGACCTAACAATTAATATAGAAAAAAAAATATTCAATCTTCATGAATCTAAATAAGATCAAATTATATATTCAAGCATAATATTTTAATAAAACAATGATGAGAGAAATAGACCTTTACAAGACTGTTTTGAAGCTCGGACAATGGACAAGGATGTAAATGGAGCCTCGACCAAAATGGACAAATGGAGCTCGAACTCGACGACTCAACTTTGGAGCTATTATTTTCTGTACAAAAGGGGACTGTTATGCTGGGTTTTCGGCTCATTTTTGTCGTGCTTTTTAGCTTGATTTCCAGTTGGTTTCGGGGTTATAGAGTTTGGTGATGGATTGCTAGATTTTTCGAAAGAAAGCCGAAGAAAGAATGACACAAATAGAAATTCCCTTAACGTAGAATAAGAAAAAAATATTTCTCTCAATTCCCTCCTCCCTATTTTTTTCTCCTTCTCTCTCCTTTTTTTTCCATCACATTTCTCTTCTATTTATAGAAAAGAATTTCGGATTTTTCAGATTTTTATTTTTTATGTTTTATTTATTTTTTTATTTTTAATTAAAAAGAATTTTAGCTTCCCATTTTTCTTATTTTTTTTAAATAATAATTCCCCACTTTCCTTTACTTTTATTTTTTAATTTCTCACTTTTTTTACTTTTAATATATTTAAAATCCCACTTTTTTTACTTTTCTTTTTTTATTTCTCGCTTATTTTACTTTTTCTTTTTTTTTAATTTCCACTTACTTTTACTTTTATTAAAAAAAAATCAGATACCCTTACTTTTATTTTTTAATTCCAACTTTATTTTACTTTTCATTTTTTAAATTTCCACATTCTTTTACTTTTATTTTTTTAATTTTCCACTTTATTTTACTTTTTTTATTAAACAATTTCTACCTACTTTTACTTTTTCTTTTTAATTTTATATTTCTACTTTTCCTATTTTTTAATTCCCATCCGAAATTTGTTTTAAAAAATAATAATAATAATTAATTTTTATTCATTTTCTGTATTTAATTCATTTTATTTAAAAATAAAGATAATAATAATAATAAAAATAATACTAATAGTAATAATTGACCTTTTAAATTATTAATAATTTCTATATATATATATATATATATATATATATATATATATATATATATATATATATATATATATATATATATATATATATAACAAAAACTAAAAAATATATATTAAATTCTGAAAATATTTACATAGTAGAAGGTGATAAAAATTCAAATATAGTCAAAAATTAGGTGCTCACAATCCATATCTTGTCTTGTTTGTGAGCTAGGCCGCAACATGTTTTTGTCACTACATCTTTATTCCACAATTTGATGTTGATTAGGTTTAATCCTCCCATGGATGTTGGAGAGCATACTTTTTCCCATGCTACCAGTGATTTCCTTGTGATTGTATTAGTTCCAGACCAAACAAAGCTCCTACAGTAAGCCTCTATAAGTGACAAGATTTTTGCAGGTATTAGGAATAATTGAGCCCAATATAATTGTACCCCAAAAATAACTGATTGTACCAACTGAACCCTGCCTGCATAAGAGAATTTTTTGGCAGTTCAGGAAGTGATTATAGCTATAATCTTGTCAACAAGTGGCTTTCACTGGATAAGATTCAGTTTCTTTGTTGATAATGGTACACCAAGGTACTTGAAAGGGAGGTCTCCTTGGTTGAATCCCAGCTTAGCTAGTATTGTTTCTTTCTCCTAATGTTGAACCCCTCCAAAATACACACAACTCTTTCCCATGTTAGCTTGAAGGCCAGAGGCTGCAGAGAAATGAAGGAAGCATTGTTGCATTGCTGCTACTGATGCTAGGTCTCCTTTAGTGAACATAAGAAGATCATCTGTAAAACTGAGATGAGTGATTCCTAGTTTAGCACATCTAGGATGATATTTAAAAGCTTTTACTTCTTTAAGTTCATTCAGGCATCTACTAAGGTACTCCATAGCCATAGCAAAGAGAAAAGGTGACATTGGATCCCCTTACCTAAGACCCCTTGCAGCATTAAAAGGCTATGTTGGTTCCCTATTTATCACAATCATATAGTTCATTGTATGCACACATTCCATTATCCAAGTAATAAATTGGGATGGAAAACCTAGTTCAAACATGACCTGTTCCAGAAAAGGCCATTCAACAGAATCATATGCCAATTTGATCATGCATCTAGGTGATACTCGTTTCCTGGTGTAGGACTTCACTAGTTCATGAGCCAGTATGATTAGGATGGTTTTGAAAAGTCTAATTTTGGTTATACATAAGAAAATAACCGAAAAATTGATATGATACAAAATTTATAAAATAACTGGCCGAACCGAACCATTGACACCCTTAGTTGTACTGTACATTTATCTTTCCCTAGTAATAAAATTTACTTAATTACAAAAAAGAAAAATAATAATTCTTACAGAAAAACTAATAATTCTTAATTATTTAGTACTACCATTTTTTTTTGGTTCATTGAATTAATATACACACACACACACACACACACACACACACACATATATATATATATATATATATATATATATATATATATATATATATATATATATATATATATATATATATATATATATATATATAGGGTATGTATTAACAGATGCGGATCCAGGATTCGAAGGTTGCTGGTGCCACCATGTTATGCATACAATATACATGTCAGTAGCTACAAAGACAGATTAGGAATATTGGGTCGGTTCGCTTAGTTTTTGGTTAATTTGAATAGGCCTTTCATTTACAAGCAAATAAGTTCGATTTTAGTTCAATTCTTTTACGCTTAATTTAAACACATTCTAAATAAAAATGCAAAAAAAAAAAATATTTCATGAAAGAGCGACTCCAATATAAATATTTGCTTAAAGAGTAGTTTAACTACACTATATATTCTTTGTTTGACTAGATTAATTTACTTGTATTGTTCTTTGTTTATTTTTCCATCTTAATTGTTGAGTTATATGACAAGTATTTTCAAAGAAAAACCTTCAACATTCAACATATGATATTCGACTCAAAACGACTATCAATCAAGCCATTTAATTTTTTTTCAAAACCCAATAGAAGATATTACTCAAATTATATTCCAATATATAAATTAATATCGTTTCATTAAAAATAAAAAAAAATATATATGCTAATTAAAATCAATTCAAATTACCTATAGAAAATAATTGTTCATAAAATAAGGTATAATGATAGAAACAAAATGATGACTGAAAGTTAAGAACATGAAGAAAGACTTAGCAAGTAATAAAAGGAAGAAAAGGGGGGGAAAGGGCCGAAAAAGAAGGAAAAGATGTGAGGCCCTAGGCTCAACTGAAAATAAAGGAAATCTTAATAAGTAGAAAAAATAAAAAATCAAAAGAGTTATGCTAACAGGGAATCGAACTTGCATTTATGAGGCCAAAGAAAGCCTCCAAAGGGAAGGAAGAACCAATGGCAGGAACCAATGGCACCTGCTTCCACTTTGTGACTTTGGGGTGTCACTCTATCCATATATACGTTGTTTCACAAAGATATTATGTACATAGTAAGAATTTTAGCGAAGCGAGCGAGTGCCGTGGTATCCCTACCTCATAAGGTAGATCTGCCCCTGTATGTATATGTATGTTTGGTTTAAAATTGAATAAAATTAAATAATTTTTATTTTATTTTTAATTTTGGAGTTCTTAAGGACTTTAAGAGAAGAGCTTTCGGAGAAGCGCATTATTCTCATTCGATTATTTTATCCAGGTATTAGCTAATCCTCGTATTGTTATTAACATGATAAAAATAATAATCCCCAAATTATTATATCGAAATTGAAAATTCTAACCAAACACATGACAAAATAATCTGGCATTTTATTTCAGAATTATTTTCATTTATTCCTGATAATTAAGAAACCCAAAACGGTTATGCATGCTAGAAGGCACAATGTTCTAGACTTACGAAATACTATGAACCATCCCTTTGTGCCCATGCAAACTTCTGGACTATTACTCTAGCATGTAATCAAATTTCACTCACTGATATATTAAATTTTTTTGACAAATCATTATTAAAACTGATTAAGTGTTTATAATTAAACATGGATTTCTGATTTTGAAAGTAAGTCAAGAAACTTTTAGAGCAATTCAAATACAAGGGAAAATACATTCTCGTTCAAACACATTCTCGATCGCCTGCCTTTAAACTCTCAAAGATACCTCATACATAGGGAAAAGAGGAGAAACTAGAATAAAAAAAGACACTCCACAAGAAAGAAATATATAACACTAGCTTAATTAAGATGCTCGATTACGCAGGGTCCGGGGAAGGGCCACACCTTAAGGGTATGATGTGGACAGCGTACCCTAATACAAGCATTAGTGACTGCTTCCACGGCTCGAACCCGTGACCTATAGGTTGCACGAAGATAACTTTATATTGCTCAAGGCTTCCTTCTAAGATGCCTACAACAATTGGCAATAAATTATAACTTCTATTTGTGAGAATTAAGTAGGTTTTGTAATAGGGTATTTTTGAGCATTCTTGAGAATCTTGGTAAGAGCTGCTTGACCTAAATCAAGTCCACAAACATCAGCTAGCTGAACTAGATATAGCAAAACATCAGACAGTTCCTCCTCCAAATGTTCCTTATCATCTGATGTCCAGTTAGGTAGTCCTCTTGCAACTTCCCCTTTCCACTGGAATATCTCTGATAGCTCTCCCACTTCTCCAACCTGTTCCAACAATTACAAAATAGACTATAAGATTTATTCTTTTTTGATAAGGTAATAAATTTCATTAAAAATGGCGAAACATGCCCGTACACAAGAAGTATACCAAAAAAAAAAAAGAAAAATAGACTATAAGGTTCTTATATGCAAAGTACATGTATGTAGTCTATTTATAGACAGAGTTAGATCTGCGACAGATTCTGTGGGTTTAACTAAACTCTTTGTGCGACTAAAGCAAAAAATATTTCCAGATTTTTGGTCCATGAAAAAGAATTAGGTACACGCATGCGGATGGCATGTTGAGACATAATATGTTTAGTTAATTAAAAGTGTAATGTTGAAATTGTGTGACACGCTCATCTAGTTAAAAACTTAGAAGATTGTCACATAATATAACATACATATACATATAATAAGATCGCATTCATTGTAAATCTATGGACGGTTAATTCTGGATTACTATTTTTAAGACATGTTAGGAGGCTTACCAAAGCTAGAAGAAGATTCCTAGGACTGTGATACTGATCCCATCCTCTAACTTTGGCAAATTCAGCAAGCCTATCTCTAAGCTCCTGAAGAGAGACATCCTTCATTACTTTCCTACTATATTCATAGGAATTATTCTCCATCTTCTCTTATTAGTTAATTAGTAGCAGTAGTTCATGTTTCACTGTCTCCTTATCTCACTACTTATAGACAATCATCTATTGCTGTGTATGGTTTTTTTCTTCTTGTTTTCAAATTAATTTTTTTTTTTTTTTTAAGATGGTGGGATTTTAGGAGATATGACTAGCTGAGTTTAGTTAGTGGAGGGGCCTTCTCACGTGAGGTATGGTAAAGATGTTTCTGTGTTTTTTTTTTCATGACTTGATATCACTCACTCTACATCACCTGCCTCAATTTGCTAGGAATATAGGTTTCCTATTGGTCTATTATTGGACAATTCCTTTTTCCACATTAAATCTCTATCAGATCTCACCTACAGTATTTGCTTTTAGTTTCTTCCCCTAGCTAGCTAATTTGGATTTATCTCCTTCCACTTGTTGGAAGGTGGTAATTGAATTTATTTTGTAACCTTTTTGTTTATTTTGTTTTGTTTCTATGTTGCAATATTGTCATAAAAATTTGTTTGTCCTTTTTACTTTTAATCGTGGAGTCTAGTAGACAAACAGATAGCAAGATCCCCATATGCCGTACTTGGATCGTAAATTTCGGATTTATGCGGCTTTGATCAGGACAATATGCTATGTTTTGCCCGGTTGGAGACTTTGTGTCCTATTTGGGATGAATTTAACTTATATACATTGGTATTGTAAAGTATTTTTATATTGCGGAAGATCGTAGGTTAACTAGCACGCAATCACACACAAAGTAAATAGAGAAGAAAAATCAACACAAGGATTTAACGAGGTTCAGCTAAGTCTAATCCTCGGGGCAGAAGCAGAGAGAGTTTTTCACTATGAATGAGAAGAAAAACACAATACAATCTACAGAATCCCCAACTACAGCCCCTATATATAGATCCCAAATAGTCCCAAACCTATAAGAGAAAGGTTTTCCAATTTGACAAGGACTATAGGTTTTCCTTTCCCAAATCTATTAGGACAATGGATTTTCCTAAACCTATAGGGATTATGGGTTTCCTAAAAATACAAGGAAATAATTCAAGCCACAAAATAACAAATCTTCCCCTTAGCTTGAATTCTCTTCATTAACAGGAACAACGTCTCTCTACATTGTCATCAGCCCTCACGAGGGCTCTACCCATTGTCGCACACATTAACCAAGTCTAGGCAACGCCTAAACTTATTAAGAGACTCAATATCTTTAGCCATAACACTAATTCGTCGATTTGGTTATGTACTCTGAATAGCTTCTGGATAGCTATAACACTCAAACGCATCAACGGTCTCTGCAACTGCCAAATCACCCACAGGATTTGAATATCCAAGAAGATTCACAGCAACTACGTTTGCAAACCTTTGTGTTCGGTTGATCATTCTCTTCTCTTTGCATGTTGCAATGCTATATGGTTGTTGTTGCACAGGTGCATCAACATTATCATCTTGATCAATATTTTGTACCTCATCCACTTTTTCTACTTTAGAACTACTGGGCTGAGCTAGTGGAGATTGAATTTCTAGCTCTATGTGGTCACTGACACCACCATCTGTTTCTGCTATTGTCTTCTCCCTCTGACTGTCCAGTGAGGAAGATTCATTGAATGCTACATCGCTACTAATAATTAGCCCTGGAGTCTTTTGATTTGTGCACTACAACCTATAACCTTTTACTCCAGTTGCATACACTAGAAATATGCACTTCTTTGCCCTCGACTCAAATTTTTCATCCCTAACATGAGCATAAGCAGGACAACCACATATCCTTAAATTTGAATAATCAGCAGGCGAACCGGACTATACCTCAAAATGAGTTTTGAACTCAATAGCTGTGGATGGAGATCTGTTGACCAAATAACAAGCTGTATTGATTGCTTCAGCCCAAAATCCTTCCTAACACATGAGTGTGAAAGCATGCTTCGTGCCCTATCACAAAGCGTTCTATTTGTACGTTCTGTAACACCATTTTATTGTGGTGTTCCAACACAAGTGCGGTGTCTCACTATGCCCTCTCTGCTGCAGAAATTATCAAACTCGGAATTGCAAAATTCCAACCCATTGTCAGTTCGAAGACGCTTAACTTTTCTTTCCGTCTGCCTCTCAACCATTGTCTTCCATTCAACAAATGTCGGAAATACCTCATCTTTTGTTTTCAGAAAATACACCCACACCATCCTTGAGTAATCATCAATCAAAGTCATAAAATACATGTCACCGCTCTTGGAGGGAACTCTGTTTGGACCCCACAAGTCTGAATGTATATAATCTAACTTGTCTCTACTCTTGTGCTCGGCCTTCTTGCTGAACTTTACCCTTGTTTGTTTACCAAATACACAATACTCACAAAAATTCAAAACTTGATTTTTGTACCCATTCAACATATTCTGCTTACTCAACAAAGATAATCCCTTATCACTCATATGACCAAGTTGCAAGTGCCATATCTGAGACCGGTTCAGATCACTTTTTCAAGAAGCTACAACAGCTTCCCCTTCAACTACACTGGCCTAACGATGATACAATTTAGAATGCAGTTTACCCTTCATGAGTACCATGGAGCCTTTACACACTTTAAGTATTTCATTCTTAGAGTGAAATTTATGCCCTTGATAATCCAAAGTCGAAAGAGAAATCAAATTTCTCTTTATCCGAGGAACATGCCAACACTCAATGTTTCTGATAATTCCATCGAACATTCTCAATTTGATGTTACCAATTTCCTCTACTGGTAATGGATTATCATCTTCTATGTAGACAATACCACTCATTTGCTTATAAGTTGCAAACCAATTCTTGTGTGGACACATGTGGAAAGTAGCACCAGAATCAAGAACCCAAGAATTATGCATATGACTAGAACTCACAGCACAGACTTCCCCTACATAGTCGCTATCATCAGAATTATTGCCACTGTCAACAATATTTGCGGAATTATCTATTTTCTGCTTCCCTCTTTTCTCCTTCAGCTTAGGACAATCTCTCTTGTAGTGACCTTGCTCCCCGCACTCATAGCAATTTTGCTTCCTTGCTTTAGACTTTGATCTGGCGGTTGACTTTTTCCTATTAAAGTCCTTTTGTTGTGTTCTTCCTCTAATCACAAGACCCTCGCCCTCAATTCTGCTGTCTGGAAAACTCCTTTTCAACTCTTTAGATTTTACTGCATTACTAACATCTTCCAGTGAAATGCTGTATTTCCCATATAGCAACGTATCGGCAAAAGTATCATAAGACGGTAAAGAACATAACACAATCAAGGCCTGATCCTCACTCTCAATTTTGATATCCACGTTCTTCAAGTCCATTATAATTGAATTAAACTCATCAAGGTGAGTTTTAACATGTGTACCTTCGTTCATACGGAGGTTGTATAACCTATTTTTCAGGTAGAGGCAGTTTGTCAGCGATTTCTTAGAATACAGATCTTCCAGCTTATTCCATGCCATTGCTGCAGACGTTTCTTCAGCAATTTCCCGAAGAATGCTATCTGTAACGCTCATGAAGATCGCACTCATAGCCCTCTCCTTCAGGTCAGCCTTCTCTGTCTCTTTCATCTCTTCAGAAAAATTCTCATCAATTGCCTTCCATAACCCTTGTAATATTAGGGACGATTTCATCCTAATCTTCCATAGACTGAAACTAAAACCCCCGTCAAATTTCTCTACTTCGTACTTTATTGAAGATGATGAAGACATCTTAACCCTAGATTATATGTAGAAATCCGAACCTTGCTCTGATACCAATTGTTGCGGAAGATCGTGGGTTAACTAGCACACAATCACACACAAAGCAAATAGAGAAGAAAAATCAACACAAGGATTTAATTAATGAGGTTCGGCTAAGTCTAATCCTCGGGGCAGAAGCAGAGAGAGTTTTCCACTATGAATGAGGAGAAAATCAAAATACAATTTATAGAATCCCCAACTATAACCCCTATATATAGATCCCAAATAGTCCCAATATAAGAGAAAGGTTTCCTAATTTGACAATGACTATAAGTTTTTCTTTCTCAAATCTATTAGGACAATGAGTTTTCCTAAACCTATAGGGATTATGGGTTTCCTAAAAATACAAGAAAATAATTCAAGCCACAAAATAACATTTTAAAATATCAATGTGACATACTATCATAGTAGATTATTTGCCTTATTTTACAGATTAATAATTCCACGAATCAGTTTACAAATTATAACATGTTACCTGTAATCATCGTGATCTTACACTGTCACTGTATAGAAGTTAAAACTTAATTGAGAATGATATTGCAAAAACCAGACTTATGTTGTTCCAGCATGTTTATCTTATGTTGTGCAAGCATGTTTATCTTTATTTCAAAACATATTTAATATTTTACCTCTATATGTGGGTCAGGAGATCTTTATAGGATGAGATAAGATCTCAAGTTTTGCATAAAAGCCAACAGGAGCTAGGCTGTTTGTATTTTGCTCTTTCCTATTGAGATTGCACTCATATGCGATGAGGTTACTACTTTTCTTCAGAGCCATTATACATTATAAGAATATGGCGTCAAAAACATTATTTTATGGAGTGGCTTTTGGATAATCTTGTTAAACAAATGCTAAAGTATCTTAAAAGAAGGATGTTTTCTTAGTTCTGACTGTTTTATATTCCTATTTTTTTTGCTTTAGGTGATACAAGCGATCTCTCTCTTTATTTTATTTTGGCTCACACTTTATGGATATGTATGTCAGTCGATATGTTTGTCTAGATCCTCAGATTTGCCTATATCTCAAGAATTGGTCTAAACTCATTGAAGAGATTAGATGCAATAACCCCAGAATTAGCATAGGGAAAAGCATTCCTAAAATGATTAACTTGTCTGAATTCTGCCCATATTATAAGAAAACCCAAATTAAATCTACAGCTTATCAGGAAACAGGCATAAAGGTGAACGTCAATCTGTCATATACAATTTTATTGCATGGAGATTAAATTTTCATATACTAGAATTTTCTAGCATAGAGATTTGAGCATATGCTCTCTTTCTTTCAAATGGTATTCTTGTCTAGCCTAGTTCCCCCTATGTATCTTTGTTTTTGTTCTTTTTCTTGTTTTATAACTCGTGGTGGTTTTAATTTATGGGAAAAAAAAAGAAAAAGAAAAACTAAGCCGTTGACTTATGTTGCCTGTATGTAATGGCTGCTGAGGTGGAGGCGGCAGGCATGAGAGGCGCGGGTCTATGCAATTATCTTTATGCTCGAACAAGTCAGCGCGCAGGAACATGACTTGGTTTGTAGCAATGAATGTCGAGTTCAAAATTGGTGGTGTGTTGATATAGTGGAACTGTGGAAGTGCACTAAGGTTTGTCATCAGATGTGGACCAGCTCCATTGCCAGAAGTTGAGTTTGGATAAAATGCACCTGTTAATTGAATCAGGGAAAAAGCTCTTAGCTCTTATTTGAAATGGACTTTCAATTGCACTAGAAAATTATAGTACCTGATTGATTAGGGAACAATGTTGCCACCTACAGTAACTTAACTGTGTTATGTGTAACCAGTAAATGAAACATACAGCATTATAGAAAGAATGAAGCAGGCATCTAAACTACCTCAAATACTATTGGTAATGACTTTGTTACCACTAAGTAAATCATGTAAGTTAATTTTTATGGTAGCTTCTAAGGGGAAAAATGTTAAGGACTATCATCACCTCATCTGGTTCTTGAAAATATTACCACAGGAAAAGATTAACTCAGATGGAGAAAGCCAGATAGGGAAAATTTCATAGCAAATTTATATTCTTGACAACAACATTGTGGGATTCAAACTAACAAAATTGGCAACTTTTTCCTAGAATAATAATGAATGTGCAAGAACTGTTTTACAAGAGGAATCTGCTAAGGTATGTTACAAATCTGTATTAGATTTGAGTTGCAACAAAATCTATCATAATAATGGAGAAGAACTACGACAGGATCCAAAGCTACGCGTGGATCCCCTATGGCTGCTAGGAATACTAATCAACATATCTAAAACTTCCTTCATGTTAGGCCGATCATAAGGGTTTTCAGCCGTGCACCTTATCCCAATCCTAAGCAATTCACACATTTCTTCTGCTCCCTCTACCAGTCCAGATACTAATACAGCAACCGGGATCATGGCTCTAGTAAACCCTTTCTTTCCATATCCCATGACCCTTGTTGCCCATTCAACTAGACATTCTTCGCCTCCGTCTATAGCATGCCTCCCTGTTGCTAGCTCCATAGCTAGCACACCATAGCTGTACACATCTCCTTTTGTAGTGGCCTGCATTGTCTGCCCATATTCTGGTGCAACATAACCAATAGTCCCGGCCACCATTGTGCTAACATGAGTATGTTCAGAATTCATGACCCTAGCAAGGCCAAAATCTGTAACTTTTGCCTTTCCATCCTTGTCAAGGAGCACATTACTAGCCTTGACATCTCTGTGAACAATGCAAGGGTAGCACTCGTGGTGTAAGTAGACTAAAGCACGTGCCACATCGATTGCTGCTTGTATTCTTCTCTTCCATGTAAACCTTGTTCTATCTGTTATGACGTCGTCTAATGTTCCACCTTCCATGTATTCATAGACTAGCAGTTTCTCTGATCCATCAAGGCACCACCCGTAAAGAGTTACAAGGTTCGGATGAGGCCAACCTGAGCCATTTCTACTGAGCACTTCCATTTCAGCTCTGAACTCTTTTTCTCCCTCAATTCCTTCCCTTTGTAGCTTCTTCACTGCTACTTCCCTTCCATCAGGCAAGACTCCACGATAAACTATTCCAAATCCTCCCCTCCCAATAATTCTATCGTTCGAGAAGTTCCACGTGGCCTTCAGTATGTCAGAATGTGTGAAGCTTGTTCTGTCCAAACGGATAACCTTAACATCATCAGACATCCCCGAAGAGGATACACCTGAACTTACTGGCAAATCATGTCGGCCCTGTGTATTCTCCAGAAAGTGTCCTGGTGTATTTCTGGGGCATTTTATAACAAGGCAGACAAGGAGTGACATGACTCCACAGATTAGAAAAGCTACTACCAGAACCAAAATTACCAAAAGCGCACCCACCTTTGTGGGCCGCCTTTTGTGATTTTCGTTCATGTTTCTTTTAGTATTGTCCGTAGAGTTGTGCATGAAGGACGGAAGATGCAACAACGGATTACCAAGAAATGATGACTTCTCAAACGTAAGCATTTGCCCGGTTTCTGGTACAGATCCATACATGTATGGGTTGTAAGAGATGTTGAATTTGCTCAGATCATGCAAGTTACTAAAGCTAGCTGGGAATGGACCAGAAAAATTGTTAAATGATAGGTCAAGATTTAGCAAGCACTTGATATAGCCAATCTGCTTTGGTATTTCACCAGAAAATTTGTTCTTTGAAACATTAAGGACTACTGCTTGCACTTGTGCAATCTCCAAAGGGAGCCTACCGGAAAATTCATTAGCTCCCAAATGCAACATACTTATGTTCTTCATCTTGCCAATCTCAGGAGGAATCTCACCAGACAATTTGTTTTCACTAAGTTGAATATAGCCCGGTACCTGATTTATTCGGACATTACTACCAAATTCACAGACTGGAACTAAAACATACCCTTTAAACAAGTTATCCCCTAGGCTTCTACAATTCTTCCCTGTTAATAGAGGATATATAAAGCTAAATGGAGGGTAGTCAGCTGGTATCCACCTCCTCATCGCAAAGCAGTCGCCCGAGCCAGCACTGACCTCATCTTTTTTCCTATTCAATAAAAAAGTAGGCATTGGATTTGCACCAATACTTGCTAATTGAGGAGGAATTGAACCAGAAAGTTGATTATTCGCGAGATTCAACCATAACAAGCTGCTGCAGTTCCCTAACTCCGGTGGGATTTCACCGTTCAATGAATTGTTTGCGAGCATTAACCACAATAGTGACCTTAGCTTCCCAAAACTTGGTGGTATTAAACCTGTTAACCTATTAGAGGAAAGATCAAGAGCCTGAACTTTAAGAAGATCTCCATATTCTGAAGGTATATTGCCAGTAAACTGGTTGTAAGCAAGAATCAAAAACTCCAAACCTTTCATCCGCGAAATTTCAACTGGTAATGAACCAGAGAATTGGTTATCACTTAAGTCCAACCGCGAAAGGTTCACCAAGTTTGGAATACCTGATGACACTATGCCTCCAATATAAGAGTTTCCATGCAACATGAGAAATCTTACCTGTGTCAATTTCCCAAAAATTTCTTGTATTTCTCCTCCAAAGTTGTTTTTACTTAGGTCCAAAAAGACCATTTTGCTTAGGCCTGATAGTGTTTCTGGAATATCACTTGAAAAGTTATTACTTCCTAAGGAAAGTTCTTTAAGATTCAGTACTGATCCAATCTCTCTAGGGATTGACCCTGAAAAACTGTTGCCCCACAAATTCAACTTTAGTAATCCTTTACAATTAGAAATGGATTTTGGCAATTCTCCAAATAATAGATTTTCTGATAAATCCAAAACTAGCAAAGAGCAATGTTGGGTGAAAATCCAGGAAGGTAGAGAACTCCTGAATTGATTATGAGATGCTGAAAACATGTTCAGCTTATCAAACCTGAGTGATAAATTCCCTGTCAATTCATTGCAGCTAAGATCAAGATACTTCAGATTCCAACACTGATCAAATACATTTCCAATTTCACCAGTGAAATTGTTACTAGAAATATTTGCAACAACTAAATTGTCACAACTCTCAGGGATTGTTAACCGATGAATCCTGTTCATTGTCAAATCAAGAACTTCCAGCTTGTTTAGACCAGTCCAGTTGAACTCACCATCAATAATATTGCGTGACAAGTTCAAGAACTTCAGATTTTGACACCGGCCTAAGTCTGTTGGAACGGATCCTGAAAATGTGTTCTTGGACAGGTCAAGTGAGGTCAATTCTGTAATGGATGAGAAATTATAAAACAATTTCCCGGCCAGGTTGTTGCCCGAGAGATCGATTCCAGTGACACGATTGCTGATAGTATTGCATGAAATACCAGGCCATTTGCAAGGTGACAAATCTGTAGGATTCCATTGTGTGTATTTAAATCCTCTGTCAATAGGATTTTGATCCTCAAGAAATGACTTCAAGTTCAAAAGTAATTGCTTGTCAGTCTCCAGTGAATCTCCACAAACAAGCTTACCTGTAATTTTGCATAGTGAAAAAATTAAAACATTAGTCATGCTGCAATAAATGTAAGTCTGCTCTCAAAAACCATTTAAAATTTGACCTGTTTACATGTAAAAACATTATTCTTGCTGCAATAAATGCAAGTGTGCTCTCAACAACAACAATAACATACTCGGTGTAATTACACAAGTGAGATGTAGGAAGGGTATTGTGTACGCACACCTTACCTATGTTCTCAAAATCTCAAAAACCATTCAAATGTTGTTTGAAAATGGACTATGTTTACATGTAATAATAATTACTCCATCTCTTTTGCACAGATCAATAAGAAAGTGATCAATTATGTACTAAGTCAGCCTCTAATACTAAGATTGATCAAAATCAAGCTAACAAACATGACATGAGGATAAAATTATTGAAGTGGTGAATTGAAGTATACATACCTGTTATGAGAATGAAGAAATTAAGTAATGCAATGGGAAGAAGAGTATGAGATTCCCCTTTTGACATGATAAGTGTCAGGTTATCTTGTTTTCCTCTCTTTATTTCTTCTTTGTATTTACTGAGTGTCAAATGAGTTATTGTTCTCTCCTGTAGGAATATTAATATTATTAATGTAAAAAGAAGAAGGGGTTGGTTGGTTCCTTAGGAACAATTAATATCAAATATGAGGAATAAACATAGGAAAATGTGTGGTTGAATTTCAGAGAACATGCAGATATGGACCAAAACAAATTGGAACACATGCACGTATACTATATTTTTAGATAATTAGTTGTGGACTCCTAGTAGTCTAATTTTGACTAGATTGACTTTGGTGATTATTAAAGATCAAAAGGTGTGTTTTATTATAACTTTTTTAGTTAGGACTTAGGAGTAATGGTCTTTGATGGGGAGAGGACAAGCTTTGGAGGAATATAGCCGCCCAACTTGACCATAATTTACCGTGGCTGGTGGTCAGAGATGGTGTTTTTGGCCTTATTTTAATTTGTCTATTACTATTATTATTACTAGTTCTAAAACTCAACATTGACCAATTTTCACGTCTGGACAGTCTAGTGATTAGTATGTTACAACTACTCATAATTCAGTCGTTAATAAATTTATATCACGTATCTTTAGAGCCGCGTATAAATTGAATTGTTATCTATTTTTCGGGTAAACAGTTTGGCGCCCACCGTGGGGCTAAGAATAATAGTGGTTATTTGATACAAATCTCTCTAAAACACACTATTTTACACTTGCTCTTGGAAGTATCTTTGATTTCAGGCTAAAAATGACCAACTCTCAATTAATGCCCCTACACATCGACAACGAATCTGGCCATCAAGGTGAGAATAACAACGTGACGCCCGGGGATGAAAGGCCACTCGCTGACCCCGTTGGGACTCGGGCCGTGGATCCAATTGACGTTAATTCGCATGTGGCCATCGAAGCGAACCAACATTCCAGTCCCGAAAACAACATCCATGGTAGAACCCGATCTGCAGTTCGAAATACCTAAAATATTGGAGAAGACGGGATCAGCCTGCGTATGATCTTCGAAATGCTGCAAGCTCAACAGGTGACGATAGCTCAGTTGCAGAGCCAAACCCAGGCACCGAGCAAGGCTGAGCCCGGTCCACCCCAAGAAGTCAGCCACAGAACGGGGCCAGCTATGGTAAGGTCAAATAAATAAGAATCGGGGACTAACCCCGAAATTATAAAGATGTTCGAGGAACTGACAAATCGGATAGAGTCAGGGGAAAAGAGGATCGAAGCAAACGATAAGAAAATGGAAACTTATAACTCCAGGGTTGATTAGATCCCGAGGGCACCACCAATATTGAAGGGTTTGGATTCCAAAAAGTTCGTACAAAAGCCCTTCCCCCCGAGCGCGACTCCTAAACCGATCCCCAAGAAGTTCCGCATGCCCGAGATTCCTAAGTATAAAGGAAAGACCGACCCCAACGAGCATGTCACCTCTTACACGTGTGCTATTAAAGGGAATGATCTAGAGGACTACGAGATCGAATCCGTATTACTAAAGAAATTCAGGGAAACCCTGTCAAAGGGAGCAATGATATGGTATCATAATTTACCACCTAACTCTATCGATTCTTTTGCCATGCTTGCAGATTCTTTTGTAAAAGCACACGCCGGAGCCATAAAGGTCGAGACTAGGAAGTCAGACCTTTTCAAGGTAAAGTAGAAAGATAACGAGATGCTCAGAGAGTTTGTATCTCATTTCCAAATAGAATGAATGGATCTACCACCGATCACAGGCGATTGGGTTGTTCAAGTTTTCACCCAAGGACTAAATGAACGAAGCTCGGTGGCTTCACAATAGTTGAAGCAGAACTTGATTGAGTACCCGGTTGTTACCTGGGCCGATATACATAATCGATATCAATCAAAGATTAGAGTCGAAGATGACCAGTTGGGGGCTCCTTCTGGATCCGTTACCAAAAGGGACATCGATCGAGAACCAAGGTTGAATAGGGATCGATACCAGCCATATAATAGAGATCGTAGGGGCAACGGACCTAGGCACAACTCCGTACGAAGTGAAAGAAGAAGTGATCGAGGCTAAGGCTCTCTAGGGCTGATGAGCATGAATGGTTTCGACAGGCATACAGACCTAAGGAAGCACCGCGATTGTCGGAGCATAACTTCAATATTGATGCATCTGACATCGTATCGGCTGTCAGACGCATCAAAGATACTAAATGGCCTCGACCTCTACAGACCGATCGAGCCCAGGGAAATCCCAATCAAGTATGCAAGTATCATGGCACCCATGGCCACAGAACGGAAGATTGCAGGCAGTTGAGAGAAGAAGTATCCCGATTATTCAATGAAGGGAACCTTCGGGAGTTTTTAAGTGATCGGGCCAAGAATCACTTCAAAAAATAGAGAGTTCAATAGACAAAACGAGCAAGAAGAACCGCAACACATTATTCACATGATTATCGGAGGGATTGATGTTCTCCAAGGGCCAGTGTTAAAACGCACTAAGGTGTCAATCATAAGGGAGAAACGATCTCGGGCTCAGGATTACATACCGAAAAGAACCTTGTCCTTCAACGATGAAGACGCAGAAGGAATCATGCAGCCCCATAACGATACACTGGTAATATCTGTACTCATGAATAAGACTCAAGTTAAGCGTGTGTTAATTGATTCAGGTAGTTCAACCAACATCATTCGATCGAGGGTCATAGAGCAACTCGGTCTACAGGACCAGGTTGTGCCCGCAGCCCTAGTGCTAAACAGATTCAACATGGCATGTGAAACTACTAAGTGAGAGATAACTTTGCCAGTAAACGTGGCCGAGACCATCCAAGAGACAAAGTTTCACATGATCGAGGGCAACATGAGGTATAACGCCCTGTTCGGGAGACCATGGATCCAAAACATGAGAGCAGTACCCTCGACCCTTCACCAGGTTCGAAAATTCTCAACACCAGAGGGAATCAAAACAATCTACGGGGAGCAACCCGACGCAAAGGAAATGTTTGTCGTTGACGAAGTGATTCCGATGCCATCACTCTCATCGACAAAGGGGTCAAAATAGAAGGGAAAACATGAGACCAAATAGTAATCACAAACACCGGCTTCGACCCAATTAGAGAAGCATGGGATTGATGAAGATGGTGATTATGGGGTCCCTCGATCGCTCATAGTCCCCGATGATTTCGATGCTACAAAATCAACGGTCGAAGAGCTGGAGCAAATCATACTAATAGAACATCTGCCCGAACGAAAGGTATACCTGGGCACGGGGTTAATTCTCGAGCTCAGGAAAAAGCTTATTCAATTTCTTATAGCTAACATGGATTGTTTCGCTTGATCCCATCTTGACATGACAGGGATCCTACCGGAAATCACCACCCATAAACTAAGCTTGGACCCGAAGTTCCATCCAGTGAAGCAAAAAAGAAGACCCCAATTCGAGGTCAAACATGCTTTCGTCAAAGACGAGGTAACCAAGTTTCTTAAAATAGGGTCCATCCGTGAAGTAAAATACCCCGAATGTATAGCAAACGTAGTAGTAGTCCCTAAAAAAGGAAACAAACTTAGAATGTGTGTACATTACAAAGATTTAAATAAAGCATGCCCCAAGGATTCTTTTCCTTTGCCTAATATCGATCGCATGATCGATGCCACGACCGGCCACAAGATCCTTAGTTTTCTCGATGCCTATTCCGGGTACAATCAAATACACATGAACTCGGATGATCAGGAAAAGACCTCGTTCATCACTAAATATGGTACCTACTGCTACAATGTAATGCCATTTGGATTAAAAAATACTGGTGCCACTTATCAACGCCTAGTAAATCGGATGTTCTAAGAACAAATAGGGAAATCTATGGAAGTTTACATTGATGACATGCTAGTTAAGTTCCTACGAGAAGAGGACCATTTAAAGCAATTCAGGAAACTCTCAGTATATTGAAGAAATACAACATGAAGTTGAACCTGAAAAAATGTGCATTCGGGGTCGGATCAGGCAAAGTTCTCGGGTTTATGGTATCCAGCCGAGGAATCGAGATTAATCCCGACGAGATTGAAGCCATCGATAACATCACGGTGGTAGACAGCATAAAGACCGTGCAGAGGTTAACCGGGCGCATGGCCGCCCTGGGGCGATTCATCTCGAGGTCCTCCGATAAGGGCCACCGATTTTTCTCATTGCTAAAGAAGAAAAATAATTTCACATGGACCTCAGAATGCCAGCAGGCCTTAGAAGAGCTTAAGCGGTACTTATCGAGCCCATCGTTGCTTCACACGCCAAGGGCAGACGAACAACTTTACTTGTATTTGGCAATATCGGAGGTAGCGGTAAGTGGAGTCCTAGTCCAAGAAGAATGAGGTACGCAATTTCCCATTTATTATGTTAGCCGGACCTTAGGTGAGGCCGAAACTAGATATCCCTACCTAGAAAAATTGGCGCTCGCTTTGATAAGTGCCACTAGGAAATGAAAGCCATACTTTCAATGTTACCCGATATGTGTTGTAACAACTTATCCACTTAGAAATATTTTGCATAAACCCGAGCTTTTGGGACGGTTGGCCAAATGGGCCGTAAACATCAGCGGGTGTGATATTGAATACCAACCTCGAATAGCAATTAAGTCTCAAAATTTGGCATACTTCGTAATTGACTTCACGGAGGCCCTAGTACCCGAGGTCGAAAGAGAACTGTTGATAAACTCGGGTACATCTTCAGAAATCTGGACCCTCTTTACAGACGGTGTCTCGAACGCAAAAGGGTCCGGGCTCGGCATCGTACTAAAACCACCCACATGCAACGTGGTTAGACAATCTATTAGAACTGTGAAATTAACTAACAATGAGGCCGAATATGAGGCCATGATTGCAGATCTCGAACAAGCCAAAGGCTTGGGAGCGGAGGTGATCGAAGCCAAATACGACTCCCTCCTCGTGATGAATCAGGTTAACGGAACCTTCGAAGTTAGGGAAGAACGAATGCAAAGATACCTAGATAAGTTACAAGTAACTTTGCACCAATTTAAGGAGTGGACTTTGCAATATGTGCCTCGAGATCAGAATAGTGAGGCCGATGCCCTCGCAAACTTAAGGTCATCGATCGAGGACAATGAGCTCAATTTGGGGGCTGTCGTGCAACTCATAAGGTTAGTAGTCGAAGAAGGCTACGCCAATATAAATTCCACAAGCTTGACTTGGGATTGGAGAAATAAGTACATAGAGTATTTGAAAACCGAAAAGCTTCCCTCAGATCCGAAAGAATCGAGGGCCCTGCGTACAAAGGCTACACGATTCACCTTGTCCGAAGATGGAACTTTGTTTAGAAGAATGTTCGATGGTCCATTAGCGATATGTCTGGGCCCGAGAGACACCAAGTACATTCTGAGGGAAGTTCACGAGGGCACTTGCGGAAATCATTCCAGTGCCGAATCATTGGTTCAAAAGGTAATCAGAGCCGGCTATTACTGGATCGATATGGGAAAAGATGTGAAAGAATTTGTTCAAAAATGTGACAAACGCCAAAGGCATGCTTCAATGATTCACCAACCCGGGGAACCGCTCCAGTCGGTCTTGTCACCATGGCCATTCATGAAGTGGGGAATGGAAATCGTTGGCCCTCTTCTATGGGCACCAGGTAAAGCTTAATTTATTTTATTTATAACTGACTATTTTTCTAAATGGGTTGAAGCACAGACCTTCGAGAAAGTTAGGGAGAAGGAAGTTATCGACTTCATTTGGGATCACATCATATGTCGATTCGGGTTACCATCCGAAATTGTGTGTGATAACGGAAAATAGTTCATCGGCAGCAAAGTAACCAAATTTCTCGAAGATCACAAGATCAAAAGAATCCTATCAACAACTTATCATCCCAGCGGGGACGGGTAAGCTGAATTGACCAGCAAAACCATAATCCGAAATCTTAAGAAGAGGATAACCGACGCCAAAGGAAAGTAGAAGGAAATTCTACCCGAAGTTCTCTGGGCATACCACACAACCTCGAAGTCCAGTACCGGTGCTACCCCATTTTCATTAGCTTATGGCGCTGAAGCTCTAATACCAATCAAAGTCAGAGAGCCAAGTATCCGGCCCCGATATGCAATGAAGGAATCAAATGACGAGGCCATGAATACAAGCCTAGAACTATTGGATGAAAGGCGTGAAACAACCCTTATCCAACTAGCCGCCCAAAAGCAACGGATCGATAGATACTACAATCGATGAGCCAACCTTCGATATTTTAACGTCGGGGACTTAGTGCTGAGAAAAGTCACCCTCAACACCTGAAATCCCAATGAAGGGAAATTAAATCCGAATTGGGAAGGACCATACCAAATTCTCAAGGTCACTGGGAAAGGGTCCTACAAGCTCGGAACGATTTATGGGGAACAATTACCTAGCAATTGGAACATATCTCACCTAAAATGGTACTACTGCTGAGGTACGCCCTTTTCCCATTCCTTTTCTATTTTCAGATTAACGCTTGCAGGTGGCCGACAAGAAATGACGATGGAGTTTTTAGCAAACGGCATGAAGTCTTTAGGTCTGAAAACACGTGTTGCACTCTTTTTCCCTCAGACTGATTTTGCCCCTAATGGATTTTTTCGGTGAGGTTTTTAACGAGGCAATGATGAATCGTGCAAACTTAGAATCAAGCCCGATTACGAATCAGCATCGGAGATCCATTTGGCAGTATCCGAGGTTCCTTTGCAATCAACCTCAAATATTGGGGGGCTACCCTCAGATATGCGTTATCTTTGAATATCAACTATAGAAAGGAAACTACATCATAAAGGGAGGATCTCGACAGATATGATTTATTGTAAGGGTCAAATCGAACCGTGCCCATATAGATTGCTCGAACCCTGTTTCGATCAAGAATAAAGAGAAGTATGTTCCTTACACACATCTTATGCTTTAAATTTTTCTTCTTCTTTATCTTCTCTCTTTACAAAGAGCTTGGCACTTCCGAATATAAACAAGCCCAAGGGCAATGCTTAACCGGAATACGAACGATATCTCCCTCACTCGGGGACTGCCATCCAACTCAAACAGCCCAAGTCATCAGGCCTCGAGAGCAGAAGACCTAATAGGCAACGCCCCGATTTCTAAAAGTCACAGCCACCCCACTCGGGAACTATTATCTCGAGCAAGCCTGGATAAAACGAGAAAACAAGCCTAATGGGTAGCTCTCGAACTAAAAGGCTACAGCCAATTTAACACGGCTGGGAGATGTCCGAAATCCGTAACAAAAATAAGCCTTCAAAAAATAAAAAATTCTTTCACAACCGGTTCTAAAGGCTACCCTCGGCAAAATCACAAACTTAAGATATTTTCCGGGAAAAACTTTGATAACATTGAACCCCAATAATGCCTTAACCCAGAAAGGAAATAATGGCAAGGTTTGTTCGAACCCTCAGACACAACCTTATTATTTCATGCTAAGGCATTTTCAACCTTTGTAAATACAAATAAAGCAAAGGAAAAATACGAGAGCTGAAAGGGAAAGAAAAGCCTTATATTTATACACAATAGTTTTTTTTACAAAGGCCAAATCGGCCTAAATTTACAACGGCCAAAAAACGTCCTCAGAAAAAATGCAAAAGAAAAAACAAACAGTCCTAAGAGGCTTGGTCTTCCCGGAGGTCACGCTTCCATCCTCGGGATCTTCTCCGACTTCAGATTCACTTGAACTCTCAGAGTCTTCCTCATGGAAGGCCAGCTTCCGGGTCCTGGCATCCTCTACTCTGGCCTTTTCGATCTCAGCCCTGGGCCTGAACCCCTTCGAGCCTCCCATTTCGCATGTTCAACCATGCCCTTGACCTTGGCCTGGTTGAGTTTGACATCAACTTTAAACTGGGCCACTTTAGCATCAGATCTTTTGTTGGCCACGACCACCTCAGATCTGGCTACGGCCACCTCGGATCTGGACACTCTGAGTTCATCGGCCAAGTTTGCCTAATCAGAAATGGCCAAATCCAACCGATACTGAAGCTCCTTGATCTTCTCGACCTGCACCTAAGCCTTCTCTTTTGCAGCTTGGAGCTGGGCCTCGGCCGACTCTAATTGAGCTTGGACGATCTCTTTTTTCGAGGCTAGAATGTCTATGTTCTTTGTGAATTCTTCTGCCTCGGCCTGTATCGCATTCACCTGAGTTTGGAGCCGTCCGATTTGTTCGAGCCTCTGTCGAAACTGCAGAATCGGATCATTAGTAGTTATCTCCAATTTATCTTCACTATTGTGAAGCACTCGAAATACCTGCTCAGCCATCTCGGCATGCTCATCCCGAGCCATTACCAAATATGCCTGAAGCTTCTCACTAAGAAGCATGTAGGTGTCACTCTTCTAAGTGAGGTCCCGAACCTCAGCCTCATGCTCCTCCCGGATTTAGAGGAAAGCCTCGTGGTGAAACACCGAAGCCTGCAAACAAGGAAGAAGATGTTAGAATTATCTACAACTCTAAGTATAAAAGAAACAATAGAGGTACCCTTGAAGTTACCCGATTCAGAGCATGTTGGGCCTCATTGAAAAGGCAAGCGGCTCCTACCGTGTTCATCATAGATTGATCCTCCTCGGTCACCAAGGATCTAAGGTAACTAGTAATCCCTACGGGGGGAGAGAAAACTAGGGCATCCTCCGGGAAGGAAAGGACTATTTTCCGCCTACAATTGGGATTAACACTCGGGGCCGGGAATCGGTCCACCAATTTTGGGCTCGATGAAGACCCGATAGCGCCCGACCATGAAACTTTCTTCAGTACCGGTAATCCACCGAACCCGGTAATATCCTCCGAGGCACTGGACTTGAGCCCATCCAAAAAGCCATGAATATCATTCGCCCCCCTGAATACCCTCGTAAGATCGACTTTCCAACATGTTGGCCTCACGGATCATAGCGTCCGAAATCTGAGGGGATCCAGAAATATCTACCATCCCGAGCTCGTCCCTCGAGACATCTTCCACTGCCCGAGAAGCCTCGCCCCCAGTATCTCCTTCGACCATCTCAGCTCAGGACGGAGTGGCCTCAACTTTCTTTGGTTCAGGAATTATGGCCAGAGTTCCCTCACCAACCTCCGCCGATTCGGAGGATTTTTGTATCACAACATTAGCCCTCACACAGACTACTTCTTGTTCTCCTTCTTCGGGCTCATCCCTGAAGCGGTGGATCAGGTCTGAAGATATAACATCGGATCCCCCTTGGGCTTGCGAGACTTCCTCATCGGTTTTTTCTTTTCCGAGACCGGGGAACTCGGAGCCCCTTTTCTCTTCTTCTCTTTGACTTGCTTCAGTGCAAGGACTTCTTCGTCACCAGATGGGGCCCTCATGGTAACGTCCTTCCCGAGGCCTACAAAGGAAAAAATAGGAGTAAGCAAGAGAAGAAGATCAAACGATAATCGTTCTAAGAAAAAGACTTACCATGACTGCGGGCCTCCCATCGACCCTTTGATAATTCCATCCAAGAACGCTTGGAGTATGGTCTCTACAATACCAGGCCTTCAACCCATTGTTTAAGTTCAGGATTCGGTTCCAGCATCTAGGCCACTACTGTAACAACATAGAAAAAGTAGATAAAGAAAATGAAAAGCATAACCACAAAATTGAACGTTCAAAGGGGAATACTACTCACGATTCATATTCCATTTCTTAGGAAATGGCATATCTTCAGCAGGGATCAAGTCCGAAGTCCTGATTCGAACAAATCGGCCCATCCAACCTCGGTCACGAGTCTCGTTTATGCTCGAGAATGGGGTTTTAGTGGCTCGGTGAGCAAGCTTGGTTAGCCCTCATCGATAGAGTCGGGGACTGTAAAGGCGCATAAGGTGATCGAGGGTGAAAAGACACCCCTCGATTTTGCTCGAGAAGAATCGGAGGAGAATCACTATTCTCCAAAAAAAAGGATGGATTTGGCCGAGGGTCACGTCGTATCTCTTGCACAAAGCGATGATGGCAGGGTCTAAGGGACCCAACGTGAAGGGGTAAGTATAAAAACTTAAGAACCCCTCCACGTGGGTAGTAATCGATTCTTCAGGAGATGGGACTACCACATGCTTTTCGCCCCAGTTGCATTCCTTTTTCACTTTATCGAGGATTTTCTCGGTGATTAAACACTTGTACCTCGAGATCAGCTCACATCGGCCTGGTACCGAGGAGGCTTTTTCGACCTTAAAGTCGATGACGATTGAGCACCCTACCGGAACGAATTCCTCAGGGTGGGGCTCCGCCGCATCCTCACCACCGGCGGGTCGTGATGAAGAAGCGGCCTCTTTTTATGGCACTGTTTTGGAGGTTTTCACCATTGATGAACAAGGAAAAAGAGAATTAGGATGGTATGCAGTTTAATTGGAGTTCCAGAAATTTGGGTGTGAAAATTATGAAGCAAAGGGATTTTTTGAAGAAGACGCAAGAGTAGAGAAGAAGCTTTGAGTGAAAAGTTTGAATGAGAAAAGATTGGATTCTTATACGTTGTTGGCGACGGTTCGGAACCGGTAATGGCCGATCAACAACTGACAAGTATTTAATGCCTTGGTAACTGGACCGATGAGACGTTTCGTCGTATATGTCATAATCGGGCTCGTCGCTGATATCATTACCTATCAAGTCGGAGTTCTGAAATGCATATCGTTTCTCGCCATCTTCTTTCCGAGAAACGAGGGGACTAGCTATATACGGTCAAAACCGAGCTTGCCCTTCATATGACTAATCGAGACTAGAACATGATAGATCAAGGTTCAACCTCGTATAATATCAAGCTATGATGCGAAGTTAGGTTGCCGTGACACAAAGACCGACCAAGATAAAGATCGGCCAATTTCGAGATCGAGCAAAATAGAGACCGATCAAGATCATGATCGGCCAAGATAGAGATCGAGCCAAAAAACAAAAAAGCCGGTATATCCGCAATTAGGGCGAGAATCTCGACGGAAATCCCGATGCATATCAAGGAGAGGCCAATTAATTAATCTATCATAGGATTCCTTCTGTATTTAGAATTATATTCAAAATAAGATTTTCCCGCTATATAAAGGGGGTTTGATCATTTGTAGAAGGGAACATTCTGATTCAATAAAAACAATACATTACTTTCTTGAAGCTTGATTATTTTGTTACTCTGTCCATACACTAGCTGGATCCTCACTTGTTTTGAGGGTGACCGAACTTCAGGGCTAAGGCTAATTGATTCATTTGGTTTGTATTTATCTCTTTTATAGCCAATTTCAGTACCGATATATATATATATATATATATATATATATATATATATATATATATATATATATATATATATATATATAATATATTCTCGATTTGTACCAAGTTAATCACGTATCCTTAGAGCCGCGTATAAATTCAATTGTTATTCATTTTTCGGGTAAACAATACACATACTAAAACAAGAACATGATCTTGAGAATGGAGAAATCTTTGCTAGGGAACGCTTCCCCTTTAATAGTTATGTGCGGCACAAATTTAAATTACTCGGATCAATATCAGAAGGTAATACTGATATACAAAAAGAAAGAAGATCAAGAGCATGTCTCTTGTTATTTTATACGTATAATTTATTGAAGTTGGTTTTATTGATGGGTGAGTCGGAGATTTTCAGATTTTCTCTTCAATTATTAGTTCAACAAATAGTTTGTTTAGCTTTCTCTACTCATATCATTTTCATAATTTCATTTGCTAATCTCGTTTTAAGGAATTGCAGACCAGCGCAGACAGAGACGTTACCTTTTCACGTCATGGGAATGAAGGACCTTTCGTCGCACGCGTTCAACATCACGTGTGAACGGTGAAATATCCATACTTTATTTTGTTTGCACGTAAAATACTAGAGGTTTTATTTATCTCCCCCCTTTCATTTTTGTTGTCAATTTTAGACTAAACGACTTTGAATAACTATTTGTACTACCGGATTTACGGTAGAAAATTTATGTATATGCATTGACTAAATAAAATATTTTTGCACTATCAATATATTTTAATTTAGTTACACTATTAAGTTATCTTTTAAATTGCTTCTCCTTTTTAACTAGGTATGTTCCCAACTAGTGGCATCTTATAAGAAGGCGTGTCAATGACACCGCTTCGTGTAAAAACTACAGTGTAGGTAGGTAAAAAATAAATTATATATATATATATATATATATATATATATATATATATATATATATTATGTATTGACTCCCCTTAATTTTCTGGTATGTTTTACTTTTATATATTTTGACACCCTTTAACTAAAATTCTGGCTCTGCCACTGTGTAACGACCCAGCCGGTCATTTTGAGTATATTAGTCTTGATCCCTATTTACTGCTTCCCCCGTATATTTTTCTGCTTATGTGACTTGCCGGGAGGTTTTGTTGTGGTTTCGGAGTGATTTGGGATACTTAGTCCCTAAAACGGAAGATTAAGTCTTAGGATTTTGACCGTAGTTGGAACTGTATGAAGACGACTCCGGAATGGAGTTTCGTCGGTTCCGTTAACTCCATTGGGTGATTTTAGACTTAGGAGCGTGTCCGAAATATGAATTGGAGGTCTGTAGCTCATTTAGGCTTGAAATGACGAAAGTCGATTTTTTGGGAAGTTTGACCGGAAATGGACTTTTTGATATCGGGGTCGGATTCCAATTTCGGAAGTTGGAGTAGGTCCGTAATGTCAATTATGACTTGTGTGCAAAATTTGAGGTCAATCGGACGTGATTTGGTATGTTTCGGCATCAGTTGTAGAAGTTTGAAGTTTCAAAGTTCATTAAGTTGAATTGGAGGGTGATTCATGTTTTTAGCATTGTTTAATATGATTTGAGTGCTCGACTAAGTTCATATGATGTTTTAGGACTTGTTGGTATGTTTGGTTGAGGTCCCGGGGGCCTCGGGTGAGTTTCAGATGCTTAACGGATCGAAATTTGGACTTGTGTAATTGCTGAAGCTTTCAAGCTTTTGGTGTAATCGTACTTGTGGTGGGTTGGCCGCAAGTAGGGACACGCACGTGCGAGAGGCCAAGCGCAGAAGCAGGATTGAGGAGATGGCAAGGGGTCGCAGGTGCGAGGGAATTTCCGCATCTGCGAGCCTGCAGATGCGCTTGATGTTCCGCAGATACGGAGAGTGAGCTGGAAGGGGAGTCCGCAGAAGCGGACATTTGTTCGCAGGCGCGTACTGGCAGGTGCGGCCATTTGATCGTAGAAGCGAACCCGGGTGTGTAAGTCAAGTCCGCACCTGCGGTGAATTTTTCACAGGCGCGGCGTTGCAGGTGCGACTATGGGTTCGAAGGTGCGAGATCACTAGGCACAAAAAGGGAAATTACGAGGGTTTGATCTTATTTTCACTTTGGGACTTTGAGAGCTCAGATTTAGGCGATAATTTGAGGGGTTTTCATAGGAAGCTATTGGGTAATGATTCTTCACTCATTTATGGTTATATTCTATTAATCTATAGTTGATTTCATCATTTAATTTAGGAATTTGGTTGAGAAATTTGGAGAAAATGGGAGAAGTTCTTCAACTAAGTTTTTGAGTTTTGATTGGGATTTTGCTATCGGTTTGGGATAATTTTGGTACGAGTGAACTCGTGAGTGAATGGGTATTCATATTTTGTGACTTTTACCCAATTCTGAGACGTGGGCCCGGGTAGACTTTTTAGGACGATTTTCGAAATTCTTGTTAAAGTCTTGATTTCATTAATTAGATTAGTCCATTATTGTTGTATTTATGATATGTAATTATTTTTGGCTAGTTTGGGCCATTTGGGGGGGGGGGGGAGGAGGAATCCCCTAAGGATTTGGTACTGTTGTGATATGTGAGCGCCATGTACGTGAGGTGGCGAGTGCGTACACGAGCTATTTTTTGTAAACCCCGATTTTTACTAAATAGTAACCTGATTTCATCTTAATTTAGTTATACCAGCATGTGTAGTTATCCTGCTTAGTCTAATATCGCATGTCTACGTGCTTTAACTGCTTATTTGAACTCTGTGCAGCATGCCTAGTTGATTTCTTGTTTCTCCTTGATTTTTATCGGTCTTAACTGTAGGATTCTTGCTGTTAACTGTTGTATTTATCAGTTTGAGCTGTGTGTTTACTTTTGAAACTACGAGGCGGTACCTCGGGAGTTCTCCCTACACATTTACTTTTGAGACTACGAGGCGGTACCTCGGGAGTTCTCCTGCACATTTACTTTTGAGACTACGAGGCGGTACCTCGGGAGATCTCCTCGCATATTTACTTTTGGGACTACGAGACGGTATCTCGGGAGATTTCCCGTTGAGTATTTACTTTTGAGACTACGAGACGGTATCTCGGGAGCGCCCTTGTTGTTATCTCATTGTGTTGTGTTGTTATTGCTTTGTGAGTACTTTCTGTTAACTTCTCCATTTTACTTCATTTTATTATATCATCTGTCTTATTATTATATACCAGTGGTTCTGACCTGACCTCGTCACTACCCGACCAAGGTTAGGCTTGGCACTTATTGGGTATCGTTGTAGTGTACTCATGCTACTCTTCTGCACATATTTTGTGTGCAGATCCAGGTGCTTCTTATCAGCCACGTCATCAGTGAATAGTGACAGTTTGGAGACTTCAAGGTATATCTGCCGCGTCCGCAGACCTCGGAGTCCCCCTCTATTCTCCCCTAGGTCAATTACCTTCTGTACTTCTTTTATTAGACTATGGTGTATAGAGATACTAGTTTTCTTCTGTAACTTGTGACTTATGATGTTTCGAATTTTGGAAATACTGTGTATTACTAGAGTGTTGGTTATTGTACATGCCGAGCGGCATTGTTACCAGTTATTTAGTAATTTGTTGCATTTAGTTATTAAATTTTACTTTCATTTTATTATTTTCGCATTGTGTTAGGCTTACCTAGAGATTAGGTACCGTCACAACGTGTTACGTATGGAGAATTGGGCCGTGACACACTGTTCCCAACCCCTACCATGCATCAATGTGCACAACAAGTAATCTTAGAAAACGTGATTGCATAATAGTGATTGATTAGAGACGTCCTGAAAACTGCTAAGTAGTAAGTACTAATTACTCCCTCGTATTTAATTTAATTTATACTCCACACTATTAAGAGTCAGTTTGACTAATATTTGAAGTTAAATTTGATTAGTTCAATTCAGTATTTTAAAATTTAAATTTAAATATTTAAAAGCAACCAGAGCATTAGGAGGAAACATACACAAAAAATATTATCCACAAAAAAGTGTTCGTTAAGATACCATCATATTAAATACTTTTAAACTATAATACATAATTATCTAACTAACATGACAATATTGATCATTTGTGTAAGTTTTGACAATGTCCTTTTATTTTAAATTCATGTATTATGCTAATGTGATAATATTTTTCGGCATTTAGATGATTGTTGTATTATTATACTTAAAATTTATCTCTTTAATTAAATTTTATTGTTCCTTTATATAAATAAATATTTAAATCATCATGTACCATTATTAACGTGCAACGCACGTTCATAAATACTAGTGCACATAAAGAGACGTTGCTTCTTTGAATATTGTAGCACTCAATTCTCAACATAACCTTCAAATAAACCGACAAAAATAATATAATAAATAAAGAAAGAAAAAGAAACAGAAAACCACCGAGAGTACGTGAGAGTAGCAGCCTTTAAAGGACCTGAATTCAATTTTGACTTTGCTAATAATTTCCACCACATTTTAAGTTACTCTTACCGTTTCGAATTATGTGACACATTTTATTTTTCGAGATTCAACCGGTAATCTGCATCTGTACTGGTTTTTAAGTGTGCTTGCCCTGTCTTTAATCTGGTTGTTGATGAATCTGCAACTCTTTTGTAACACACTTGTTTGTAGTTGTAGTTCACCTTCATACCTGCAGCTCTTTCTTTCTCCCTCTTTGATATCAATCAAAAAGAGAGAAAAAAAAACTACTTGGAGTAATAATTCTAGATAAGATAATAGTACTAGTTAAGCAGGCATAAAATTTGTACAACTAAGCGGTTTTAGTGATCATAGTCGACTAATGCTCATACTAGACACATCCAAAAGAAAATAAAAAGCAAAAAGATTGTCTTAGTCATTCCTAAATATTCAATGTCTCCCAAGGAAGTATTTCAGGGTGTTGATCACTTTAGTGCAGAAGCTTTCATAAGAGGCGTCAATGTCTTTGGTGACTTTGGTTAGCTTCTCAGAAACATCCTGCATGACCGTGATCCCTTGCCTCCTTGTCCGTGATCCCTTGCCTCCTTGTGGCTTGAAGAGTGATCCTAAGTTTGGCCACATCTGTCGCGGTTTCCTTGGTTACTTCTCTGATCTTGTCTACTTGTTCTTGCATAGAGGTTAGTAAGTCTTTGATATCTGCAAAGTTATGCTGCATCAGCATCAGTTGATCTGAAGAAGAGGATTTGATGGCTTCAAATTTTATTCCTCCACTGCTCTGAGTACGAATGACTTCTGATGCTTTGTCCTTTTTAAGTCAGGTTCCCTCAATTAAAGTATACCCCGTCATAGCAAAGGCAGTTTTATAATAGGTGCTGGAGATAATCTTTGGAACATAGATAGATAGGTCCACTTTCATGACTTTCAGGATGTGAGAAACTAGTAGACCATACGGCAGGCTGCTCGCAGATGAGGAAACGTCCCTGATACTTTCAAGCATGTATTGGCATATCCAGACTAACCAGTTTATAGTTTTACTATTTACCAAAAAATACAGGACGAATACATCTCTAAGAGATAAAGTACTGAGTTAACCAGTACGGGGTAACAAAGTGGTTGAGATAATATGGGCTAAAAGTCAAACTTCAAGTTCTTAGGACCTATATCAGGGGGGTTGTCAGACAGAACACTTTTGGCCTCATCAAACGATACTTCAAAATTATCTGTCCAGGAACATTGCACAAAGAAGTTGTATCCAACAAACTTTGTGGCAAAGATTTTTTTTAAATTGATAAGAATCAAGGATAATGCGAGTTCCTAAGACCATGGTTTCTATATCTTCTTTATCATTCACAAAAAAGATTTTCATAAAACATGCGCACAGGTTCTTCATAGACAATATCACAAACAATAGCAAATAGGGAGACAAGTTTCTAAGTTTCAAAAATAGACAGAACATCACGGCGAGAGTTTTGCATAGATTTTAAGCTCACAGTGCGACCAAATACAATTGACTTTCCTTTGAAGGCGATAAATGTAGTATTTTCTTCAGGACCATAGAAAATCATCTTGTCTTCGGGACCATAGAAAATCATCTTGTCTTCAGGACCAAACACAATATTTTCAGTTTTTACCTTTTTCTGAGACGATTGTTTGGGGATAGATTCGATTGGTCGTTTTTCTGCCCTCTTTTGAGATATGAGGATTTCTTTTTGGGAGACACTTGATTCTTCCTTAGTGAGTGGGTTTTCTGTGCTTTCGGAGGATTCGATATTAACAAGATTATTTTTGGTTTTCTTGAATCGGTGGCTTCTTCTTTGCAAGGAAGAGGAGGGAGAGGGCTTTGCTTTGGCCATGAGTAAGAGAAAGACAGAGAGAGAGAGAGAGAGTTTTGGTTCCTTGAGAAAGTGGGAGATACACTCGAGAGAGGAGGATTTAACAAAGAGAAGGACGCCTCGATTTCTGGAGAGACGTATGAAAGACAACTGAAAAGGTTTTCTGCAAAACTGTACTGTCAGTTCAAATAGGAGTAAAGACTAATTAAGTGCTAAGACATTAACCATGTTTATTAGGGAATTGTGCAAATGCCAATTTTGTTCAGAAGAAAACAAAATCTTTCTTCAAGCAAAGATTTTGTAAAAATATCCACCAACTGATTTTCATTATTAACAAATTCTAACACAATATCTCCTTTAACAACATGATCACGTATAAAATGATGCTTGATCTCAATATGCTTAGCCCTAGAATGATGCACAGAGTTTTTTGACAAACAGATTGCACTAGTATTGTCACACATGATCGGAACAGAGTTAAGATGTAAATCATAATCTAACAGTTGATGCATGATCCATAGTACTTGTGTGCAACAATTGCCTATTGCCAAATATTCAGCTTCTGTGGTGGATAAGGCCACACAACTTTATTTCTTGTTGTGCCAGGCTACAAGGGATTTTCCAAGTAATTTACACGTTCCACTTGTGCTTTTTCTATCAAGTTTATCTCCTGCAAAGTCTGCATCTGAAAAACCTTTGGGATTGAAATTTTCCAGACTTTCATACCATAATCCATAGTCGACTGTTCCTATTAAATATCTGATAATACGTTTAACAACAGTCAAATGAGTCTCTTTAGGAGCTGACTGATATCTAGCACATTTACAAACACTAAACATGATATCTGGTCGACTAGCAGTAAGATAGAGTAATGAGCCAATCATACCTCGATACATTATTTCATCAACACTCTTACTATTTCTATCTTCATCCAAAGTAGTCGACGGACTCATAGGTGTTCCTATGGCTTTTGCATTGAACATACCATACTTTTTGATGAGTTCTTTCGTATATTTTGTTTGACTAATGAAGATTCCTTTCTGTGTTTGCTTGATTTGAAGTCCAAGGAAGAAGGTTAATTCTCCCATCATACTTATTTCAAATTCTCCTTTCATGATATTTGAGAAATTCTTGCACAAAACAATGTTAGTACTACCAAAAATAATATCATCTACATAAATCTGTACAATTAGGTTGCCTAAAGATGATCGTTTGATGAAAAGAGTAGTATCAATATTACCTCTGTCGAATCCATGTTTAATTAGGAAAAAGCTTAACCTTTCATATTAGGCTCTAGGAGCTTGCTTTAGGCCATATAAAGCTTTGGATAATTTGTAGACATGATTAGGAAAGGATTCATTTATAAATCATGGAGGTTGCTTAACGAAAACCTCCTCAGAAATAAATCCAAATAAGAAGGCACTTTTCACATCCATCTAAAATAGTTTGAAATACTTATGAGCAGCATAAGCTAATAGAATGCGAATGGATTCTAACCTGGCAACATGGGCGAAAGTCTCCTCATAATCAATCCCTTCTTGTTGTGAGTAACCTTGAGCAACTAGTCTCGCTTTATTTCGCACGATTTATCCGGATTCGTTCAACTTATTTCTGAATACCCATTTTGTTCCAATAATAGATGCATTTAGTGGCCTAGAAATGAATTTTCATACTTTGTTGTTCTCAAATTGATCAAGCTCTTTCTTCATTGCAATTATCCAACTTTTGTCACCAAGTGCTTTGTCCACCCTTTTTGGTTCAAGTTGGGATATGAGGGCGATATTTGATGTCTGCTTTAGAGATCTTCTAGTCTTCATCCCTTCCTATGGGTCCCCAATGATATACTTATGGGGATATCCAGGTTCGCTTTTTCATTCATTTGGGATGACTAATTCTGATTCCTTTTCAGCAGAGTAAGTTGGACCGATCAAAGTGGACTCCTAATTTTCTGTCAAAGGCATAGTCGACTGATCTTGCCGATCAGTCACTTCTTCAGAGGTAATTCCACTTGTATCGATAGACTTTGGCACTATGGAAATTTCTTCATTTTCGGGAAGATGATCATTCTTCAAATGAGGGTTAGTATCCACAAAAATAACATGTATAGATTCTTCAATGGATAAAGTACGCTTATTAAAAGCTGTATATGCTCTACTGAAAGGAGAGTATCCGAGAAAGATACCTTCATCGCTTTTGGGATCAAATTTACCAAGATTATCTTTTTCATTGTTGTGAATAAAACACTTACACCCGAAGGGATGGAAATAACTGATGTTGGGTCTTTTTCCTCTCCATAGTTCATATGGAGTCTTCTTGAGTATTGGTCGAATAAGGCATCTATTTATGATATGACATGTTGTACTTACGGCTTCTGCCCAGAAGTGGTGTGGGAGAGAATTTTTCAAAATCATGTTTCTCGCCATATCTTGTAGAGTTCTATTTTTATGTTCTACCACTCCATTTTGTTGTGGTGATCTTGGGGAAGAGAAATTGTGAGAGATCCCTTGATCATTGCAGATGTTCTTAAAAGCTTTGCTTTTAAATTCTCCTCCATGGTCACTTCTTATGGAGGAAATGTAGTAACCTTTTTCACGCTGTATTTCTCTTGCAAAAGACTTTAAAGTTTTGTAGAGCTTCATCTTTGTGGCTCAGAAAAATAACCCAGGTGAATTTAGAAAAATCATCTACTATAACAAAGGCATACTTTTTACCACCTATGCTAACAGTTCTAGTAGGTCCAAAGAGATCCATATGTAATAGTTGAAGAGGTTTTGAAGTGGAGACAATATTTTTGACTTTAAAAGAGGATCTGGTTTGTTTTCCTAGTTGACATGCATCACAAATTTGATCTTTCGAAAAATCTAGTTTTGGAAGACCGATGACAAGATCGTTTTTATAAAGATTATGAATAGTATGCATGCTAGTATGACCAAGTTTTCTATGCCATGCCCAGGGGTCATCAAGAATGGAAGATAGACAAATCTGATTACTAGAGCTTTCCAAGTTACTGATAGTATAAATATTTTTGTCCCTATTTCCAAAGAGAATAACTTTACATGATTCATCTTCAATAAACCAACCATATTTTTTGAACCGAACCTCATAGTCATCATCACATAGTTGACTAATGGTGAGAAGATTGTACCCAAGTTCTTCAACCAGATACACTTCATCTACATCACATGTTGAGCTGCGAGAAACTTTTTCAACGCCAATTACATTTCCTTTTGATTTGTCTCCAAATGTAACTGTTCCTCCATCAAGTCTGGTGATAATTTTGAATAATTGTTTGTCACCAGTCATATGTCTGGAACACGCGCTGTCAAGATATTATTTTTCTTTTTGATTCTTCTTGCGGTGTTCCTGCAAAACAAAATTACTTATTTTTAGGTACGCAAGCCTGCTTGGGTCCTGAATGGTTAGACTTCTGAGTGTTAGCTTGACTAATGGATTTAGGTCGCCATACCCATCTCCTGTTGTCTTTGATCCTGCAATGATAAAAAGTGTGACCAGGTTTTCCATAGTAAAAACACAATGAATTTTTTTTGATTTTTAGAGTCTCTTTCTGCTCTGATTTTGTTCATACACTGGTTAGTGTTGTGACCATTTTTACCACAATAAGAGCATCTCTGAGAGTTTCTAGTTCTAATCAAAGATGTATGAGGAACAATCTGATTTGATTTGACAAAGCTATGACTTGTGGATTTTAGTAATCCATTCAGTTGAAGTTTAAGTTCATTAACTTGAAGCGTGTCACGCTTAATTTCACATACTTCTAACTTCAGGGCCCAATCTTTCTTTTCTCTTTGGATTTTTCTGAGTTCTCCTAAAAAAAATTCGATATCTGTAAGAGCAATATCCACAAATTCTTGAAGCTTATACCAGTTGGAATACGAAGGAAGACGTACCTCACTGGTTCCTTTGTCTGCCATAAGACAGAGTTCGTCGGAGTCTTCTTTCTCATCTGCTTCATTTTCTGCCATGAGCTCAGGCTTATCTGAGTCTTTATTGTTATCTTTTTTTGTGACCATGAAACACATATTTGCAATTTCTTCATGGTCGTATTCTTCTTCATCGCTCCAGGCTCCACAAGACTTCTTCTTTTGAAAGTTCCTACTTAGTTTTTTTTTCAATTCTGGACAATCAGCTTGAATGTGTCCGTATTTTCCACATTCATAGCATCTTCCATCATTTTTATCATTTTCATTGCTCATCCTTCCTTTTCTGAAGTTTGATCTACCTCTTCTGCTATATCTGTTTTTCTCCATCATGCTTGTCACAACTTGGGAGAGCATGGCTATATTTTCATCATGTTCTTCCTCCTCTTCTTCATTTTCTAATTCAGCAACAGTTGCTTTAAAGGAAACCGTTTTCTTCTTTTTATGTTGAATTTGCCTGTCCATGTGAGTTTTCTCAAAGGCAATTAGATCACCTCTAAGTTTATCATAGGACATTTTGTCAAGGTCCTAACATTCTAGAGCAATAACTTTGGGCTGCCAAATTGTGGGTAGACTTCTAAGGATTTTTCTGACCTGTTCTCCACTTTTGATTGGTCTACCAAGAGACTTTAGATCTCCAAAGATTTTACTGAACCTGGAGAACATTTCCTCCACTGATTCTCCATCTTTCATTTGGAATAGTTCATAGTCACGAACTATAAGATTGATCCTTGTTTCTTTTACCTTGTTGGTTCCTTCATATGTTACTTCCAATTTATCCCACATTTCCTTGGCAGTTTCACAGCTCGAAATCTTTTCATACTCTTCTCCACTGATAGCATTGTACATAAGATTTTTTGCTTTGGAATTCACAGTTATGACAGCAGCCTGTTCATTAGTGTAATCATCTAAATCAAGTGGGTCAGTTGATAATATGACTTGACCATCCTCATCTTTCTTTGACGGAACTGGAAAATTTCCCTTTTTGATCGCACGCCAAACTTTGATGTCATATGACATAGTGTATGTTTTCATCCGAACTTTCCAGTGAGAAAAGTGTTGCCCGTTGAAATATGGAGGTCGTACCTGAGAAGTTCCCTCTTGAAATAGTGCACTGACGACTGTGTTTGATCCCATGATCTTTTTCTCACTAGCTGTTAAGCAAGGTTTGTGAGCCTCGCTCTGATACCAATTGAAAGAACAAGAGGGGGGTGGGGAGTGAATTGTGGTCGATTAAAACTTAGTTGAATAAATTTGAGTTTAGTCGACTAGATTCTGCACAGTGAACAGATAAATAGAAGTAAACTAAGCAAACTGAAAGATAACGGGACACAACAATTTTTATACTGGTTCAGTATCGATAAGGTACTTATATCCAGTTTCCCTTGGATCACAAGAGACTTCTTAGATCTTTGATAATATGTTACAATGATGATGGTTTTGGTTTGTTCACCATCAACAACATTCAGTCATAATAGCTTTTGTAAAGTTGACACAACTCTCTTTTTGTGATTTATCTCTTCCTATCTTTTATGGCACTTGTAAACTCAAGAATACAATGTTTGTACTAAGAACTAGAAAGGTTTAGAATCAATTTTTGTAGTTGTGCAGCGATCCTTGAATATGCACCAGTCTTCTTATAGATCAGATTTGAGAGCAGTTGTCCATTGTTTTGATCGGTGCACACAACATTTTTTTCTATACTTGATTCATGACCCATGTCTTTGATTTCTTCATTAAGGATGGGCTAGATTTAATAATCCAGGGAGTGTTCCTATGTCAAGATGTGGGGAGTTGCTTCCATTCTCCATGCTTTGTCGAAGAAGAGAGAGAACAGTTGATGGACTGGATTAGTTTTATCCAGAGAGTACTTTTCATGCTCCATGCTTTATTGGGTAGAGGAGCATCACTTCAAATTGTCTCCCATAATATTTTGTTCCCTTTCTATTTTAAATCTTCCTTCATACAAAATCTGTTATTTTGTATTTGCAGGTGAGTCACATATAAGGCAATGGTCCAAGATACATATTCATGGAGTGGATCTTCATTCCTTTTTGGCAATGCTTGCTTCACCTGAATATATAAATTACAACATTAGTCAAGACTTCTTTATAGATATTGGATCATTATTAAAATTCTACACTTAACAATCTGAAAACTAGGAAGCATGTGACTAAGCTAAGCCATTTGAAGCATTTGATAGAATTTGAAACAGACATTAGGGTTGCTATGTTGTCGAGAAATGGGGGACAAAATAATTAATTAAATGGCAAAGACAAGGAACAAAAGAGAATGAATTTGAAGGAAAACTTATTTGTGATTGGCTAAAGGCAATGGAATGGGCAGTGAAGTCAGGCCAAGGCGTCCAAAATTTTGTAGCAAATGGACAAGTCGCGCGATGAGGATGTGTCGCACATGTCCCGCGAGAATCACTGAAGCAACCTTTTTATAAGCTATTCGAGAGTAAATATTATTTGGGTCAAGTTCTTTTGGGTTAGAAAGAAGAGAGAGCTACCACTCCATAAATGTCTTGAGGTGAGTATTAAATCCATTTCTTTGGTAGGTTGGGTTCATTTATTACATCTTTTAACTCTCCAATCTCATAAAAATTATAGATTTTTGAAGAATATCTCAAAACTCAAATTTTCAAAGTTCTAGGGTTTGTTAAAGAGGTAATTTCTTTAATTCAATCTTATGTACTATACTCCATGGGCGTAGTAGAGTATATTTATGAAGATAGATTTGTATTTAAATATCTATTCATGAAACCCTAGAAGCTAGTCTTGAAATTGAAGAGTTGGTTGGTAGAGATGATGAATAGTATTGGGTCTTACTTGAACGATATTATTTTGAGTTTCTAGTGGAACGACTAGATCCCATAGCAAGTTTAATGAAATAGTTGGAGTTAAAATTCAAGGATTGACCTTCAAATAAGGAAATGGAAATTTTTTCTAAACTTATGAAGTGGAACTTAAGTGTTAGACACTTAGTTGGCTTAGTTGGTATTGTTGTGATGCGTTATTGAATTATGTGAGTTTGTATGTGTGGATTGTGACTCGTTGGCATTATTAGACCATTTGTGTTAAGGTTGGAAGCAATTTGAGGTACGTTGAAACTTACTACCCTCGGAGCTTTTCTCCAAACTCATAACGAAACACGATTAAATAGAAATTCTAAATGTGAGTCCTAACTTGTGGAGACGAGCGAGTTGGGATTGTACCATTTCTTGCATCATAAAAGATTTAAGTGCTATGAATATTATTTTATTAAAATGTTTTATTTTAATTTTAAAAATAAATAAATGAGGAATAACACTTGTAGTATTTTTGAAATGGAAATACATGAGTTGTAAAATATCTTGGATTTAACTATTCTCAAATAGTTGATTTGGCTATGAATATCATCATTGATAAATGTAAAGGTTTTGGGAGTTACTTAAGTTCACCGAGATTGACCTTAGATACTTTTCCTCATTATGTCATGAAATTATACGTGTCGGTGTAGGCGTAGAAAATCTACCTTACGGTTGGGAACTACGACAAAGTACTTCCCATGAGGGGGTACTATTGTACTACTTTATTAGCACGATTGAGTCGATTCGTGCAGCACAACGATAAGATGACCTGAGCAAGTAGGGTCTATGATACTTCCCGCTAAGTACATTACCTAGTTGACTTTTTTCTGTGTCGGTGATAGTATAGTGCTCTTGGTAAATAAAAATCTAACATGATTTTGTAAATATTAATGCTAAAGGAAGACTTTGAAATATGTTTTACCATATTATTTTATTTTATTTTCTAAACTGTTAATTGATATAAATGCTTCTTTCTTATATCAATTGTTATTGCATATCTTATATCTTCTTAAGCATTGTCCTATTTTCTTTTGGGGAACGATTCATGATTCGTACTAGGCATGTGGAGCTTAGGCCTTTCATCCACATTTTCATTTCTGTTTTCAGGGATTGGATCTGAGCAGCTTGGACCACGTGGTTAGGGCAACTCTGCATTTTCTGTTGACGTTTTTGGTGAGACTCCACACTCGTACCCGTGGAGGACTTTATTATATTGTCATTCTTTTGAGCCACCGCGTTATGCCTTGGTTGGCTATTTCATTCCGTGTCATAGAGATTCCATAGACAATAGTAGTATTCATTTTGGGTTGTAATCCTATAGTTACTCATATGGCATGCATGAATGAAACTTTCTTTCATCTTTATGAAGTTTTCTTTTAAAGGAAAATATTTACTTAAAGATATTATTCATATTTTGTTTTATATCTTAAAATTGATTGTACTTGAAGAGGCTTTCGTATCCTCCTGTTAGACACATAGGTGAGTATTAATCTATGAGATGGTTCACTCGGGTCGGATAGAGTATCGAGTGCCGATCACATGGTTTTAGGGAGTGAGAGATCACAGTAAGCATATGCATATATACCACGAATTAACTGGGACACATCATCTACAATATTTTAAACAAAAACAAAATAGTCCAAGTCCTCAAATTTCCACGACCGAAAATAGAAATATTATCATGTGTATTTGAACTATTATATTTAATCTTTTTTTACGAAATAGGAAGTAGTGCATTCATGTTATATGTCTATAAGAAAAAATGGCAATAATTACTAAGAATTGAAGTGTTAATTACCAAGTAGAAATAAGATTACTTAAGTTCTGATTGTTTAGCTTCATTCAATAACCAAAATCTTAAGACTCACACATAGGGCGTTGCTTTCTTCATTCTATTTAAAATAAGAATAAATCTATATTATTATAAAAGTATGAATATAATGTCGGTTTACAAAAATAATCTTATAATATTAAGCATAATAACTCATAATAAAAGGACATAAGCGGAATTTTAGGTATTAGCCTTATAATCCTATTAGTTTTAGGACATAATACTATACATTAGGAATTCTACATGATTACCTTTAGTAATCCTATTACTATAATTACTTTCGGGATGTCTAATTAATATAAAATTGAACAAGTAAATATCTTTAGTCATGTAATCCTATTACTTTTAGGATATACTTCTTAAAAACTCCTATTACTAATTTAATTCGAAAACGTATTATAATGTCCTATTACTAATTTAATTTGAGAATGTATTATATTGTCCAAAGCCATTTAGAAAAAGGAGATCTTATATTACTATAAAAGCATAAATACAATATTAATATACCAAAATATCCCTAAAATATTAAGCGGAAGAACTCATAGGGAAATGATATTACTACAATAACCTATTTTTTGGACTACAATACGTTCTTTGCTAATTTTTAATATTTAAGATTTTAAAATTAATAAAACTTTATCTATTAAATTCTTATTAAAAATATTGAGGAAGGTTTAATAAAATCAATTTCATAAGAATCCTCCGTATTGGCAATACATTATCACTCCATAATGTCCAATACAAAAAATAAAAGTAATATTAGATGGACTGCATATAGAGTTGAAATTGAAAAAAAGTACCCCCTCGATAATATATTTTTATATTATATTTGAACTATTTTTCTACTCAAATAATATTTTTTTATCAATTTTTCGTGTAATATTGAAAAATACCCAATTATTAAACAACAACTAAGAAAATATTTAAGAATATAAATGTGTGAGAAGGAGAAAAAAAATAGTTGGTGAGATTCAATATCACTAATGATTTTACAAACATAAAGATCTAAAAGTGAAATATTATATCAATCTTTTACTCTTTGAAAATAAAATTTATAGTGTATACGATTATAATTAAGATGAAATATTCAAAACAAGAGATGAACTAATATTAAGATCTGAATCAACATAGAATAAATTATTTTTTATGTTAAAACCAAACACAAAGTAAAAAGGTTAGTATATTATTAAGAATCAAAATGCTATACAAGTGTCTGAGGAAGCACAATCAAAGCTAAATCCTAATCAAGAACAAGTTTTTAAGACTATATTATAAAGAGTCGACTCTGGTATAACGGGATTATTCTTTATAGATGCTTCCAGCAAAATCGAAATAATATTTCTATGTTATAAATTACTTGCAAATATCATATCAAGAGGCATGACATTGTTAGCAATAATAGCAAGTGGTGTACGAACAACGATTTTATTGTGAGGCCACTCACTTTAGATTTGATATACCTCTTCAAACAACTTAAATAACCAGCACAAATATATCAAAGCAGAGCAATAGTGCTAGATTTATAAGGAAAGCAAAATTGATAATATGGGATGAAGCACTTATGGCAAAGTGTCAAACGATCGAAATAATTGCCCGGAGTTCTTATTAATGAACCGTTTGGTAAAAAATTAATGGTTTGAGAGCTGATTTCTGTCAAGTACTACCAGTAGTTCCAAAATCGACAAAATTAAGAACTATAAAATCTGAAGAAATATTTCCAAATTCTGGCTGGAAACAGTGTCACGCACCGGCACGTGAACTGCCGCAAAACTCCTTCCGGTGGCTCGTGAGGATGCATGGGTCCTTTTCTGCAGGAGATGGTTTTTGAGGGTTGTTCTCGGAGGGGCTATCTCTGTTATAAATGAAGAAAAGAATGGTTAGAAAAAGAAGGAGAGATTGCGTGGGATGAAAGACTGCATTTTCTCTCTCTAGGGTTTTGGTCCAAAATTGAACTAGGACTCGTAATAAGATAATGCAATTTTGCTCACAAAGTATACGTTATACAAGAGACCCATCTCAACAAAGATGCCTTTGAATGCAAAGAATGACAAAATGCACCTATCAGTCTCATAAACTATAGCTTTTATAAATACTTTAATACTGTCCTTGCCATCTAGGCAGCTGTTCTGTGAATAAATTCAAAGGGCAGGGCATTCCCCTCTTTCACACACCATGACTTGTGGTCGGAATCTTTTCAATCTCGTAACTGTTGCTACCTTCTATCATGTAGCATGTACGACACTGACTTTGTAAGTTCCTATACGACTCTTATCTGCTTTTTCCTCCATACTATACCATAACTCTTACTTCGATTTATTGTTACCGAGGTCTGCTACCCAACTCAAGGTTACTCTCTCGCTGCTTATCGTATATGTATAAATCTAAGTCCTTTAATGCATCCTAGTTACCATTCATCTTAATAATGATGGCCTAACCTCATCCCATACTTTGGAACCCCTACCCCATCTATTGTCAATTCACCTAAATATTGATTTATAATCTTCCACTGATAACTTGAAAACTCTTACGTAATACCTTGTCACTAGGGCCCACGTCTCATCGGGGAGCATTTGAAGTGATCTGCCTGATCCACCTAGGGACACTACTATACTTCAATAACCGTATTTCATAGCATCCCAGCGTGATTCATCATATGGGTTCTACTCTAGTGCAATTCATGAAATCTTTTTTTCTCAAAATCATTACTCAATTAAAGGCCTAAACGTCATCCTCTTATCTATCGCAATTACCCCCTTATTCTAGTACCAGGGCATCATTTCATCTCTCCTAATTTCTCCTAGTCTTAGACTCCTCCGAGTCAATTCAAGTTATACTGAGCTTTCTATAACTTACGAAAATCATTAGCTCTCTTATTTTGATGGGCTTAATCCCGAGGCTTTACCTATTCTTGTTACCTTCTCACTCATCTTTACCTATCCTTACTACTATCAACCTAAACCCTTGTCGCTCTACGATACTTTAGCTTGCGACCTACACATATCTATTCATACTACTTGCAACATTCCTATAACTTGCTAGCACTATAGATTTCCTTTCGTGCCTTCTTAGTTTCCTTTAAACATAAGCAATTACTTTTCCTGGTCGTTCTGCCACTTGTTGCATAAATACATGGCTTATCTCATTGCTCACGAATACTAAAATTTCCTGTAACTCATATGATCTCAAATATCACATTTTGATTTTTTTCTTCTTCTCGTTCATTAGCCACTATAGGTGCCACTTTCTTATGGAGTACATACAATGTTGTAGTGAGACTGTTGGTACATGACCATTTCTTATTTATGTCATTATGCTTAAGTTGAAGCCTTCTTCCTTATTTCCTCAGCTAGTCTTTCTTTGTAATACTTAAGAGAGACCCTTTGACTCCTGTAAAACTGTGAGCTTAATACATCGTATACCCGAAAAAAATTTTGATGTTCTTACTCACCTATAATTATCCTTAGTTACTTACCTTTGCGCCCTTGTGCTTGTAGAGTTGCTTCTGAACTGAAATTTTTGACTGTCTTCTTAGTGGCACCGTCACGACGAGCAAATTCGAGCTTACTCATCCAATTAAAATCAAATTCCGGCCACTTTTATAGTTTTCGGTGTGAACAATGTTTTTCTGGCATTTGAGTACTGTTGAATCCGGCATCGTTTTGGGAATATTTCTTCAGAACAACCTTTTCCCCTCGCAAATCTGAGCCTACCCATCCAATTAAAATCAAATTCCGACCACTTTTATATTTTCGGTGTGAACAGTGTTTTCCGTCCTTTGAGTATTGCAGAATCTGGCATCGTTCAGTACCGGAAAATACATCTTTCCTTCCTATACCCTATTTTCACTCACTATGATTACTGAGATACTATCTTCTCCTTTAAACTCTCTTAAACAAAAGTTATTTCTTATGGGAGAAAACAAAATTTATTTTAACGCTGGTTTCAAATCTTTTGATATCACCAGGTGGACCTCCAACAGTGATACATGATTCGATTGGGTGGAGAGAAGTCGCAATATGATGAGACACTCCATGTTAAGCAAAAAGACTATGGAATGGGTCTGTAATGTGCTCAAAGAAGCTTCTAATGACCAGAAGAATGTGGTACGGAGATGGAAGAATAAGGACAGACTAACTGAATATTTTTGTACTAGGAAGTACAACGACTATGGGAGATACATGAGTATATTGTCTTTGAAAAGAGACAATCGTGAGGTCATTATAATCCCTGAGCTTGCTTTGAATGCAGGATGGAGAGACATTGTATTTGAGATAGAAAGGTTTATTAAATACTCCTCCCAACTCAATTTCATAGGGCCACCCAGACTTTCTGAAGCAAATTACCCTTATGCCAAAGCAGTACAAGAGAGTAAATGGCAATCAAACATCCTTCATGAAGCAGTTGTCAGCACTAATAAAGGAGGCATCACGATCCTGGAGCCAAATGAGATGAAGGATAACAGACTTCTGACAAGATGTATCATTGGGTACTTTGGGAAGGAAATAACTGAGAGACCTACACTATCAGACATTCGAAGATGGGCATGTATAACGTGAAAAACAGCATTTGGAGTGAACATGTATAAGATGGATAAGAATCTTTTTCTGATTGAGTTCCCCAACAGAAAAATGGCTGAGCAGATTCTCAAAGGAGAATGGAGGTGGAAGAAATTCAAGCTTTATCTCGAATAGTGGAACCCCATCACCGGTTGTCTTTCCAACTCCATATCTGTCAAAAGTACCTAGATCAGATCCCTGGGAGTCCCCCTACATCCGTGGTCACAGAACATTTTCAAAGAAATAGGAGACCTTTGTGGTAGGTGGAAAGCTACGGAAGAAGAGACAGAACTCAAAAACCATCTCAAGTGGGCAAGAATTCAAGTAGCAGGAGATGACCGGAATATACAAAACGAGGTAGTCATTGAGAGAGGGGGGGTCAAATTTTTCATACCAATATGGGCTGAAAGAAAAACTCGCTTTGAACTAGGGCCGGAGATTTCTAGGAAGATAACCGGAGATGACACAGGATCGAAGCCACTGAAGAACCGTCGGATAAAGATAACCTACGAGATAGAAGGGGTACATGATAGCCTTTTAGCTGTAGATGGGACAAGTAAGTACCATGTGGGGTGTACTGAGTACATTGACAAAAATAAGGGAAAGGCATGTACAATGCAAGAGGATGGTTTGGGAGAAAAAGCATTACTTTTGGGTCAATCCAGCGTGCCCAACAATGAGCCAGCAATTAAAAATACAACTGGGCCTGACTGTGCAACCCAAGTCATCTTTAATGAATCATATCTTGAGCCCACAGAGATCACAAGGTTCGACTCTTTTCTAGAAGAGACGAAAGATGTTTTGCATTCACAATAAGAAGTCAACCAGGAGAGTCAAAGAGGTTCATTGATGTAGTTGCAAACTTGGGGAGTTCACCATATATGATGATGCTAGAGGAGCCAAGGGTAGATTTTCAGGGACATGAAGAAGAAGCTTTGTAATTACTTATGCAGATAGATAGCTGTAGACAAGCTAGAAGGAAGGAGCCAACACTGGACATCAAGAAAACCATATTCAAAGGGGCACACGAGCTGAAAGGTTTGGTTTTCTTTAATGTTAAATTCCAGAGCAACGGAAAAAGATTTAGGGGAAAAGCCGGACACTAGTTGATCAATGAAGTTCAAACTAGTTTCATGGAATGTAAGGGGACTTAATGATTTGGCTAAAAGAAGGATAGTAAAGAGTTTAGTTCAACTCTGGAACGCAGATATTATCTGTTTTCAGGAGACTAAACTTGAGGGGGAAATACAAGAGCTTGTTAAGCATATTTGGGGAGGGCGATGGGTGAGGAATGCTTGTCTGGAGTCTAGTAGTTCTAGAGGGGGCATTATGATGTTATGGGATTGTAGAATCTGGAAAGCGGAATCATTCAAATTGGAGCCTATACACTCACATGCAAATTTGAGGCACTCTTGCAAAACTTTGAATGTCACATAACAGAGGTGTATACCCCAAACTGTAATACTGAGAGGAGGAAAGTTTGGTGGGAGATAGGAGCTGTGAGGGGTTTGGTGGAGGGCCCATGGGCTGTTTGTGGTGATTTTAATATTATCAGATTTCCTTATGAGAAAAGGAACTGCCTTAGGAGATCCAGAGCTATGGTGGAATTTTAAAATTTTATAGATGATATGAATCTGATCGATCTTCCACTAAAAGGAGGTGTATACACCTCGTTCAAAGGGGATAATCAAATAATCTCCTCAAGCATCATCATCTCCCGCACTAGCATCATCATCCCCGCAATTTTATGGGATGACACTTTTAGGAACATCAAGTAATCCCTCTTCCAACGACTAATCTCTTACCATGTTTCTGTGTCTTTACAATGTGGTTCTTGGGAGCACACCAAATCATACTTCAATTTTGATAACTGGTGGTTGAACACAGAAGGTTTCATATAGATAGAATCAAAGAATGGTGGACATCTTTTGAATTTTCAGGGAGGCCAGATTTCATCTTAGCTTGTAATATAAAAGCACTCAAAGGCAAGTTGAACGAATGGAGTAGAAGTAGCCAGGGAAATTTGGGATTGCAAAAGACTCACATGCTAAATCAATTAGCAATGTTGGACTCTACTCTGGAATATAGAGCCCTAACAGAACAGGAATCAATGAAGAAGGCTTCTCTTCTCAAGGAATATGAGGAACACCTGAAAAATGAAGAAATTGCATGGAGGCAGAGATCCAGAGCTCTTTGGCTTAAGGAGGGGGACAGGAATACGAGTTTCTTTCATAAAACTGCTAATGTACATAAGAGAAGCAATAACATTAATCAGTTAGTTATCCAGGAAGAAACAATTGTAGAGCCACAAAGAATCAAGGTTGAGATCATTGACTTTTACAAAGAGTTATATACAGAGAATGAAGAGTGGAGACTTGTGTGCAACTATAATATATGTCCTAAGATATCTGAAAAAGAAAAGGAGTTCTTACAAAGAAGCTTTGATAAACAAGAGGTGTTGGAGTGTTTGAAGATGCGTGCAGTGGACAAGGCTCCTGGACCTGATGGTTATACAGTGGGTTTTTTTTATCAAGTGCTGGGATATATTGAAACAGGACATTATGGAGGTTTTTCACAATTTTCACTCACACGAAATCTTTGAAAAAAGTTTTAATGCATCATATATAGCCCTGATCCCCAAGAAGGTAGGTGCAAAGGAACTGAGTGATTTCATGCCTATAAGCTTGATAGGTAGTGTATATAAACTAATTTCAAAAGTTTTGACAGAGAGGCTTAAAGGAGTGATGGAGAAATTGGTGGATTCACAACAGATGGCTTTCATCAAAGGAAAGCAAATAATGGATGATGTTCTGATTGCCAATGAAGTTGTGGATTCAAGAGCTAAACAGAAGAAGCTAGGAATTCTTTGTAAACTAGACATCAAAAAAGCATATGATCGTGTAAACTGGAATTTCTTGTTAAATATGCTATGTCAAATGGGTTTTGGGGTAAAATGGATCAACTGGGTGAAATATTGTATCTTCACTGTCAGATTTTCAATCATCATAAATGGATCCCCTGAGGGCTTTTTCCCTGCCCATAGAGGTTTAAGGCAGGGTGATCCTTTATCTCCCTTTCTCTTCATAATAGTCATGGAAGGTCTGAATAACATGGTTAAAAAAGCAAAAAGCAATGGGTGGATCAAAGGTTTTGAGGTATCTAGAAGTGGAAACAATAGTCTGGGAATCACACATCTTCAATATGCTGATGACACATTAATATTTTGCGACACAGAAAGGTGCATATGAGGTTTCTAAGAGTTATTCTAGTACCGTTTGAAGGGAATTCAGGACTTCATGTTAATTGGAAAAAGATTCATCTTTACCCAATAAATGAAATGCCTGATATGGAACAATTGGCACTAATCTTAGGAGATGAAGTAGAAACTCTATCTACTGTCTATCTTGGCATGCCTTTGGGTGCCAAATCTAAATTCAAAGAGATATGGAACACTATTATTGAAAAGTGTGAGAAGAATTTCTCCAGATGGAAATCCTGATACCTATCAATGGGAGAAAGACTCACCCTCATCAATTCAGTTTTAGATGTACTCCCAATATATATGATGTCACTCTTCCCTATTCCTGCAGGAGTCATACAGAGATTGGACAAACTAAGAAGAACTTTTTTGTGGCAAGGGAACAGAGAAAAAAGGATTTTTTCACTTAGTCAAGTGGAAATCTCTTATAGTTGGCAGAGCTCATGGTGGAATAAGCATCAGGAATTTGAAGGATCATAGAAAGGCTCTCAAGATTAAATGGCTATGGAGGTATTCTCAAGAACCCCAAACCTTATGGGGTAATATGATCAAAGTCAAATATGGTGAGGAAGACAAGTGGATAACAAAGGAAGTAAATACAACATATGGAGTTAGTTTATGGAGATCCATCAGGTCACTCTGGCCTATTCTAAAGAACCACTCATCTATCAAAGTGCAAGATGGCAATAAAACCTTATTCTGGAAAGATAACTGGTTGGGAGATGGATGCTTAAAGGACCTCTACCCTGATACGTATGTTCTCGCACAACATCAACACAACACATAGCTGAAATGTAGTCCCCGCTAGGATGGACACTTATTTTTAGAAGAAGTTTGAATGATTGGGAGGTGGCCAGAATGACTGACTTCTATAAACATCTGGAAAGATTCATAGGTTTATAGAGTGGGGTTGACACAATAAGGTGCTAGGGAAATAACAACGGCATCTATAAGGTGAATACAACATACAAGATCCTGAATCAAGCCAACCAACAGATTAATAACTGGCATTGGAAGCATATATGGAAAATCAAGATTCCCTATAAGGTAGCATGTTTTTCTTGGTTACTAGCAAAGGAGGTTGTTCTGACACAAGACAATCTTATAAAGAGAGGGATTCAATTGTGCTCAAGATGTCACTTATGTGGAGAAGATGTTGAGACAGTTAGCCATCTATTTTTACATTGCAAGATAACTGACCAGTTATGGAAGATCTTTATTAATCTTAGGGGCATAGCTTGGACAATGCCTAGTAAGATTACTGAAGTACTTTTCAGTTGGGATAAAGCTGGAACAGGAGCAAGAGACAGAGATAGATGGAGAACTATCCCGTCATGTATTTGATGGACAATCTGGAAAGAAAGGAATTCCAGATATTTTGAGGATAGAAGAAATTCTGTACAAAAGATCAAGCTTAATTGTATTTTGTTTTTTTGCTTTTGTTGTAAACAGATCTACACAGAAGATACTGTTTCAATCCTAGATGTCCTAGAATCTTGTTAGGCCTGAGGTCCAAGTTTTTTTTTCTTTTGGCTACTCACTTGTAAATATGGTTTCAGTACAACCTATGTACTGATTTTATTATAATATATAATATGTTACCATCTCAAAAAAAAATAAAAAAATCCACACACTGTGGGCTCTGGCACGTGTACGTTTAGAATTGTATGGCAGTATACCCCTATTTTAATTTTTTTTCTTGAACAATATTTTAAGATTAAAAAATAGGAGTCAGAACTAGGGGTGACAAACGAGCGGGTCGGATCGGATATGGGACGAGTCGAAAACGAATAATACAAAAAATAGATAAATTATTCGAACCGACTCATATTTGATACGAATAAAAAATGGGTTAATCGGCGGATAATATGGATAACCATATTATTCATGACTTTTTATATATGATCACTTCTTGGAGAATTCCTAGTCTTCCAAACTTGAGGAACCCCCAATTTAAAGCTTTACAAATGTATGTTAAAACTCACTAGTTATCCATTGGTTATCCATTTTCTAAGTGATAATATGGTTCTTATCTATATTTAATCCTTTTTTAAATAGTTCATTATCCAATCCATATTTTAATGGATAATATGGGTGGATACCTAGTGGCGGAGCCACATTGAAGCAAATACGCCGACTTCCCTTGACTTTTCGATGTATCTAATTATTTATATTTTAAAATCCCTTGATAAAAATTCTGAATCCGCCACTGTGGGTACCTATTTTCTTTTATCCATTTTGCAACCACGAACAAAGAAAACGAGAGGAGCTAGAAATAGGATCAAGAGCCAGGCAGAAACTACTCCAATAATGTATGGACAACGTACGTGGTTGACATTCGATAATTGCAGACTTTATGGACAATGAAGCACTTTTTTGGGCCAATGACTTTGAGCAATTATGGACGCATAGTACTATCACACATTTTCAACCTTCTCCAACTTGGATTGAGCCCAGCACTCTGAGTTCTAATTAGAGGCCCTAGTGATGGCCTTTTTTTTATTAACTTACTGGTAGAGAAGGAAGGGAAGCCTCTCACAATAAGAGAGATTTTCTATCTTAGCTTGCCTAGGTTATTCGATTATGGACATAGTAAATTAGTTAGCTTGCCTAGGTTATTCGTACACCTTGCATTTATATTAAGAAATCTACTAAATATATGCAAATATCTAATTGTGAACTCAGTTATTATTGTATACTAATTTAAAATTACAGTATGAACTCATAAACTTCAAATCATGAATCCGCCTCTTATAATGCCTAAGGTAAACCCATTAAACTAGTAAGGGCGCCCCATACCTACTCCCGCATTAAAGAAGAAGTCATTTATCTAATACAATTTCTTATCTTCCTTATCTTCATCTAAAATCTATCGAATACCCTATTCGAAATTGCACACATCTGCTATGTCCTTCAATTGATTTATTAAAGTTCAATCATCTTGAAGATTAATCGATATCGATAATACCTCACATGATTGAGGGCCATGTAGCGGCATCACTCATGTCTAAGTCATTGGCCTAAAGCTAATGTTATGTAACAGACATCACTTTAAGCTAATGTAAAAGACCCATCTACTTTAGAAGGGTTTTTTTTAATTACAAAAATAATAATAATAATAATAATAATAATAATAATAATAATAATAATAATAATAATAATAATAATAAAATACATTGACAGCATAGTGCACCTAGAATTTACAAATCGGATTACACTGAGCATATAGAATAATAACATTGTGAGCGAATATAAATTAAATTCAACAAGAATGACCATCGATCATGTAAAGCCCCGTAAATTCTTTTTAATTAATTCCTACTAATTTTGAGCTTGAGAATACAATGTAACTAAATCCGAGCTATATGGTTATACGAATTGAACGAAGTCATGGGAGCGCTTATAATTAACTTTGGTATAGTTTAGAATTAATTATAGTTCCATAGGATAAGTATTTAAATTGATTGAGAATATTTATGTAGTAATAATTGAAATTGATTAGTAAGAAAGAAAAAGGGAGAATCTGAAAGAACAGGGGGGGGGGGGTGAATTGTGGTCAATTAAAACTTAGTTGACTAAATTTGAGTTTAGTTGACTAGATTCTGCACAGTGAACAGATAAAGAGAAGTAAACCAAGCAAACTGAAAGATAACGAGACACAACAATTTTTATGCTGGTTCAGTACCGATGAGGTACTTACATCCAGTTTTCCTTGGGTCACAAGGGACTTCTTAAATCTTTGATAATAGGTTACAATGATGATGGTTTTGGTTTGCTTACCATCAACAACATTCGATGATAATAGCTTTTGTAAAGTTGACACAACTGTCAACTCTCTTTTTGTGTTCTATCTCTTCCTATCTTTTATGACACTTGTAGACTCAAGAATACAGTATTTGTACTAAGAACTAGAAAGGTGTAGAATCAGTTTTTGTAGTTACGCAGCGATCCTTAAATACGCGCTAGTCTTCTTATAGATCAGATTTGAGAGCAGTTGTCCATTGTTTTGATCGGTGCACACAACATTTTTTTTATACTTGATTCATGACCCATGTCTTTAATTTCTTCAATAAGGATGGACTAGATTTAATAATCTAGGGAGTGTTCCTAAGTCAAGATCTGGGGAGTTGCTTCCATTCTCCATGCTTTATCGAAGAAAAGAGAGAGAAGTTGATGGGCTGTATTAGTTTTATCCAGGGAGTGCTTTCCATGCTCCATGCTTTATTGGGTAGAGGAGCATCACTTCAAGTTGTCTCCCATTATATTTTGTTCTCTTTCTATTTTAAATCTTCCTTCATACAAAATCTGATGTTTTGTATTTACAGGTAAGTAACATATAAGGCAATAGTCCAAGATACATAATCATGGAGTAGATCTTCATTCCTTTTTGGCAATGCTTGCTTCACCTGAATATATAAATTAAAACATAAATCAAGACTTCTTTATAGATATTGGATCATTATTAAAATTCTACACTTAACAATCTCTCCCCTTTTGATGATGACAATAAGCTAAAAAGAGTTTAACTAATTTATGGATACTTCCCTTTTCTTTTCAAGCTTGCTCCCCCTGTCATATTTAGAATATTTATCCTTTTGCTTTATTTGTTATATTTGCAAAACATAAACATACTAAAAATTATGTTACACAAATTTAAAAGGATATTTCTTAGTTTTGGAAGACGAAAGTTGAATTCAGGGATAAGAATATACTTAGAAGCACATTGACCAGTATCATAATTTTTGTATGTATGACGTTTTTGTCAAAACTTCTATATACCATCTGTGTGCTATTACATAAGCTATTTGGCATATCTAAATTTTTCAGATCGATTATGACGTATGTGATAGCTGTCCCATCGATTCAGCCTTTCAAGGTATTTAATGCTTGTCAGATAGCGGTCGGCCACCTGTAATATTGAACCGCCATGATGCGAGCCTATAAATAGCTCTTCCATCTATCATTTACTACTTTCGCGCATTCACTCCCCCAAATTTTCTCATCTTTTCTTCCTTTCTTGTTGCTACCAGAGTTTTGGTGTCGTCAATTTTTCACTTTCCTTTGTCTTTCTTCCTCCCATATCAATGGCCAAGACTTCGAAAATTGTGCCTCAGAAGGAGAAAGCTTCTTCTTCACGGCCGTCCGGCGACAAGGCGCCGGTGGAGCCGTCCACCTATGACTACATTCCCAGCCCGTGTACTCTAAATATCGATTTTAAGATTGAGAATCCTTCATCCGTCCCGGATCGATGCGAGCACGTGTCGATATATATGTGCTCTATAACGGAGGGTCATCTCAAGGCCGTTAGAAAAGACTGCAACTGGGGTTCCGAGGTTGTGTTGCAAATTCCATCCCACGAAGAGAGCGTCGTCACCCATGTGGAGGGGTTTTTAAGTGTTTACACTTATCCCTTCACATTGGGTCCGGTCGACCCGGTGATCATTGATTTTTTCAAGAGATATAAGGTCACCCTCTGTCAAATTCATCCCTCTCTATGGCGTATAGTAATCCTACTTCGCTTCCTCTCCATCAAAGCCGGGGGCTGGATTTTTTCCTGAATCACCGCTCTGAATTATTTGTTTTAAATTAGAAATTCATACTCAGTCATATTCATTTCATTGCATATCATATCTCAGTCTCTATTATTTTTTATTGATATATCATATCATCATTTTCGGGCTATTTTCATGACATTGTGAGCCCGAGAGACTGGAAAGATTGATAATACGCAGCTCCTCGAGACCTTAAGCCGCCAAATAAGACGCTAATTCTCAAAATGACCGGTCGGGTTATTACATTCTACCCCTTTAAAACAAACGTTCGTCCTTGAACGTGCCAAGAATCGTTCTGAAGTTATCAAATCACTGAATGTACTCATCATCCTATACTCGTGGGTGATCCCACGTCACCCCAATCCACATAGGCCTGACAAATCTATCTTAAATGAAAATTATTCCTTCCACCCACACTAGTAAACCTTAGAATCAAATTTCTCACCATCCAATCATTTCCAAGAGACCCGATCCCCATATTAACACACAGTATTAGCCTCAACCAGTTATAAAAACTCATGCCTACACCCACACGGTACAACCACCTGACATAATACCTCACACATATGCCCATAACAATAACTCTGGCCATAATAGCTGCCCAAAATCAAATGCAGCACCGACGAGTACCCTCATCACAGATAAAACCTCATCCCAGACCTCCATAACACCGACAACTATGTAAGAAACATGAAGATGCCATGACTATTCACTCAAATCAAGAAGTCACACCCAACACCACCTGGGCACACACCTCGCAAGTTAAAACCCACTAACCACAGCACAAATATGACTGAATATACAGGTTGTATCGGCCTCAAATCTTTTGAGGATTAATCAGACATCATCATCGGTCATTGAAGGCTTTGATGTCGAGCATCGACGGAGACAAGGATCGGGGTTGGATGGGGCGTTACATCCCCGGAAGAGAAGATGTCATTCCCCGAGGAATGGAATTTCGACCGTAAGTTGTTCTCATAAGACGTTGCTTTTTGTATTCTTTCCCGATTTTTTCTGATGTCTCTTCCCGATATACAGTTGCCCCTTGGATGCCACAAGCGGTGCCCGACCTCGAGGATTGGGTTCGGAAGTTAGCCTCGACTTTCTCTTATGCCGAACGCGCTTGGAGTGATTTGGCAAAAGGCAGATGGGAAGCCAAGAACCATGGTAAGGTTTTACTTCTCATTTTCTTTGAAGTGTTCTTTGTGCTCCATTCATTACCGATTTTCTTTCATGCAAGCGTAACCAAGGACACCGCTTTGAGGCCTTCGAGCGGTGAAGAAGGAACTAAGTCCCTGGTCCCGAAACCGGGGAAAGATAAGAAGCGAAAAGCTGCCTCTCGGTCAGAGGGCCCCATGCCCAAAACTCGAAGGGTGAGGAGGAAGGCAATTTCCCTTTCGATTGACTCGGTCCAACGACTAAGAGAAGAAGAAGAAGAAGAAGAAAAAGAAAAAGAAGAGGAGGAAGGATGTGCCTCGGCTTTGGTGACCCGATCTGCAAGAGCTATCGAGGTCACCGAAGCTCCTGAGCCGATGGCAGCTGTATCGGTCAGGGTTGACCCCAGGATCCCGAGTCTTGATCGGAATGCCCCAAGTGATTCGCTTGGGACTATGACAGTGGGTTATTCGCCTTCTCTTCCTACTTTTTCTGAAGAGGCGTTAAAGGAAGCTCGAGAATTGAAGACCCCCAATATGGGCGGAGGCTCTAGTGCAGGGGATCCCTTTTGGGATTGCTTTACTGGAGTCGATGATGCTTCCGATATTGGGGACGCTTCTCTTCTACTAGAAGAGGCCCAACGTTTCATTACTCGGGTAATGATTTTACTATACTTGGTTTCTTTGTTCTTTTCGAATTTGACTCGTGTTCTTTCCCTACTGTGCAGGACATTAGTAGATTTCGAGTCGACCTTAGCCAGTGTGAGGTCGAGCTTCAGAAGGTCTCGGGGGAGAGAGACGCCTTGCGACTTCTTTGCAGCTGAAAGGACGAGGCTATAAAGGACCTCCAAGCAGATTTGGCTAAGGCTCGTGAAGAAGAGGCCAAACTTGACAAGCAGGTGACCCTCGTTCTGTTAAAGTATGGGTTTGACTCGACTGTGGAAGTTAACCCTTCGTTGTCTCAGCTGCAGCAAAAGGTTGAAAAGATCGGGTCACTTCGGGAAGAAGTCGATCAAATCAAAGCTGAATGTAATCGGTGGAAGGAGACTATCGATCGTCTGGCTGCGGAAAAAGAGACCATTTTGACCAACTTATTATCGGCCGATGTTCAGCTTCGAAACGTTAAGCAAAAGGGTTCGGCTCAAGCTAAGAGGATCGAGGAGCTTGAAGCCCAGCTTGCTGAAGTCAAGGCGGAGGTTGAGTCATCGAAAATCTTGGCGGATAAGTTCATTGCCGTGTATCGGGTTGATGCCGAGGCTGCTCAGATGGAGGCACGAGAGGCGGCGGACACTGCTGACACCCGAGCACATTGGATTGCCGAACTTGCTAAATGTAGGTCTCGGAGGGAGACCCTCGAGGAGATACATGCTCAGGGTTTTGACCTTACTGAAGAAATAAAAAAGGCTAAAGAGCTCGAAGTTGAAGCTGAAGCCTTGGCTTCTCATGGCAATGATGATGATGATAACTGTAGCAAGAGCGGATTCGAGGATGGGGGAGAGCCTAACAGAGAAGCAAACGCCCCTGAGGATGATCAGGAAGCTTAGTTCATTTTGTTTTTGTGGTAATCAATTATGTAAAAATTTTTGTATATAGACAATTTTGGCCGATTTGTGAAGACTTTATACGTGCCTTACAAATGTTTTCACAAGGATCGTAACAATTCAATCAAATTTGGACTTCGTAGTCTCTATGATTGATTGTTCGAAGTGACATAGCCCCTAGGCTTACTAGTTGAGTTAATGATTCAAACTTGAAGAAATATAATCCGTGGGCGTAATCGTCGAGTGAAGTAATGTAGCACGTGGGCGTGATGGTCGAGTGAGTGCTTGCTCGAACTCGAAATAAAAGTAGCCCGTAGGCTTTAGTCGTCGAGTGAATGATTCGAACTCGATGCAATATAGCCCGTTAGGCGTAATGGTCAAAGTAGCTCGTATGCTTAGTGGTCGAGTGAATGCTTGCTCGAACTCGAAATAAAAGGTAGCCCGTAGGCTTATCAGTCAAGTGAATGACTCAAACTCGATGCAATGTAGCCTGTAGGCTTAGTGGTCGAGTGAGTGCTTGCTCGAACTCGAAAAATAAAAGATAGCCGTAGGCTTATCAGTCGAATTTAACTTGATTCTGTTTGCATAATAAATCTCCAAATAAAGGAATTTTCCTTGGATATAAGATGTCGATAAAGAAGAGAACTTTCTTCGCACGTCATTACACATGTGTTCATGTTTCGCGCCTGGGTTCGGGCCAATGAACATGGTTCGTTTTGACCATTTGGCTCTTACAATTTTTCCTATTGGAACCTGTTGTTGTGAAATAACTCTCTTGCATCTGAACTCGATGTATTTGAGGTCCTAATTCCCCCTCAGTATTCGAGGTCGATTGTAAAGAGGCCTCGGATATTGTTATAAGTGCAGCACGATCAATGGTTGCCTCATTAAAAACCTTGCTAAAAAATCCATTTGGGATAAAATCGGTCTAAGGAAAAAAGAGTACAATGCGTGCTTTCAATCAAAAGATCCATCTTAGCCCTTGTTTGGACTTCTTAGCAGTAGTACCTTTTCAGATGTGATACATTCCAGCTGCTTGATAGTTGTTTGCCGTTTATAATACCGAGCATGTACGATCCCTTTCTGATGTTCTCGAGCACCTGATATGGTCCTTCCCAATTCGGTCCTAGTTTTCCTTCGTTCGAATTTCGGGTATTGATGGTGACTTTTCTTAACACTAAGTCCCCGGTTTTGAAATGGCGGAGCTTGGTTCTTCGATTATAATATCTTTCGATTCGCTGCTTTTGGGCGGCCAATTGGACGAGAGCAGCTTCTCGTCTTTCATCTGATAATTCGAGGCTGGTATTCATAGCCTCGTTATTTGATTCTTCCATCGCGAATCAAAATCTGGTACTGGGTTCACCAACTTCGACTGGTATCAATGCTTCGGACCCATATACTAAGGAGAATGGGGTCGCCCCCGTACTGGATTTTAACGTCGTCCGATATGCCCAAAGGACTTCGGGCAGGATTTCTATCCATTTTCCTTTAGCGTCGATCAACCTCTTCTTTAGGTTTTGAATGACAGTTTTGTTCGTTGATTCGGCATGACTATTCCCACTGGGGTGGTATGGCGTCGATAGTATCCTTCTTATTTTGTGATCTTCGAGGAATCTTGTTACTTTGCTGCCGACGAATTGTTTTCTATTATCACATACTATTTTGGTGGGTATCCCGAATCGGCATATGATATGATCCCAAATAAAGTCTATAACTTCTTTCTCTCTTATTTTCTCAAACGCCTGCGCTTCAACCCATTTAGAAAAATAGTCAGTCATAAATAAAATGAATTTGGCTTTACCTGGGGTCGATGGCAAATGGCCGAGGATATCCATTCCTCATTTCATGAACGGCCATGGGGATAGGACTGAGTGAAGTTGCTCTCTGGGTTGATGGATCATTGGCGCAAACCTTTGACATTTATAACATTTACGAACAAATTCCTTCGCATCTTTTCCCATATCGATCCAATTATACCCTGCTCTGATTATTTTTCGAACTAATGTGTCGGCACCGGAGTGATTCCCGCAAGTGCCCTCGTGCACTTCCCGTAGGATGTAATCGGTATCTCCCGGACCCAAGCATACTGCCAATGGTCCATCGAATGTCCTTCGGTACAGTGTTCCGTCCGAAGCCAACGTGAATCGAGCAGCTTTAGTCCGTAGGGTCCTAGAATCTTTAGGGTCCGATGGGAGCTTTCAGCTCTTTAAGTATTCAATATACTTATTTCTCCAATCCTAGGTTAAGCTTGTAGAATTTATCTCGGCGTGACCTTCTTCGATTACTGAGTTGAACAACATTCCCCGAGCCCAAGTTATCTACCTCGACCGACGATCCCAAATTCGCAAGCGCATCGACCTCATTATTCTGTTATCGTGGAATATGCCGTAAAGTCCATTGTTTGAAATGGTGCAAAGTGACAAGTAGTTTGTCTAAATACCTTTGCATTCTACCTTCTTGAACTTTGAAGGTTTTGTTTACTTGACTCACCACCAGCAAAGAGTCACAATTGGCTTCAATGACTTCTGCTCCCAAGTTTCTAGCTAGCTCGAGACCTGCAATCATGGCTTCATACTCGGCCTCGTTGTTAGTCAACCTGATGGTTTTAATAGATTGCCTAATAGTGTTACCCGTGGGTGGTTTCAAAACTATGCCTAGCCCGGACCCTTTCACGTTCGAAGCCACGTCTGTAAAAAGGATCCATACCCCCGATGATGTACTTGATTTCAATAAGAGTTCTTTTTCGACTTCGGGTACTAGGGTTGGCGTGAAATCGGCCACGAAGTCTGCTAAAATTTGAGACTTTATGGCCGTACGGGGTTGATATTCGATATCGTACCCACTTAGTTCGATGGCCCATTTGGCCAGTCGGCCTGATAGCTCGGGTTTGTGCAAAATATTACGAAGCGGGTAAGTGGTTAATACGCATATGGGATGACACTGAAAGTACGACCTTAACTTTCTAGGGGCGCTTAACAGTGCAAGTGCCAATTTTTCCAGGAGCGGATATCTAGTCTCTGCTTCTCATAAGGTTCGACTCATATAATAAACGGGGAATTGCGTACCTTGCTCTTCTCGAACTAGGACACCGCTTACGGCGATTTCCGATACTGCCAAGTACAAGCAAAGTTTTTCGTCTGTTTTTGGAGTGTGAAGTAGTGGTGGGCTTGATAGATATCGTTTTAGTTCCTCTAATGCTTGGTGGCACTCCGGGGTCCAAGAAAAATTGTTCTTCTTTTTGAGTAGAGAGAAAAATTTGTGACTTCGATCAGATGATCTCGAAATGAACCGGCCTAAGGCTGCAATCCGACCCGTTAGCCTTTGTACGGCTTTCACGCTGTCCACAAAGACGATGTCTTCGATGGCTTTGATTTTATCGGGGTTAATCTCGATTCCCCGATTTGACACCATGAAGCCGGGGAACTTGCCCAAACCGACCCCGAAAGCATATTTTTCGGGGTTGAGCTTCATGTTGTATTTCCTCAAAATTTTGAACGTTTCCTGCAAATGGGTCAAATGGTCCTCTGCGCGTAGGGATTTAACTAGCATGTCATCAATATAAACTTCCATTGATTTTCCTATTTGCTCTTCGAATATTTTATTTACTAGGCGTTGGTAAGTAGCCCCTGTATTTTTTAGCCCGAAGGGCATCACATTATAACAATACGTTCAATATTTGGTGACAAATGAAGTCTTTTCCTGGTCCTCCGGATTCATCTGAATTTGATTATACCCGGAATAGGCATCGAGAAAAGTGAGGATCTCGTGGCCGGCCGTGGCATCGATCATGCGATCGATGTTGGGTAGCGAAAAGGAATCTTTGGGGCATGCTTTGTTCAAATCCTTATAGTCCACACACATTCTAAGTTTGTTTCCTTTTTTAGGCACTGCAACTACGTTGGCTAACCATTCGGGATATTTCACCTCCCGAATGGACCCTATCTTGAGAAGCTTGGTTACCTCGTCCTTTATGAATGCGTGCTTTCCCTCGGACTGGGGTCTTCTCTTTTGCTTCACCGGTCTGAACCTAGGGTCCAAGCTTAGCCGATGCACCATTATATCCGGTGGGATCCCTGTTATATCTAAATGGGACCAGGCAAAACAATCGATGTTATCGATAAGAAATTGAACAAGTTTCTTCCTGAGTTCGGGGGCTCAACCCCGTTCCCAAGTATACCTTTTGCTTGGGCCAGTGATCGATTAGTGTGACTTGCTCTAGTTCCTCGATTGTTGATTTGGTAGCGTTGGAGTCATCGGGAATCATGAAATATCGAGGGACCCTTTGATCATCATCCTCTTCGATCTTCTGGTTATCTGGCTGGGTCGAAGCCGATGTCTGTGATTGCTATTTGGTGTCCCGTTCTCCCCCTTTATCGGCGAAGGCGAGGACATTGGTTTAGCTTCCTCGACGGCGAACATTTCCTTTGTGGTTGGTTGTTCTCCGTACATTGTCTTGACACCTCTCGATGTCAGAAATTTGAGGGCATGGTGTAGTGTCGAAGGTACAACTCTCATGTTGTGGATCCAAGGCCTTCTGAAAAAGGCGTTGTATCTCATATCGCCTTCGATCACGTGAAACTTTATTTCCTGGATGGTTCCGGCCACGTTTATTGGTAGGATTATCTTGCCTTTGGTGGTTTCACATGCCATATTGAACCCGTTTAGAACCAGAGTTGCGGGTACGATCTGGTCCTGCAGGCCGAGCTATTCTACGACCTTCAATCTGATGATGTTGGCCGAGCTACCTGGATCGATTAACACACGCTTAATTTTAGTTTTATTCATGAGTACGGATATTATCAGTGCGTCGTTATGAGGTTGGATGACCCCTTCTGCATCTTCATCATCGAAGGACAAAGTCCCCATGGGTGCGTAATCTCGAGTCCGAGGTCGCTTTTCTTTCACAATCGATGTTTTAATGCGTTTAAGCACTGGTCCCTGAGGGGTATCGATGCCGCTGATGATCATGTGAATGACATACTGCGGTTCTTCTTGCTCGTTTTGCTTGCCGAAATCCCTGTTTTTAAAATGGTTCTTCGCCCTATCACTCAGAAATTCCCGAAGGTGCCCTTTGTTAAATAAGCAGGCTATTTCTTCTCTTAGTTGCCTGCAATCTTCCGTTCTGTGGCCATGGGTGCCATGATATTCGCACATTTGATTGGGATTTCTTTGGGCAGGATCGGTTTGCATGGGTCAAGGCCATTTAGTGTCCTTGATGCGTCCGATAGCTGACACGATAGCGGATGCACCAACGCTGAAGTTATATTCTAATAATCGAGGTGCTTCTATAGGATCGGCATATTTATCAAAGCCACTCTTACTCATAAGTCCCCAAGAATTTTGCCCTCGATCAATCCTTCGATTGTTCCAAACTGTATTGCGTGCTGAACCGTTGTTCACCCGATCTGTGACGTACGGTTGATATTGGTCTCTGTTCGACCTTTGTTCTCTGTCGATCTCCTTTTGATTTTTAGTAGCTGTCCTGTTCTGATGCACGGGTCCATACGGAGCTCCCAACTGATCATCCTCAACCCTAATTTTCGATTGGTATCGGTTGTGTACATCTGCCCAAGTTATTGCTGGATACTCGATCAAATTTTGTTTTAGCCGATGTGATGTTGTCAAACTTAGCTCGTTCAACCCTTGGGTGAAAGCTTGTACGGCCCAATCGTCTGTGACCGATGGCAATTCCATGCGTTCCATTTGAAATCGGGATACGAATTCCCTCAGCATTTCATTACCATTTTGGTTTACTTTGAAGAGGCCTGATTTCCTTGTTGCAACCTTTATGGCACCAGCATGTGCCTTTACGAACGAATCTGCTAACATGGCAAAAGAATCGATGGAATTTGGTGGTAAATTGTGATACCAGATCATCGCTCCCTTCGAGAGGGTCTCCCCAAACCTTTTCAACAACACGGATTTGATCTCATCGTCCTCCAAATCATTACCTTTGATGGCATATGTGTAAGAGGTGACATGTTCGTTAGGATCGGTCGTACCGTTATATTTGGGAATTTCGGGCATACGAAATTTTTTGGGGATTGGTTTCGGTGCCGCACTCGAGGGAAAAGGCTTTTGTATGAATTTTTTTGAATCAAGCCCTTTTATCATTGGTGGAGCCCCCAAAATTTGATCGACCCTGGCATTGTATGTTTCCACTATCTTGTCGTTGGCTTTGACTCATTTTGTGAGTTCCTCGAGCAATTTAGTAATTCCGGGAGCGGTCCCTGATTCTTGCTCGTTTGATTTCACTATGGCGGGCTCCGTTCTGGGGGTGATTTCTCGAAGTGGATTGGAATCCGGCCTGCTTTGTACGCGAGTTTGGCTCTGTAACTGAGCTATCGCTACTTATTGGGCTTGTAGTATCTCGAAGATCATACGTAAGCTGGCCCCGATTTTCCCCGCATTATGGGTGTCTCGGGCTACGGATCGAGTACCGCCCTGAATGCTTCTTTCCGATTCGGAACGCTGATTCGCCTCCAAAGCTATTTGTGAATTGAAATCCAATGGTACTTCGGCTCGAATTTCGGGTACTTCGATTCGAGCCTCGGTGCCATCGTTAAGTGGCCTTCCGCCCCCGGGTGCCAAGTTGTTGGTTTCATCTTGAAGGCCGGCTTCGTGGTCGATAGGTAAAGCCATTACTGATTTGAAGTTGCAAGCTGGCGTGCACTTTAGATTTATATCAAATAATCACTGTTACCTTTAGCCCCACGGTGGGCGCCAAACTGTTTACCGAAAAAATCGGATAATGTTAGATTTGTGTATGGTTCTAAGAATGTGCGATACAATTCGATATAAATCGTGTAGAGAAATAGAGATATGTGTATTCTTGACTATGAGAATACAAATAGTGAGCAACAAGAATGAATAAGATAAAATAAAACAAGCACAAAGTGATATCTTTCAATATGAGAAGTGATTTTGGTTACAGTGTGTTTTTCTTTCTTGCCATATATTCCCCCTTTTATAGTAGAGGGTCATTACAAAAAGTAATAAAATAAAGCATATAGTGAAAGGCCCATGATGACTTGTCTCTTCCTCGATTCCCGCCAAGATTCTCTCTCTTGGTGCGGTTGCAACGGCTCTTGTCTGTGAGCTCGATACTCGCTCGAACTCGTTACTGGGTCGGGCCCTTCGGTCTTGGCTCGAGTTCGACCTTTGAGATGGGCGTCGCGCATTTCCGACCTCGAAGCAGTGTCTTGCGGATCGATTCGGTCACTGGCTCGATAAGGTTACCGAACCGAATCCTCGAGCGACCTTCGGACTCGAGGCTCGTTAGTACTGACTTCGGAGCTCACTCCCAAAATCTCATTCCGACTTTTTAACACTTGAACTAGATCGAACGTAAGAAGGCCGAAATCTATTTCGACCGTATACAATATATATATATATATATATCAATAACAACTAGTACTTGAAATTTTAAAAATGAAGAGACATTAATATTTTTTTCTTCTCAATTCTATTTTTTCTATCCAAAAAATTAAAGAAGACCAAAAACTAAAGGGAACTGACCCCAAATAGGACAAAACTAAACTAAGGTTCGATTATGACTTTTGTAAAAGATGTTGGTCTTTTGTCTGGAACAGGACAACAGATCTCCTTCTGTCAAATTCTCTTTGTGTCAGCTTTGGGATGTGGACATATGCCACGTGTACATAGCCATTAGTTTGTCAAATCTAACGAACAACGACCGTAACAGGTTTCGGGTCAGGTTCCGAATCCGGTTCCTGTTTGTCTACCACCTTCCCAGTTTCATCAATGGCAATGATCATCATTGCATCTTATTTTCATCATATTATTCTAAAACCTAAATTTTTCATATTTTTCCCCTTGATTATTTTCCCTTTTTATTTTACTGTCACTTTCCTACTCTAAATCTTGTTTTTTCTTCATAATAATTCTGGTCCACATTATCCATTTCAATTGCAACTGAGCTGCTCTTAATTTTAACAAAAGCCCAGCTCCAATTTTACATTGATCACCGACCCATTTGGGTTTTCTTTATTAATTGTAAATGTCATAGTTGCAAATTTGTTGAGGATCCATTGAAACATTTTAGGGATCAAACATTCCCAAGGGGTTTTGGATGCAATTGATAGAGATACAGCGCCATTAGATGGCGCTGTTCAGACGATTTTTCTATAGGAAGCCGCCGGATCGGCTTCTAGAGATCTCTGAACGGGTCTATGGTATGTTTCTCTTCCCAAATTATGCTTTTTTTTGCGTTTCTCTGTATGATTTCAGCCCTCTGAAAATGTGTTAGATGACCTACATTTCAGTTTTTGAGCCTTCTGGAAAACACTTTTGGCTTAGTTTCTTCAGTTTTTTGCAAAAATTGAAAAACTTTTCTCTAATAACTTTTGGTTGAAAGCTAGCTACATTTGGAACTACACCTTAGACATTATGCGAATATCACAAATTGCTTTGAAGTAAATGAGCTGAAAAATAAATAGTGCTGGGAACATATTCAAGTTGTTCTAAAAAGAATAGTGAAAATTAGACGCTCAATCATTTTGGTGGTTTGCCTAACTATTGAGCTCTGTGGTTTGGAAGGTGAACTTACTCAAGATACTATGTTACAATTTTAAATGATATCCTTAAGGCTTACTATCTTCATCATCTTGAAGGTGGATATAATTTAGACAATAACTTCTGTGGTTAGTTTTATACTATTTAAGTGTGTGACAATTTCATCTGAAAGCTTAAGCTGTTAAAGAGAACACATTTTTTTATTTATTTTATGTTGTCTTCAACAATGCCACTCACATGCGGGCCTGATTCTTTTTCATGACACATGAAAATTCTTTTTGATAATGGGTGGCTGTGAGACCTGAACCCAATACCTCTGCCTGCTCTGACACCATATTGAAGTGTCTGACCATCTCACTTTTAGAGAAATCACACTTTTATTTACTTTATTTTGTCTTCAACACTAACTATTGATGCTTCTCTGCTTTTCCTTTTAATTCACACTTTGCAGTGTTTGATTGTTGCTTCTCAACGGACGCATTGGACGAATATGAGTACAAGACATACATGGGAGGGATTGTAGCACAGCTACAGGACCATTATCCAGATGCTTCTTTCATGGTTTTTAACTTCAAAGAAGGAGATCAGAGGAGCCAAATATCAGATATATTAACGCAGTATGATATGACAGTCATGGATTATCCTCGGCGATATGAGGGGTGTCCTGTATTGCCACTGGAGATGATCAAGCACTTCTTGAGATCCAGTGAGAGCTGGCTTTCACTCGAGGGCCAACAAAATGTGCTGTTAATGCACTGTGAGAGGGGAGGGTGGCCCGTACTTGCTTTCATGCTTGCTGGCCTTCTTTTGTACAGAGAACAGTACACTGGTGAGCAGAAGACTCTTGACATGGTATACAGGCAAGCTCCTAGGGAACTTCTTTATGTTTTATCACCTCTGAATCCACAGCCGTCTCAGCTTAGATATCTCCACTATATCACCAGAAGAACTATTGGCTTAGATTGGCTGCCATCAGATATACCTTTCGCTTTAGATTGTATCATACTCAGGGTCCTTCCTCTATTTGATGGTGGGAAGGGCTGCCGACTGGTGGTTCGTGTCTATGGTCAGGACCCTGCTTCAACAACGTCCAATAGGAGTTCTAAACTCCTCTTTTCAACTTCAAAGACAAAACAACATGGTCGCCTCTATCGACAGGTAATGCTAAGCTTTAAACATTTGAGACTTACATTTAATTAGCTGAAATCTGAAGTGTGTTCTGCTAACTTCCCCTCTCCAGGAAGAGTGTGCGCTGGTGAAAATAGATATCCACTGTCGTGTCCAAGGAGATGTTGTTCTTGAGTGCATCCATTTGGAAGATGACCTAGTTAGGGAAGAAATGATATTCAGAGTTATGTTTCATACGGCATTTATTCGCTCAAATGTTTTAATGTTAACTCGTGATGAAGTTGATGTCCCATGGGATGCAAAAGACCAATTTTCTAGGGAGTTCAAAGCAGAGGTTTGGTATCTATTTCTCTGAACTTGGCTCTTTTTTTCACTATCCTTTAACAGGGAACTATAGGAGTTGAAGAATGCTTATTTCTGTACCAGGTACTTTTTTCGGATGCTGATGCTGTTCCATCTATTATCACCGTAGAAGCGCCAGATGAAGATGATAACGAGACTGAAGGTGATTCACCAGAGGAGTTCTTTGAGGTGGAAGAGATATTCAGTAATGTTCTTGATGGACCGGATGGAAGAGGGGAATCTGATGCCCATTCAGTTCAGGACAATATGCAGGATGACGATAGCACTGAAATATGGAAAGAGGAGTTGGAGCATCATGCTTTTCAAGATAGTGCATTTATTGATGTTAATCGCAAACAAGAAGGAAATACGGATTCTACTCAACAAGCATCAAAAACAAATGGTTTAGCGCATAATGACGACTTGATAAACTCCAAGGCTGTGATTTCTGATGTTTCTAGCGACAAGGACTCAAAAGCAGGAACACATGGGGCTAGTGTCATATCAGAAGAAGTGGAGAATAAGCAAGATATAGAAGGCACCTTTAGACAGGAGAGGCAGGGTTCACAACAGAAATTGACTGCTGATATCAGTAAAGGAAAGAATGAAAAGGCACTTTCCTCTCTGAAGAAACAGCTTGTAACCAACTCCAAACTTGCTGCTGATGGGATTGGACCTAAAGATAAGTCTAAACAAAAAGAATCTCAGGGCACTCTGTTGCGGCTAGCAAAGCCAAATGCAGTGTCTCGGTGGATCCCTTCTAATAAAGGTTCTTACACTAATTCAATGCATGTGGCATATCCACCATCAAGGTATAAGAGTGCTCCGCCTGTGCTTGCTGTTGCCAAGGATTCTCAATCTGGGTTAAAATCAAAATCGTCATCTCCTCGAGCTTTTTCAGAAGCTAAAATTCCAGCTGGAGCAGGTCGTGTTCCAAAGAAGCGCTCTTCATGTCCCGCATCATTAGACATGTCAACAGTCAAGGAGGCCCCTGTTGCAATGACCTCTTCATCAGAATCAGTTGAAAGCCAGGCATATGACCTTCAGGATTCCCCTCAAAGTCCACTACGTTCTTCACTGCCTTCATTTCAATATCCGAGCACTTCATCACTTGAATTGCCTCCTATTCAGGAAGCAAGTAATAACCTACCAGATTCTGCAATGCTACCCGTGTCTTCGCCGGAAAGCCATATTACAACGGATTCTTTGACTCACCTATCCTTCCCTCCCCCACCTCCACCCCCACCCCTCCCCCGCCGCCTCTGCCAGTTCCATTCATGTCACTTAGTCATAATGTCAAATCTGTATCATCACCTCCACCTCCACCTCCACCTCCACCTCCACCATCACCATCACCTCCACCTCCACCTCCATCATCAAATGGCTTGAGAATGACTCACATGGGTAGCTCTCATAGTCATAATGTCATATCCTTATCACCGCCAACCCCGCCTCCGCCTCCGCCTCCACTTCCACCTCCACCTCCATCCTCAAATGGCTTGAGAATGACTCATATGGGTAGCTCTTCTCCTACTCCTCCCCCTCCTCCCCTAACTTTACCACCCGCATCATCTATTTTACTGAGAGGTGGTAGGGAATTGTCACCAACTCCTTTGCCAGATGTGGCTTGTGCAACTAACTCCTTGGCAGCATCAAGTCCATTGCGACCTCTTTCTCCACCTCAACCTCCACCTCTATATGCGCCTATTACACCAAAGTTGGCTAGCTTTGGGCTGTCCATTCCGCAGCCACCTCCTCCCCCTCCCCCTCCCCCTATACCTGCAAAGCACGGTGCCCCTCCACCTCCTCCACCTCCTCCTCCTCCACCCCAGCCACCTCCTTCACTTGGTGTTTCGGCTTCACCTTCCCCACCACCACTGCCACCTCCTTCACCATCTCCACAACCTTTGCAGAGTGCTCCACCTCCACCTCTATATGCTCCTATTACACCAAAGTTGGCTAGCTTTGGGCTGTCCATTCCGCAGCCACCTCCTCCCCCTCCCCCTCCCCCTCCCCCTATACCTGCAAAGCACGGTGCCCCTCCACCACCTCCACCATTTCCAATTGTGCCTAGAGTTACTTCTTTGCTAACAACAAGTGCTCCACCACCACCACCGCCTCCTCCTCCACCACCCCAGCCACCTCCTTCACTTGGTGTTTCAGCTTCACCTTCCCCACCACCACTGCCACCTCCTTCACTATCTCCACAACCTTTGCAGAGTGCTCCACTTCCACCAACCTCAACTCCTTCACAAAATATACCTCCTCCACCTCCACCTCCCCCACCTTCACTTCCTTCAAGAAATACTCCGACTTCAACTCCTCCTCCACCTCCTTTACCGCCACCTCCTTCAACGAAGGCTCCGACGCCAATTCTGCCTCCACCTCCAAGAAATACTCCATCCCCGACTCCTCCTCCACCTCCCCCACCCCTCTCATATGGTATTCCACCTGCACCACCTCCACCTTCAATTTTTTGTCCCCATCCTCCTTCCTCCCCAGCTTCTTTCTTTGGAGAACCACCCCGACCCCCACCTCTACCACCTCCTTTGCATGTATCGCCTTTACCATCTCCTCCATTGTCCGCAGACCCACCTCCTCCTCCTCTAGTACCTGGAGCTTCACTTCTACCTCCTTCAATAGTTGGGCCTCCAACTCCTCCACCTCTCCCCGGTGATGGCCCTCCAGCTCCTCCACCTCCTCCCAGTTGCAGTCGGCCCGCTCCTCCACCTCCCCCGGGTGGTGGCCCTCCAGTTCCTCCGCCTCCCCCTGGTGGCGGCCCTCCACCTCCTCCTCCTCCCCCCCAATGCGGCCCTCCACCACCTCCTCCTCCTCCTGGTGGTGGTCCACCACCTCCTCCAATACATGGAGCACCACCTCCTCCACCACCTCCGGGCGGTAGAGCACCTGGACCACCTCCCCCACCACCTCCTGGAGGTAGAGGACCTGGTCCACCTCCCCCACCTGGAGCTCCAAGACCTCCAGGTGGTGGACCTCCCCCACCACCACTATTTGGCGCTAAAGGACCTGGGGCAGCCGGCAGAGGAGCTGGGAGAGCTCCAATACTTTCACGGACAAGATCTAATTTAAAGCCATTGCACTGGAGCAAGGTAACCAGGGCACTACAGGGAAGCCTATGGGAGGAACTACAGAGACATGGAGAGCCTCAAACGTATGTTCCATGATTTTTTAGTTTGACAGTGCTTATATTCAACTAAAATGAAGTATTGATAATTTTACTCCAAATCAAGTGCACCAGAATTTGATGTGTCAGAAATTGAGGTTCTTTTCTCTGCCACCCCCAAGTCAAGTAGTTCGGGTAAATCTGGAGGACGGAAGAAGTCTGCTGAATCTAAACCGGACAAGGTTCATCTGGTAATCAAATATGACTCAATACCTTTCTTCTAGGAACTGTCTGCAAAGAATCTAAGAAATAAATAATGCTATTGATTTGATACTTTATTCTTGTAGTCTCTCGTGGTTCTTTCATGTTTATTTCTTTCTTTTCTTTCCCCAGATCCCTCTTGGATGATTAATTACTGTTGCTTTCTATGAGAATTTAACATTGGTTAATTTGAGGAACTATTTTTCTTTGTTTTCTAACTGCTCGCATGAGTTCTTCTTTTCCTAATTTTCTCCTGTATTTCTTTGGTAGGTTGACCTAAGGAGGGCGAATAATACTGAGATTATGCTCACAAAGGTGAAAATGCCACTTCCAGACATGATGGTTAGTTTAGTGCTTTTCTTCATTATTTTCTATTTTCTTTGGTTTTCTTTTTTGAAGGCTGCCTCCTTTACTTTTACAGACAAAATAACATCCTGATCTGATTGCACAGAGGGAGAGAGAGAGGAGCTGCTTTCGAGTATATGTGGGTTAAGTCACGAAAGATAACTGAATAGGATAGTGGGATTCTATATCTGTGTTTAGGATAGTGAGTCTATAACATCAGATGTTCTGAATTTCCTTTCTTTCAGCTCACCTAGAAATCACGCATAACACTGCTCACGACTAATAGTATAAGAAAATACCGATCTCTAGTCAGTGACCTGACTTTGATGATTATTTGCTTTCTTCCGTTATCCTACTAGTTTAAACATTTCTTCCAGATCACATCGTAAAAATTCTAGGGCCTAAATATATGTGTTGTAATCTAGCGAAAAAAGAAAAGTAGGGACAAAGGAAAGCTACTTGCTCTTGTAAGCATGGCTCACAATACTCAGACTACTTTGGGCTTAAACAGGGAAGAAAAACTGATAAATGCGAACCAACCATCCCTATCAAGTCATGGTACAAAAGAAACTTCATTTGGTTTTCCTCCTACCTTTTCTTTCCTATGCACATTACACTCAAACAATGTTTAAGCTTGAAAAGAATACAACAATACCTAGGAAGTAGGGCGAACAAATGAGATAGATGGGTATTAGCCCAACTTACCTTTGTTCAATAGAAAGAGAAAAGAAGAATTTGTCAGGCTGTTGAAATCCTCAGACACAAAAAAATGTGGTTGATATGTTAATGGAGAAATTACGTTGTTGTTAATTAGTCTTCTCATTGTGGTCCCATGCAACATGTTGAGACCTCATAGGACTTTCCTTTCTTCTATTAGATCTCCTTCATCTTTCTACTTTTTCTTTTTACTTTTTTGGTCTTTTGATATACAATATGGCAAATTAGGCTACAGTCTCTCCTTCTTTGTCAAGGTGTACCAGAAATGTGTAAAACCTGAAGTCATGGTTAACGGAGAAAAGGAGAAAAAAAAAGAAACTTTCTTTCCTTCGTGGTTGTACATGCTGGACTAGACTTGGTAGACCTAGGTGATTCCCTTTCTCCTGAATATTCTTGCTTATCCGTAGGTAATCTCAATGTAGAGATAAGTGCGAGATTTAGAGAACCAATGATTAATTTGTATTTAAAGAGAAACTTTTAACGAATAAAAGGTTTATTCTGTAACGAGCCCGAATAAAGTAGAATGTATAACGAGGATTCATATAGCGTAATCAACTGGTTGAGATTGAGGACAAGCTGATTGATTAATATTCTTGCTTTGTCCTCACGATGTTCTATTTTGTTATGCAATGACAATTGTTCTGTTATGGCCCATAGGCAGCTGCACTGGCAATGGATGAGTCTATTTTAGATGCAGATCAGGTGGAGAATCTTATAAAGTTTTGTCCTACAAAAGATGAGATGGATCTTCTTAAGGTGAAGTTTACCAGTCTGAAGCTTTTCTTCCTGTTGACTTTGATTTCCCGTTCTTCTCTGCTCCTCTACTCCTTTCAGTCTCCTCTATCTCAGTTGATATCTGTGCAATTTTTTTTTAAAATGTATTAAATGATTGTTTACTGAAACAACTGCTCAGGGTTACACTGGTGACAAAGAGCTTCTGGGAAAGTGCGAACAGGTCAGCACATCATTGTATAGTTACTATCTGATTAGTGCATGATGATGGTCTTCGTTTTATGTTACTAAAAATTATACATGCCTATCATTTGCAAGTTTCATCTCTCTTTACCTTGATATGTTGTCATAAGTGCTTTATGAAGTTGGGATTGGCTTTCAAGGAACAATCCAGCTATATTTTGGAACCGAATGTGTAATGTAACTTCTTGATTCTTTATTAGGTTGGACATGGTAGCTACCCTTAAGTAGCAGGACAAGACTGCACAATCTGAAATCTTCTTTTACAATCTAATAACATCAGTAATCTCAACTGCCTTCTGTTTCAAAGACGTAATCTCATTGACCAAATTTTGATTGTTCAGGAAGTAAATTTAGTTCTAACCAAATGATGAACATCTCTTGAGTTCTAAGCAAATGATGAAACATCACTACTGACCGTCCCCTGGTGAAAAAAGGATTAACTATTTGAATTTCATTGTTTTAGAGATAACTGAGTTGAGAGATCATGGGAGGCGGCAGATATTCATGACGATGACTACTTTAACAATGTTTTAAAACCTTCTTATGATTGAATGATTAGAGTGATTAAAGTCCAATTTATGATGTACTCCCTTATCCCATTATCAAGTTTGGTGGGAAATTCTCGTAAGAATTGTTTCCTTTCCCTGCCTTTGGACGTCTTGCAATTTCAAGATTTGAGGAATAGCTGATACTTGCTATCGTTTTACAGTACCTTGTAGCTTAGATCCCATGCTTCAAAGGTGTTCCTGATTTTACCTTTGACTGTCAGTTCTTTTTGGAGTTGATGAAGGTGCCACGAGTAGAGTCAAAATTAAGAGTGTTTCTCTTCAAGATTCAGTTCAAATCTCAGGTTTGTATACATCTATAGATCTTCTTTACTAAATCAATTTCTGTGTCATCTGAATTTAGCTTCATTTCAGGTGACAGACTTCAAGAAAAGCTTAACCACTGTGAACTCTGCATGCGAAGAGGTAATTTGCTAGGTTTTGCGTATCTCTTCTTTGTTCTTTCTTTTTAATCTTATTTTTAACAAAATACAATGTGCTTGTAGCAGGTCCGAAATTCTTTCAAATTGAAGGAAATAATGAAGAAAATTTTGTTTCTAGGGAATACATTAAATCAGGGAACTGCCAGAGGTAAGAATTCCTGTCTTTAAAATGTCTCAGTAATCGCTACAAGCATTTTATTCTTTTCAACCATTGATTCCCATCATGTAGGTTTTCAAAACCTGAAACTCTCTTAAATATAAAGTAAGGGGAAAATTTTGATTTTCTAAATGCAATAATGAATTTCTTAAATGCTACAACTTTGGAACTTAAGGCTCTTTGGTTATGGGGAAATTTCAAAGCAATAATTGCTTGTTGCTTAAATGGGGAATAATTTTTTGATTAATTAAGGGGAGTTTAGTTTCAATTATGTATAGCATTTTCTACCTAAATAAGTAGCATGAGCTTTGAATCCTCTATATCCATTCTGCTCCAGTGAAGTCCCTTTAGTTTCACATGTTCGGAGTGCAAACTAATAAAATTAAGTCACATAATTCATTAAATTGCTAGGCTTTGCAAATTTTTGAAGAATTGTAGAAATATAGTCAGTGTTTATGAGTATAGATATGAGCATAATTGTTACTTACTACTGGTTCTTGCACTAAGAAATTATGCTTTATTTTATGTGGCTGAATTAGATCGGTGGAATGTAAGACCTGACTTCATGCTGAAAAACATTATAAGTTGTGTGGTCAAGAAGTTTGAAATTTGGGACGTTAAAATTTCGATTCTAAATTCCATGTCATTCTTTACTCCAGGTTCTGCCATTGGATTTAAGTTGGACAGTCTTTTGAAGCTCACTGATACACGTGCTACTAACAACAAGATGACACTCATGCATTATCTTTGTAAGGTACTGTAATTTCATCTTTGCTGTTCCTAAATAGCTGCTTTTGTTCACACTTTTCCCCTGTCTAAATATTTATTTTTTCGATGAAGTAAAATAATTTTATTGATGATGGGGATTTGGGAGAGAAAACTCCTCTATACAAGTGGTATACCAAAAAGTAGAGAATCTACGAAAATATGATTCTTTATGAAAGATACTGAATCTTCTATACAAACTGGAATCTCATGGGTGCACATAAAAGAAACAAGGGACAAGAGGCTATTCTTTAAATGTACAAAATCATTTTCTGTCACTTCATAGTCTCCTATTTTTCTCCTTCCATACAACCCAAACGAGTGCTAGTGGAGCAACATCTCACGCCCTTCGTCTTCTCCTTTCATCATCTGTGTTCTAAATGCCTAACTGAACAGTGCCTCCTTCATGGTGCGTGACATCATCCATTGCTGCCTGAAGCGTATAAGGATTTGCCACCACAAACAAGACACAACCTGATAATGTAAAAGGAGGTGATCCATATCTTCGCCCTAATTCTTACACATAAAACACAATTTGACATATGTAATCCTCATTTTCCTCAAGTTTTCAGCTGTCAGAATCGCACCTCTTGCTGCAAACTAGGTGAAGAAGCACATCTTTCTTAGTGCCATGGAAATCCAGCTCGGTGAATGTGGAAATGCCGATTCTTCTCCGACCAAGAGTTTATTATAATACCAACTTTACTAAAAACACGACTCCCCGTCTCCCACCTCCAAGAATTCTGCTCTATGCTAAAAACTTTGTTTATAGAGCAATCTAAGTTGCTCGGACTCGGGTGCGGATCTAGAGGTCAGATCCTTCATGATCTAAATTTAAAGATTCGGGGGTACGGATCCAGGTACGGATACGGGTGTGGGGATTCGGCTAAAAATAATTCAATTATTTAAAAATAGAGTTATAAAAATATGTCTAAATTATGAGACATTATGTGAAAAACTTACAAGGTATTCCGAGAAGAAGAAAATATTGAACAAGAGTAGAATTTTAGGAGATAAAAGGAAAAGGACTGACATAGAAATTTATATATACAGGGTATTCCATTTTCTTCCATATCACCCTAACTTTTGATTTGTTTTCAAAAATCATTGTGTATGTCCCAAATTTTTCCGTTGAATTTGGTCAAAGTACCCAAAATCGGTTGACCAGATCCGACACGGATCCCACACCCATACCCACACCCACGTCGTGTCGACACGGGTGCGGCACTGAAAGTGAAGAGTCCGAGCAACTTAGAGAGCAATTCAACCATACTTTGAAACTCCGCAACATCCCAGCCTTCAAGGTTCCTTCTGAACCTTAAGTCAAATGAAACTCCCGTTCATGTAACTCTGAACTTGTTGGATTGTTATCTCCTTCAAATTAAACCTTCTAATCTTTATTTCATGTCAATCTCAAAAGAAAAATTCCTATTGGGCTTGATCTGGAGCTCATATTGATGTAACTAAAAAGAGATTGCATTATCATTATCCTTGGTTTTTATTTGCCCAGTGATAAGCTCTTACATGATAATTTATCTTTTACTAGAACTAGAGTTCTAATAGTTACAAGAGTCCCAAAATTACTTAGAGCTCCCTATACTATATATAAAAAAAGAAAACAACATACAAGCGGGTTTCTGATAAAGGAATCTTGAGCTAAATGAAATATATTTTTGGGATTCTTAATTATGCATAATCTTAAGAATATTCTACACAATATTCTTAATTAATCTCTTGAAGAACATAATCATTAAGAATATTCTAGATAATATTTTTAATGTTCTAATGAAGCCATGCTCATGTAAGATGTCACTAGTTTTCTACCTCATACGACCGATATTCATTGCTTTTTTTGGCTGGTAGAGGAGTGTTTGACTTCCATTCATACTTATCGTAGTTTTATTCTCTTCCATGTAATGCTTCTTTATTCTCTTGATTGAACATTTCTGTCTCAGGGGATCTCTTTCCTCTTTTTGTTCTTTACCTGAATATCTTTATCCTTCTTTATCCCTCCTCTCTGAATAAGGCATTATTAACTGATTATACTATGCGAGGTTGTTGCAGTGTTAACATTATCTCACTTTTCTCAGGTTCTTGCTTCCAAGTCACCAGCACTTTTAGACTTCCATGAAGATCTTGTAAGCGTGGAAGCTGCATCAAAGGTTATCTATTTACCTATCTCTCTCTGGTGATAGTTCTTTATTTTATTTCGGATTGGTTAGAAATTAGTTTCTCCTTGCAGATTCAATTGAAGTCTTTGGCTGAAGAAATGCAAGCAATCATCAAGGGGCTGGAAAAAGTTAAGAAGGAACTGGAGGCATCTGAGAATGATGGCCCCGTGTCTGAAATTTTTTGCAAGGTAGGGCGGTGCTTGTAAGTCCTTCATAAATGATGTCTAACTTGCATGTGTTCACATTCTTATCGTGCCCTACACGTTAGGAGGGCTGAAATACTGCATTCTAGGACTTTGTAGTTTCCTCCCTCTTCCTGTAGAACTGAAAATTGGATGAAAAAGTCCATTCTGTTTGCAAATTGTCCTTTATCGAGCCCTGTGGCATTGAGAAATTTGCTTTATCTGTCTTCGCTCTTCATTGATGTATCCCCAATCTTCCCAAGAAAGAGGGTAAAAGTTTTGTGGAGAAGTGCAGCACTGCTGTTTGCATTTGGCTGGAAGATAACAAAAAGAAATGTGATTGTCATTTCTTCCTCCTACTTGAATGCTGGATAGAATAGTCTTTTAGCTTGCAGCTGCATTTCGATGGACTAGCACTACTTGGCTTCCTGACGAAATTGGATATCTTTAGCTTTTGTCATTTCTACTTTCTTTCCTTAATTCGCTATTCATTTAACATAAGAGTTGATAGGATTCATTCCCATGATGCTATTAAGTTACATTCACTTCTTACCTGGAAATTAGTAAAATGTGCACCATATTTTGGTCCTTAAAAGTTTGTTTTTCTACGTCCTGCAAACCAGACGTTAAAGGAATTCATTGGTGCGTCTGAAGCAGAGGTTGGCTCTCTCAGGGAGTTGTATTCCGTGGCGGTAATTTCCTTTGTATTTAGTTCTCTTTGTTATATTATGCAACGCAATCAATTTCTATAGTGTCAATGATATGTTTTACTTGATGCACAGGGCAGAAATGCAGACGCACTTACACTATATTTTAATGAGGATCCTGCCAAATGTCCATTTGAACAAGGTAGCACTTGTATAAAATATTTTATCCCCTCATTGGTCTTCCAGTAACAAAATTGAGTTGATGAAGCTGGTTCCCTATAGTTGTGAACTTTACTTTGTTGCCTTTGATGTCCTCCAGTGTTATGCAATCAAGTAATAAAGTATTGTAATAGGTGTACTACAGCTCGGGCTACGGCTAATCCTCTGGACATTGTCTAATAACTTAGCACACTTACTGGGAAATACAAGAACATAGTAATAGGTACTCATTGCGTTCTAATTTATATGTCACTCTTTCCTTTTTGGTCGGTCTAAAAAAGAATGACAACAACAACAAAAAACTCAGTGTAATCCTATAAGTGGGGTCTGAAAAAAGAATGACACGTTTCTATATTTAGTAACAATTTAACTCTAAAATGTCTATTTTACCATTTATGAGATGATTTATAGCCACACAAATATCTATGGCTCATTTTAAACCACAAGTTTCAAAAGTCTTCCTTTCCTTATTAAATTTCATGGCCAGTCAAATACCATCACATAAATTGAGACGGAGGGAGTATATTACAGGCACTTTACTAATAATCCTCTGGGAATCTAAACCTCTCCGCAATATACTCGGCCTGTTTCAGAGAAAGATATAGTAAGATTCAATTAAGATTGTACCAAATTTGCCACCAAGATAGCTGAGTTATCAGACTTGGTAGATCTAGCATATGTGAAGTAGTTTCCTAGTATAGGTTTACATTGTCTAGGGCTCTGGAAAACCATTTGGAACATAGCTGCGGATGGAGGTTAAGCTTTCCTCTGTAGTTAGTGAGCTATAATGAATCAACTATGCCTCAATTCCAAATTAGTTGGGTTGGCTGTATGAATCCGTTTATATCTATATTCCACTCTATTTTGGTCTGCTTGATTCCATGACTAAATAATTTGTCGAGTGGAGATTGGCATTCTTTGAAATTAGAGATATCTAAACAACTTATCTCTACACAAACATACAAGTCTCTAATTAGACTAAGAAGAACTTTGACAAACAGTGGATGAAATGTAAATGTAGCATCAACTAAAATTAAATGCCAATTAGCATCAACTAAGATTAACTGCCAAGTTTGTGTCACCTGTTATTTGTGTCATATTCGAATAATTTACTCGAGAAATTATGAATGTATGTCTGCATTCCTTTATATGCTTCATTTATGCGTCTCATTGTTCTCATCCGTGTGCTAGTGCTTTTGACGGTTTGACTCCTAATTATCTGTTGTGTGGTATCTGTTTCATACTATGTGCAGTCACTGCAACCCTCTTAAATTTTGTGAGGTTGTTCCGCAAAGCCCATGAAGAGAACTTGAAGCAGGCTGAACTAGATAAGAAGAAACTTCAGAAGGAAGCCGAAACAGAGAATGCGGAAGGAAGTAGCTTAACAAAGAAGGGTGAGAAGTAAATGGGGATGATTCATTCTTCAGGGAATTTTTGGTGTCATGTATTGGCCTTCGTCCGTCGGTTAACTGTCGTGTTGACTAAGGACACTGGTCTTAAGTCAAACCAGAAGCCTCCAATATTAATCTATTGGCTTTGGCTTTCTCTGGGTTCAAGAAAGAAAGTCCAATACTAAAAGCTTGTGAACCTGGAAATGCAATGAAGTGCGTTGCGGAGGAAAACTGAAAAAGAGACATTCACGTTCGGGCTCTTGGAGTGATTTGCAGAGAGAAGCTGAAGACAACACGCTGTTGTCTGAGCTCTTGGATGATGCAAGCAATCCATTGGTCTAAGAATCAATCACCTGGATTTTGTTATTGACGGGTGATCATGACTGTTGTCCCTTCTGGAGAGTGTGTTGCATGATTAAACAGAACAATGCATTTAAGAATGCGAATTTGGGTATGCTTTTGCTGAACCAACACGATGGAGTCGTCGTTGGTGCAAATGTAGTTATATGCGGAGTTGACATTCACCATGATGCAGATTATGCCATACAAACTGTAAATTGCAAGTGTAACATGGGTAGTTTGTACAAAGCCCTAACCCCTGTATTTAGAGATGTTGATTTTTTTCATTGTAACATAGAAACAGGTTCCTGGTCAGTATTTGATGGGAATCCAATACGGAAATTGTACAGAAAGCATAGAAGATGATAGAGATAGGTATTTTTAGCAATAGCAATGTAACAAAATTTAGGCTGTGGGATTAGTTTCCCACTTTTCTTAGAGTCAAATTTTGTTTATAATATGATATCTTCATTCATTGTTGGCAGAAAAGCCATCTCCATTGCATGTATTCCTGAGTTTTTGATATCTTGTAATCTTGGTAATCTACTGTCTGAATTTCCAAGATTTGGATGGTAATTCGTCACTTGTCAATCTCGAGAATTGTAGCACATAGTACAATTTTTCTGAATTTCTTGATAATGGATCTGGATTTAGTAAATATACTAGTTTTTGGGCACGCGCGTTGCGCTTGTACCCTGTAACAATAAGTATAATTTTTAAAAAATTAGATAAATATTATTTTTAATAATAAGTATGAGTTGCAAAATAAAAGTTAAAGCCAAATTTGATATAAAATGCCGAATGTGATGAATTTTAATCTTATTTAGCTAACTCAATAAAGGAAGAAATAATAACTATTACAAATTTATATGAAGAATAACAAATTGACAATTGCCTGCTTATTTTTTAAAATATTTGTTTAAGTTGTACAATAGAAATTAAAGCATATTTTCGTTGGTTTCTTTACTTCGCTCTTTATGCCTATAGTGTAGTTATCTTATAAAATATAATATTATATTCACATTAGTGAGAAAACTCATGTTAATAAGATGTTAGAACGTATTTACCATGCGTACCTTAGATCTTACCGTAAAAAAGTTATTTTCCAATATGAAGATTTGAGTATCTTATTCAAATTTTTAAAATATTTCTATTGTTAAAAAATAGATAATTATTCTTTTTATTTTTATAAGGACTTTTTATTTTTTTCTGTAAAATTCAATATTGTCTAAGTGAAAATAAGATAAAAAATTCACAACTAAAAATATTTTTGGACCCCCAAAATTTAGGGGCCTAAAGCAAAAACTTTACTAGCCTCCCCTTGAGCCGCCCATGAAGTGAACATGAAAATATGACATTGATCCCAAAATACCCATTTAAATTTTAGAATTTGTCTCATCCATGAACATTATACTTTAGAAAGAAGAATAGAACGCTAACATTATTATTCGGAATTGAAAATTGAGACAAACCAAATAAAGTAAGAATTCAAATTATTTACAAAAGAAAATCATTTTCTAGGAAGTTATTTTCTTTCTTTTAGAGATAACTATTTGTTTTGATAAAGTATCTTTCTTAAATATAAAATATTTTCTATAATTCATGGTAGTCAACTATTAAATTAATGTTATCAAAGAAATATCATCTTTGCCTCTTTCATACCACACGAGAAAAAGTGCCTCTTTCATACCACACGAGAAAAAGAAACCAACAGTAAAACTTGAGAGGTAAAGAGAAAAGAAAACTGAAGAAGAAACATATATAAAAAAATAAAAACAAAAAAGGAAAGAGAAAAAAACTGAATTAGATATAGGAGGAAGGTAAATGAAACGGTTTTGAACTGGAAATATTGGAAAGAGAAAATAGATGTGGAAGAAGAAGATGTATAGGAAAAGGCACTCTTCTCTTGTTAATCAGCGACGACAACAATATGTAAGAGTTAGAGGGCGTTTGGCTAAGCTTATAAATCGGTCAAATTGGCTTATTAGTACGTTTTGGCTTATCTATGTATTTGGTAAACACCCAAAATGCTTATAAGTCAAATGCTTATAAGCTAAAATCAGCCATAAGTCATAAGTTGTTCACTCCCAACTTATGACTTTTCATCTTATAAGCACTTTTAGTTTAACTAAGACTTTTACTAGTTTATTCTTAATAATATTTTTTTAATTTACAAAATATTTTTCTCCAAATAAATTTTCTGACTTTCTCTTTGTTCCATATTCCTTGTTCATCCTTTTCTTTACAAAGAGACTTTTTAATTTATAAACTTTTATAAAAGAAATTAAGGATATTTTAGTCATTTTAATAAAAGAAAAAGTTATCAGCATTTTTCTGCCAAACACATTAACTACTTATTATCGGTTTTAGCACGTCTATCCAAACACGTAAATATTTAATTAAAAAATCAGTTTCAGCACTTAAAAATATTTTTCAGCACTTCAAGCTTATCAGCAATTTACAATCAGCTAATTCAAACGAGCTCTTAATCCTCCAGAGTCCAAATTATTAGCACAATTCACACAAATCTGCATGCTTACTCTTGTTAATTAAACACTGTCGTATACATTTTCTAATGATTGCGTTGCAAAACAATTAAGATGTTGTTTATGTTCTTTAACTCGGCCTTAAATCAAGAAGTACACACATCTAAAAATATGCTAGAAATCTCAACAGGTCAGGTTGGAGAAAATAAGAAGGAGATTAGGAAAAGGTAAAAATGGTAATTATAAAAGTCAATTATGAAAAAAAATGATAACGTATAAAGATTTCATAAGTATTTACCTCGTAAAGTGCACACACAAATTTTAATTGTACACTTAATATCACAAGATGAGCTTTAAATAAATTCAAACCAAATATTTTGATGATTTACGTCCATTAATGTCACGACCCGAAATTTTCACCTTCGGAACCGTGATGACGCTTAATATTTCACTTGATAGGCAAGTCAATGTTAGAATATAATTAGCCATTTTAACAAAATTATAAATTAATTAATACCAAGGAAACAAATGCGGAAATAATGTCTGAAATAATCCATAATAATCGCGATATCTAAATACCATCCCAGAACTGGAGTCACGAGTGCAGGAGCTTCTAGAATGATACAAATTAGGGTCTGAATAAAATAAAGCTGTCTAAAAACAAACACAGCTAAAATAAAGTAGACAGGGACTTCAGAACTGCGGACGATGTGCAGTTATACCTCAAGTCTCCTCTGGGTAGCTGAAATCCGAGCAAGTTTATGGTACGCCGCTGGGACCAACTCCGAAATCTGTACAAGAAGTGCAGAGTGTAGTATCAGTATAACCGACCCCATGTACTGGTAAGTGCCGAGCCTAACCTCGACGAAGTAGTGACGAGGCTAAGGCAGGTCATTTACATTAATCTGTACGCAATAATAATAATAACAACAATAATAGAAATAAAACAGGTATCTCTTTTCAACAATTGAAGCCAACTCGGCAGTCATAACCAATTATTATTTCAATCAGTTTCCGTTGCGGCGGGCAACCCGATCCCACAATATATTCATATTCAATTCTGTTGCGGCGTTCAACCCGATCCTCCAGTATATTCATTTCAATTAATTCTGTTGTGGCGTGCAACCCGTTCCTCCAATATATTCATTTCAATCAATTCTGTTGCGGCGTGCAACCCGCCCCAATAATATAATTCCTCAATAAATTTTCGTTGCGGCGTGCAACCCGTTCCAACAATATAAACTTTAAATAAATCTGTTGCGGCGTGCAACCCGATCTCCCAATATAAACTTTAAACAACTCTGTTGCGGCGTGCAACCCGATCCCCCAATATATTTATTTTTATTTCCGTTGCGGCGTGCAACCCGATCTCCCCATATATTTTAACAACTCTTAAATGTAATAACAATACTCCAATAAATACCACGTTCAATGAGAAACTATTAAGCATCAAGGCATACAATAATTATAATTTATTTATGAAATAAACAATGACAAGTAGCAATTAATTGTGGAAATCAGGGAGAAAATAGGCAGTATAATATTTAATATGATAAATGTCAAGTAGAAATTAAGACACATAAATCAAATAAGCATGTGACAATTATTACAGGAATTCAAGAATTAATATTTGATAAGGAATATGAGAGAAATAATTATTATAACAATTAATTCGTATCTTAAAATAATTTAAGATGTTTAAATAATTAAGGAAACAATTAAATTGATAAAGTATAGGCACTCGTCACCTTGCCTATACATCGTTGCACATGAAATTCACATAGCAAATAATTCAGGGGTTCTATTCCCTCAAGTCAAGGTTAACCACGATACTTACCTCGCTCTGCAACCAAGTTTAAGAATCCAATAAACCTTTGCCTCGCTAATTTGTGTACGAAATCCTCAAATCTAGTCATTAACAATTCAATATACTCAATACAAATCGTAGGAATTAATTCCATATGAATTTACTAATTTTTCGGATTAAAATCCGAAATTCATCTAAAAAATTGTCAATGGGGCCCACATCTCGAATCTCGAAAAAACTTACGAAATTCGAACACCCGTTCCGAGACGAGTCCAACCATACAAAAATTACCAAAATCCGATGTCAAATGGACCTTCAAATCTTAATTTTTCGTTTTTGGAAAGTTTTACAAAAATTTCAATTTCTTCCATCTAAATCCGAAATAAATGATGAATATAGACATGGATTTATGAAATATAATCATTTTCATTATAGAACACTTACCCAATTCAAAACCCCTTTGAAATCGCCAAAATCCGAGACTCAAAACTCAAAAATGAGTAAAAATGGCTAAAACCCGATTTTATGTATTCTGCCCAGCTTTTTCGTATCCGCGGACCAATTTTCGCATCTGCGGACTCGCTTCTACGAAGAGGAGTCCCCTTCTGCACAAGGCTGCCCCTTCCCCCTTTCCCGCTTTTGTGACGCGTGGGCTACTTCTGCGGTTGCGCTTCTGCGACAGCCCATCCGCTTCTGCGAGGCATGGCTCGCTTCTACGGCCAAGACTTCGCAGAAGTGAAAGCACCAGAAGCAGCAAACTTCAGATTTTTCTTAAGTCCAATTCTTGTTCCAATTTCGATTTGAATCACACTCGAGGTACTTGGGACCCCTTCCGAATATACCAAGAAGTCTCATAACATAATATGGACTTACTCTGGGTCTCATATCACATCAAACAACGCTGAAATTACAATTCATACATCGATTCGAACTTTTAAGTTTTCAAACTTTTCAATTTACAAATCTTGTGCCGAAACATGCTAAATGAATCCGGAATTACTTCAAATTTGGCACACAAGTCATAAATGACATAACAGAGCTATTCAAATTTCCAGAATCGGATTCCGGCCCCGATATCAAAAAGTCAACTCCGTGGTCAAACTTGAAAATCTTTAGCCTTTAAATTTTTAGTTTTCCTTAAATGGTCATAACTTGAGCTAGGTACCTCCAAATTAAATTTCGGGCATACGCCCAAGTCCCAAATCATGATAGTGACCTATCGGAACTGTCAAAACACTGATTCAGATCCCTTTGCTCAAAATATTGATCAAAGTCAACTCAGCTGAGTTTTAAGGCTCTATTTCACATTTTAATCAATTTTTCATATAAAAACTTTTTGGAAAATTATACGGACTGTGCACGCAAGTCGAAGAATGATAAATAATGCTTTTCGAGGTCTTAGAACACATAATTAATTATTAAATTTAAAGATGACCTTTTGGGTCATCACATTCTCCACCTTTAAAACAAACGTTCGTCCTCGAACGGAATTAGAAAAGTACCTGAGCTGGTGAAAAGGTGTGGATATTTACTCCGCATGTCCGACTCGGACTCCTGGTATATGCTTTTACCAGCTGACCTCTCCATCACACTCGAACTGATGGATAACTCTTAGACCTCAACTGTCGGACCTGCCGGGCTAGAATAACTACTGGTTCCTCTTCATAAGTGAAATCTTTGTCCAATTGGACTAAGCTGAAATCTAATACATGGGACGGATCACCACGATATTTCCGGAGCATAGACACATGGAACACCAGATGAACTGCTGATAAACTAGGTGGTAGTGCAAGTCTGTAGGCTACTTCACCCACCCTTTCAAGAATTTCAAAGGGTCCAATATACCTAGGGCTCAACTTGCCCTTCTTTCCAAACCTCATTACACCTTTCATAGGTGAAACCTGGAGCAATACTCTTTCTCCAACCATGAATACAATATCATGAACCTTACGATCGGCATAACTCTTTTGCCTATACTGAGCTGTGCGAAGTCGATCATGAATAATTTTGACCTTATCCAAGGCATTCTGTACCAAATCGGTACCCAACAACCGAGCCTCTCCCGGTTCAAACTAGCCAACTGGAGAACGACATCGCCTCCCATACAATGCTTCATATGGATCCATCTGAATGCTCGACTGGTAGCTATTATTATAGGCAAACTCCGCAAGTGGCAAGAACTGATCCTAAGAACCTCCAAAGTCTATAACACAAGCACGAAGCATATCTTCCAATATCTGAATTGTGCGCTCTGACTGTCCGTATGTCTGTAGATGAAATGTTGTGCTCAACTCAACCCGTATGCCTAACTCACGTTGTACAGCCCTCTAGAAGTATGAGGTAAACTGCGTTCCTCGATCTGAAATAATAGACACGGGCACACCATGAAGGCGGACAATTTCATGAATTTAAATTTCAGCTAACCGCTCTGAAGAATAGGTAACTGCCACTGGAATGAAATGTGCTGACTTGGTCAACCTATCCACAATGACCCAAACTGCGTCAAATTTTCTCTGAGTCCATGGGAGCCCAACAACAAAATCCATAGTGATGCGCTACCACTTCCACTCAGGAATTTCTAACTTCTGAAGCAAACCACCAGGTCTCTGATACTCGTACTTGACTTGCTGACAATTCAGATACCGAGCTACACATGCAACTATATCCTTCTTCATCCTCCTCCACCAATAATGCTGCCGCAAATCTTGATACATTTTGGCGACACCTGGATAACTAGAATACCTGGAACTGTGGGCTTCTTCCAGAATTAATTCATGAAGACCATCCACATTAGGCACACAAATACGACCCTGCATTCGCAGAACTCTATCTTCCCCCACAACAACCTGTTTGTCATCACCGTGCCGCACCGTGTCCTTGAGGACAAGTAAATGAGGATCATCATACTGTCTCTCTTTGATGTGCTCATATAAAGAAGACCGAGCGACTGTGCAAGATAGACTCCAACTAGGTGATGAAACATCCAACCTCACAAAATGATTAGCCAAAGTATGGACATCTACAGCTAACGGTCTCTCACCAATCGGAATATAAGCAAGGCTGCCCATACTCACAGCCTTTCTACTCAAAGCATCGGCCACCGCATTGGCCTTTCCGGGGTGATACAAAATGGTGATATCATAATCTTTCAACAACTCTAACCATTTCTCTGCCTCAAGTTAAGATCTTTTTGTTTGAACATATATTGAAGGCTACGATGATCAGTAAATACCTCACACGAGACACCGTAGAGGTAATGCCTCCAAATCTTCAGTGCGTGAACAATGGCTGCCAATTCTAAGTCATGAACAGGATAATTCTTCTCGTGAACTTTCAACTACTGCAAGGCATATACAATCACCCTGCCATCTTGCATCAATACTGCACTAAGCCCAATGCGAGAACCATCACAATACACCGTATAAGATCCTGAACCTGTGGGTAATACCAACACTGGCACCATAGTCAAAACAGTCTTGAGCTTCTGAAAGCTCAACTCACACTCGTCTGACCATCTAAATGGGGTACCTTTCTGGGTCAGTCTGGTCAATGGGCTTGCTATAGATGAAAACCCTTCCACGAACCGACGATAATAACCTGCCAAACCTAAGAAACTCCAAATCTCTATAACTGAAGTAGGTCTAGGCCAATTTTGAACTGCCTCAATCTTCTTAGGATCCACCTTTATGCCTTCTGCCGATACAACATGCCCCAAAAAGGCAACTGAGTCTAACCAAAATTCACATTTTGAAAATTTGGCACATAACTGATTATTCTTCAAAGTCTGAAGCACACTCCAAAGATACTGTTCATGCTCCTCTCGACTGCTGGTGTAAATCAAGATATCATCAATGAATACAACCACAAAAGAATACAAATAGGGTTTGAATACCCGATTCATCAAATCCATAAATGCTGTTGGGGCATTTGTCAACCCAAATGACATCACTAGGAATTCGTAATGCCCATACCGAGTTCGAAAAGCTATCTTAGGGACATCAGATGCCCTAATCTTCAACTGATGGTAACCAGACATCAAGTCGATCTTTGAAAATACCTTGGCACCCTGAAGCTGATCGAATAAATCATCAATTCTTGACAGTGGATACTTGTTCTTGATAGTGGCCTTGTTCAACTGCCGATAATCTATACACATTCGCATTGAACCATCTTTTTTCTTTACAATTAATACTGGTGCACCCCAGGGCGAGACACTAGGTCTAATGAATCCATGATCAAGCAAGTCTTGTAACTGCTTCTTCAATTCTTTCAACTCTGATGGGGCCATACGGTATGGTAGGATAGAAATGGGCTGAGTGCCAGGAGCTAAATCAATACAGAAGTCAATATCTCTATCGGGTGGCATCCCCGGCAAATCTGCAGGAAATACTTCTGAAAATTCACTAACAAATGGTACTGAGTCCATAGAAGGAACATCCGCACTGGGATCGCGAATATAAGCCAAATAGGCTAGACACCCTTTCTTGACCATACGCCGAGCTTTCATATAAGAAATAACCCTGCTGGTAGAATGATCAGAAGTTCCCTTCCACTCTAACTAAGGTAACCCCGGCATGGCTAGGGTCACTATCTTGGCATGGCAATCCAATATAGCATGATAAGGTGACAACCAATCCATACCCAAGATGACATCAAAATCTACCATATCAAGAAGTAGAAGATCCACACTAGTCTCAAGACTACCAATAGTAACCACACACGAATGATAGACATGATCTACTACAACAGAGTCTCCCACCAGTGTAGATACACACACAGAAGCACTCAGAGAATCACAAGGCACAACCAAATATGAAGCAAAATAGGAGGACACATAGGAATAAGTAGATCCTGGATCAAATAGAACTGAAGCATCTCTATGGCAAACTGGAATAATACCTGTGATCACAGCATCACATGACTCGGCCTCAAGCTTAGCTGGAAAAGCATAAAATCGGGGTTGGGCCCCACTACTCTAAACTGCATCCTTGGGATGACCTCTAACTAGCTGGCCTCCACCTCTAACGGTCTGACCTCCACCTCTAATGGCCTGACCTCCACCTCTAATGGCCTGACCTCCACCTCTAGCTGCCTGACCCCTACGTCTAGCTGGCTGAGCAGGCGATAAGCAACCGGTGTCGGTATGATAGCACGAGAATCCTGCCGAGATCTGTTACTCGATAACCTAGGGAAATAACTCTTGATGTGACCAATGTTCCCACACTCATAACACCCATCCTGATACCGTGGTTGCTGAAGCTGAAGCTGACCTGAACGGGCCGGATAACCGCTACAGTGACTCTGGAGTGGTGGTGCACTGATAGGAGCTGAATGTGTACTAAATGTTGGCTGCCTAGAGTAAAGCATAATAGGACCATGACTCCCTGAAGCACCGGGAGATGCCTGAAGTGCTGAATGAAACGACCTGGGAGGATGACCCCTACCAAAATTACCACTACCTCCAGACGAGGCACCACTGAAACCACCGAATTGATGAGGCCTCTTATCAGACCTCAGCCCTCTCTCCTGTGCAAGAACCATCTCGATCCTCCTCGTGACATTAGCAGCCGCCTGAAAGGAAATCTCACTTCCTGTCTCCTTGGCCATCTGAAGCCTGATAGGGTGAGTAAGTCTCTCAATAAACCTCATCACTCTCTCTCCCTCAGTAGGTAGTAAAAGGAGAGGATGACAGGCTAAATCCACAAAACGGGACTCATACTGAGTAACAGTCATACTGCCCTACTGTAGACGCTCAAATTGCCTGCGGTAATCCTCTCTTAATGTGATAGGGAGGAATTTCTCTAGAAATAGTCGTGAAAACTGCTCCCAGGTCAATGCAGACGATCCAATTGGTCTGGTCAATATATAATCTCTCCACCACCTCTTGGCGAAACCCGTCTCCTCAAATATAGCAAAATCGACCCCATTGGTCTCAACTATACCCATGTTCCGCAGCACCTCATGGCAGCGGTCAAGATAATCTTATGGGTCCTCAGAAGGTGTACCACTGAAGTGAACTGGAAAGAGCTTAGTAAACTTATCCTATCTCAATAAGGCCTCAGAAGACATGGCAGGCCTATCACCGGCCTGTACCGCAACAACTGGCTGAACTACCCCAACTGGCGGAGCTGTTGGACCCTGATTCTGGGGAGCCATCTGCTCCGGAGTGGGAGTTTGTGCTCCTCCTCCAGCTTGTGAGACGGTCGGTGCCACTGGAAATGTACCATTCTGGGCGACGCCCTCCATAAGACTCACTAAACGGACTAGAGCGTCCTGAAGCACTGGAGTAACTATGAATCATTCCTGGACCTGAACTGGTCCAACTGGTAAATTCTAAACTGGAACCTCCTCTTGAATACCCACCTGAGGTTCTACAATAGGTGCTACTGCTCGAGCTCTAGACTGAGCTCTACCTATGCCTCGACCTTTAGCACGACCTCGACCTTGACCTCTACCTCTAGCCATAGTTGCCACCGGGGGCTCTGGTCCCTGTCCGTCGTTCGATGTCTTACATGTCCTCGCCATCTACGAAATAATAAGAATAGAATGGTTCAATTATCGATGATAGAATAAAATCGCACGACAGGATAATAAAGAAGTGATATTGTACCTAAACTTCATAGCCTCTGAAAGATAAGTACAGACGTCTCCATACCGATCCTTCAGACTCTACTAAGTTTGCTCATGACTCGTGAGACCTATGTAACCTAGTGCTCTGATACCAACTGTCACGACCCGAAATTCGCTCCTTCAGAACCGTGATGGCGCCTAACATTTCACTTGCTAGGCAAGCCAACGTTAGAATATAATTAGCCATTTTAATAAAATTTTAAATTAATTAATACTAAGAAAACAAATGCTGAAATAATGTCTGAAATAATCCATAATAATCATGATATCTAAATACCATCCCAGAACTGGAGTCACAAGTGCACGAGCTTCTAGAATGATACAAATTATGGTCTGAATAAAATAAAATTGTATGAAAGCAAACACACAGCTAAAATAAAGTAGATGGAGACTTCAGAACTGCGGACGTTGTGCAGTTATACCTCAAGTCTCCTCTGGGTAGCTGAAATCCGAGCAAGTCTATGGTACGCCGCTGGGACCAACTCCGAAATCTGCACAAGAAGTACAGAGTGTAGTATCAGTACAACCGACCCCATGTACTGATAAGTGCCGAGCCTAACCTCGACGAAATAGTGACGAGGCTAAGGCAGGTCACTTACATTAATCTATACGCAATAATATTAATAACAACAATAATAGAAATAAAACAGGTATCTCTTTTCAACAATTGAAGCCAAGTCGGCAATCATAACCAATTATTATTTCAATCAGTTTCCGTTGCGGCGTGCAACCCGATCCCATAATATATTCACATTCAATTATGTTGCGGCGTGCAACCCGATCCTCCAATATATTCTTTCAATTAACTCTGTTGCGGCGTGCAACCTGTTCCTCCAATATATTCAATTCAATCAATTTTGTTGCGGCGTGCAACCCGCCCCAACAATATAATTCCTCAATAATTTTTTGTTGCGTCGTGCAACCCACTCCAACAATATAAACTTTAAATAAATTTGTTGTGGCGTGCAAACCGATCCCCTAATATAAACTTTAAACAACTCTGTTGCGGCGCGCAACCCGATCCCCCAATATATTTATTTTCATTTTCGTTGCGGCGTGCAACCCGATCCCCCCATATATTTTAACAACTCTTAAATGTAATAACAATACTCCAATAAATACCACGTTCAATGAGAAACTATTAAGCATCAAGGCATACAATAATTATAATTCATTTATGAAACAAACAATGACAAGTAGCAATTAATTGTGGAAATCGGGGAGAAAATAGGCAGTATAATATTTAATACGCTAAATGTCAAGTAGCAATTAAGACACATAAATCAAATAAGCATGTGACAATTATTACAGGAATTCAAGAATTAATATTTGACAAGGAATAGGAGAGAAACAATTATTATAATAATTAATTCGTATCTTAAAACAATTTAAGATGTTTAAATAATTAACGAAACAATTAAATTGACAAAATATAGGCACTCGTCACCTTGCCTATACATCGTTGCACATGAAATTCACATAGCAAATAATTCAGGAGTTCTATTCACGACACTTACCTCGCTTTGCAACCAAGTTCAAGAATCCAATAAACCTTTGCCTCGCGAATTCGTGTCAGAAATTCTCAAATCTAGTCATAAACAATTCAATATACTCAATACATATCGTAGGAATTAATTCCATATGAATTTACTAATTTTTCGGATTAAAATCCGAAATTCATCTAAAAAATTGGCAGTGGGGCCCACATCTCGAATCTCAGAAAAACTTACGAAATCCGAACACCCGTTCTGAGACGAGTCCAACCATACAAAAATTACCAAATTCCGATGTCAAATGGACCTTCAAATCTTAAGTTTTTGATTTTGGAAAGTTTTACAAAAATTCCAATTTATTCCATCTAAATCCGAAATAAATGATGAATATAGACATGTATTTATGAAATATAATCACTTTTCGTTATAGAACACTTACCCAATTCAAAGTCGTGAAAACCCCCTTTGAAATCGCCAATATCCGAGACTCAAAACTCAAAAATGAGTAAAAATGGCTAAAACCCTTTTTTATGTATTCTGCCCAGCGTTTTCGTATCCGCGGATCAATTTTCGCATCTGCGGACTCGCTTCTGCGAAGAGGAGTCCCCTTCTGCGCAAGGCTGCCTCTTCCCCCTTTCCCGCTTCTGCGACGCGTGGGCCGTTTCTGCGGTGTCACGACCCCAAATTCCCTCCGTAGGATATCGTGATGGCACTGAGTCTCTAAGACTAGGTAAGCCTATCAATGCGGAAATATCAATAGAAATCTAAAATAAATGAAACTGCAATTCAAATAATTACAACGCCCAAAACCCGATAGAATTAAGTCACAAGCTTCTAAGAATTTATCCTCAATGTCTCTATATATCAAGGTCTAAAGAAAAATAAGGAAGCAACATAATAATGATAGAAGGGGACTCCGGAGTCTGCGGATGCTGGCAGATATACCTCGAAGTCTCTGTGCGCAGGTAACTCACTGATGTTTGGGCTGGTAAGATGTACCTCGATCTGCACAAAAAGATGTACAGAAGCGTAGTATGAGTACACCACAGCGGTACCCAGTAAGTGCCAAGCCTAACCTCAGTAGAGTAGTGACGAGGTCAGGTCAGGCCCTACTGGAAAATAAAAATGGCATGGCAAAATATTTAACAATATAATAAAATAAAATAATAATGGAAATGAATCAAGTAGTATTTCTCGGTTTAATTTCACAAAAATAATGGCAAATAATACCTCGTGGAAACAAAATAGAATTTCCTTTCAACTTAAGAAAATCACAACAATAATCAAGGCAACTGCGGCCATAAATCAATATCAACAAGGGCACTCCCGAGGTACCTCCTCGTAGTCCCAAATCATAAATAAATTCACAATAACTCATTTTCTTATATCAATACGGGAGCCTTCACATTTAATTTTAAAGAAAAATATTTTTTCCCGAAATAGCATCCCTCGTTTTAGCCACCTTTATCTCACCGCATGACTTCTAGTAGTTCCCCTACTAGCCACGCGTATCAAGCCACCCTTATCTCACCGCATGCGTTTCAACACTCAGACCCTATATCACCGCATGTGTATCAATATCACAATATATCACAATTTGCACCTCAAGTGCCCAAATAATTTAATTTGCCAAAATAAACAATATCAACAATACTTTCCACAACAGGGATCTCACGACTCAATCACAATGAGTACAAAATCTCACAAAATATTCGGGAATAAATAACTCAAGCAAAAATAATATTTAAATTTTTTTAATACGTTGCCTCAGTTCCAAATTTAAAATATCAAATACTTCATATTAATAATATTTAAATTAAGAAATTCCACCTTCAAATAATGCACAGAATAAAAGAAACCAAGTATTAGCTAAATATGTAAAAACAATTAGCAGGAGAAAGTCAAGCAATTTAAAGTATATAAATCAGATCAATGATGAAAAATATAACAAGATAAAATAATTTAATTAATGCGCAACAGTGATCTACACAATTAAAATAATATGATCTTTTCATATTTAGCCCATGTACCCACTTGTCACCACGTGTACACGACTTTCAACATATTATAATTATCACATAAATGCCAATCCTAGGAAAAATTTTTCCCACACAAGGTTAGACAAGTCACTTACCTCGACTTGCTCCAATTTAACCAAGTAGTATGCCTTTTTCTCGATTTTTCGACTCCGATCGACTCGAATCTAGTCATAATTAATTCGATACAGTCAACAAAAATTATAGAATCAATTCCATAAGAAAATACTACATTTTTCAATAAAATCCGAAATTAACTCAAAAATCGCGTCTCGGATTCCGGAGAAAGTTACGAAATATGAACGTCCATTCAACCACGAGTTCAACCATACCATTTTTACTAAAATACAACATCAACTTGGCCTCCAAATCTCGAATTCTCATTTTTAAATCCCTAGGCCCAAATCCTCTAATTTCACTTCAAAACATGTAATCTATCCGAAATATTCAACAATAATCCAATATAATTGACTAACAATGATCACATGTGACTTACCTCAAGTTTCTTCGTGAATTCTCTTTGAAAAATTGCCCAAAACCGTGTTGAAAATGTCCAAAATGACAAAAATGTTGGAACCCCTCGGTTTTTTTTAATTTGTTAGGGCTTTCGCACCTGCAATGCACGTGACCACATCCGCGCTTTCGCAGATGCAAAGGCCTACCTCGCTTCTGCGATCCCTCGTCCGCATCTGCGGTCCCACAGATGTGGTATTTTCCTTCGCATCTACGGCCACTGCTCCACTCTCCCTTTTCCGCTCCCATGCTCGCTTCTGCGAGCTCGCACCTGCGAGCCAAATTCCGCAGGTGTGATTGTATCAGTAGGCAGCGGCAAGTTTCAATTGTTCTAAGTTCAAATTTGATCCGTTAACCATCCGGAACATGCCCGAGCCCCTCGGGACCTCAACCAAATTAACCAACAAGTCCTAATACATCATACGAACTTAGTCGAGTCTTCAAATCACGTCCAACAACACTAAAAATACGAATCACACATAGATTCAAGCCTAATGAACTTTGAAAATTTCAATTCCTACAAACGACGCCGAAACCTATCAAATCAAGCCCGATTGACCTCAAATTTTGTACGCAAGTCATAAATGACATAACAGAGCTATGAATATTTTTAGAACTAGATTCCGACCCCGATATCAAAAAGTCAACTCCCCGGTCAAACTTCCAAACTTAAATTCCTATTTTAGCCATTTCAAGCCTAATTTAACTACGGGCAAGTCATATAATAGTTATAAAGTACAGAATGAGCATTGAATAGGGCAACGAGGCTACAACTTTTAAAATGACTGGCCGAGTTGTTACATCCTCCCCCCCCTTAAACAAACGTTCGTCCTCGAACGAGTTTAGAATTATACCTGGAGTGGTGAAAAGATGAGGATAACAGTTGCGCATATCATGCTCAATCTCCCAAGTCGCCTCCTCGACCGGATGACCCCTCCACTGAACCTTCACGGTATCAATGTTCTTTGACCTCAGCTTTCGAACCTGCCTGTCCAAAATAGCCATTGGTTCCTCAACATAAGATAGATCCTTGTCTAACTGAACTGAACTGAAGTCTAACACATGAGACGGATCGCCGTGATACTTCCGGAGCATAGAAATATGGAATACCGGATGAATTGCAGAGAGACTAGGTGGTAGTGCAAGTCTGTAAGCCACCTCTCCAACTCTCTCAAGAATCTCAAAAGGCCCAATATACCTAGGGCTCAACTTTCCCTTCTTCACAAACCTCATCACACCCTTCATAGGCGAAACCCGGAGCAAGACCCTCTCACCAACCATGAATGCAACATCACGAACCTTCCGATCTGCATAACTCTTCTGTCTAGATTGGGATGTACGAAGTCGATCCTGAATTAATTTAAACTTTTCCAAGGCATCCTGAACTAAGTCTGTACCCAATAGTCTAGCTTTGCCCGGTTCGAACCGACCCACTAGAGACCGGCACCGCCTACCATATAAGGACTCATACGGAGCCATTTGAATGCTCGACTGGTAACTGTTGTTGTAAGCAAACTCCACAAGTGGTAAGAACTGATCCCAAGCACCCCCAAAATCTATCACTCACGCACGAAGCATATCCTCCAATATCTGAATAGTGCATTCGGACTGCCCGTCTGTCTGAGGGTGAAATGTTGTACTCAACTCCACACGAGTACCCAACTCTCGTTGTACAGCCCTCCAAAACCGTGAGGTAAACTGTGTACCCCGGTCAGAGATGATAGATACCGGTACGCCATGAAGTCTGACAATCTCGCGAATATAGACTTGAGCCAACCGCTCGAAAGAATAGGTAGTCATCACAGGAATGAAATGAGCTGACTCGGTCAGCATATCCACAATCACCCAAACTGCATCAAACTTCCGCTGAGTCCGTGGAAGCCCAACAACGAAATCCATAATGATCCGCTCCCATTTCCACTTCGGAATTTCTAACTTCTGAAGCAATCCATCTGGCCGCTGATGCTCATAATTTACATGCTGATAATTGAGACACCAAGTGTCACGACCCAAAATCCATAAAGGTCGTGATGGCGCCGGACTCCACTGTCAGGCAAGCCAACACTAAATAGTTAAGTAAATCCTCATTTTAATATTTTTGAAATCGTAAATTTACTTCAATTTATCTAGTAAAAGATGAATTTACAGAATAAATAACAATATTTTCCAATTCCAATAATGAACATCCCATAATCATCCCAGAACCCGGTGTCACAAGTGCATGAGCCTTTTCTAAAAATTTAAAATAAAATACAATGACTGTCCGGAATACAACTTGGACAGGAAAGAAAATACAATACTCTGAAGGAGACTCTGCTGGCTGCAGTGCGTCGTATAGAATGCAGCTCACCTAAGTCCCCGCCATAAACGCGCCTCTGCCCACAAGGCCGCTAAACATATGTGTACCTGCACAAAAATGTGCAGCAAGTGTAGTATGAGTACGTAAATCAATGTGTACCCAGTAAGTATCCCGCCTAATCCCGAAGAAGTAGTAACGAAGGGTCGACTTCGACACTTACTATGGGCTATAAGTAAATGAAATAACAACATTAAATTAGATATGGATTAATTAATACTGTTGCAAGCCCATTATTTTGAAGTAAGTAAGCCGTTCTTTCATAATTAAGGAATCTCTAAATTTTATCTCCTATTATTTAACGATTATATCTCCGGCCAATGAGGCCATATCAAATTATCAGTTTATCTCATATCAGGGAGGCAATATCGTTATTTATAAATTTCAAGGCAAGCAATACAAGCATGCGCAAATCATGTCGAGGTCGTACAGCCCGATCCAACAATTATTTAAACTGTGCACAGTCAGAGGGTCGAATGGCGCGAACCATAGATGCATCTATTTACTACCGAGGCGCTCGGCCTGATCCACAAATAACAATTATTTTTAAGAAAACACAAGTTTCTCATTTACAGTCAAGTATCTCATACAAACCTTCAAGTAAGTGAATTTAACCTCATACAATTATTTTATCAATTTCTATCATGTCTAAGTGAGTATATTAGAAAGTAAGGGCACAAACATTCCAAGTATAGCATGATACGGGTCCTAAACTACCCGGACAATAGCATAATAATAATAGCTACGTACAGACTCTCGTCACTTTATACGTACGTAGCCCCCACAATTAGGTACAAACATTTATTTAATTCACCTATGGGGTTAATTCCCTCTTACAAGGTTAGAAAGGAGACTTACCTCTCTCCGAAGTTCCATAACCGGCTCCCGAGCCCTTCAAACAACTTGAATCGATGCACAACGCTCCAAAACTAGCCAATGATTATGCAAACCCATTAATATACACTCAAATTCTCAATGTAATCCAATTTATAATAATTTCTAACCCCGATCGAAAAGTCGATAAAAATCACCCTCGGGCCCGCGTGCCCGGATTCCAAAATTTCCAAAGATAAAGTTTACCCATAGCCTCACGAACTTATATATATAATTTTCATCCAATTCCATAACCATTTTCGTAGTTAAAATCGCATATTTATAAAAACAATCTAGGTTTTTCATCTAAACCTTTGATTTCCAAGATTTATAAGTTATAAACCACCCAAAATCTATGTATTTAACTCAAAGTGTGTAGAATTAACTTACCTTCAAGTTTCTAGTTGAAATCCCCTCTCAAAATGCTCCACAATTGCCTAGTTAATGAAGAAATAATGGCTAAAAATACGCAACTCCGGACTTAAATGACGGTCCTGCCTTCTGCGATTTTTGCACATGCGGAATTATACTCGCACTTGTGGTTCGGCACCTGCGGAACATCCCTCGCAGGTGCGCATTTCCCCCCTTTGGCCTGGCACCGCACCTGCGGAAAACTGCTCGCTTCTGCGCAAACGCAGGTGCGCCCATCCCTTCACACCCTCGCATCCATCCTCTTATGCGCGCCAATCCTTCGCACCTGCGCGTTCGCAGGTGCGCCAATATACTTCGCATCTGCGATCGCCGGGTAGCTCCTTTCCTTCGCACCTGCCGCTGCCCATGCGCAGATGCGATCATACCAGAAGCTGGAAGCTTCAGCTCTTCTTCAAAATTCCAAAATTGGTCCGAGCCTCGTCCGGTTAACACTCGGGGCCCCCGGGGTCCCTCCCGAACATACCAACAAGTTTGAAATCATAAAATGGACTCGCTCGAACTCTCGGAACGTGTAAAACAACTTCAAAACTAAAAATCATACCCCAAACCAAATTGATTCAACTTAGAAATTTCAAATTCTTCAAACTTACTCCGAATGCGCCGAAATATACCTACACTACTAGGAATGATACTAAATTTTGCGTGCAAGTCTTAAATCACCATACGGACCTACTATTACTTCCGGATTCGGATTCCGACCCCAGTATCAAAAAATCCACTTCCGGTCAAACTTCTCAAAACCTTTAGATTTCTAGCTTTAGCCAAATGACTTCAAAATGACCTACGGACCTCCGAATCCACTTCCGGACGCGCTCCAAATACCAGAATCACCATATGGAGCTATTCTTAGACTCAGAATCCCAAACGAACATCGATAATATAAAATTCACCTCCACCCCAAATTCATGAAATTCTTCCAAAGTGCTAACTTCCACAATGGTTGCCGAAACGCTCCCGGGGCATTCAAAACCCGATTCGAACATACGGCCAAGTCCAAAATCATCATACGAACCTGCTGGAACCTTCAAATCCTGATTTTGAGGCTGTTTACTCTAAAATCCAATTTAGTCAATTCTTCCAACTTAAAACTTTCGAAATGAGAATTTTGTTTCCAATTCAACTCCGAACTTCCCGAAATTCAATCCCGACCATGCGTACAAGTCATATTACTTGAAGTGAAGCTGCTCATAGCCTCAAACCATCAAACGACGCGCTAGAGCTCAAAACTATCGGCCGGGTCGTTACACCAAGCTGCATACTCTACTATGTCTTTCTTCATCCGCCTCCACCAATAGTGCTATCTCAGGTCTTGATATATCTTTGTAGCACCCGGATGAATGGAGTACCGCAAACTGTGAGCCTCTTGGAGAATCAACTCATGCAAACCATCTACATTAGGCACACATAGCCTGCCCTGCATCTGTAATACACTGTTATCTCCAATAGTGACTTCCTTGGCATCACCGTGCTGAACTGTGTCCTTAAGGACAAGCAGATGGGGGTCATCACACTGACGCTCCCTGATATGATCATAAAGAGAATACTGAGAAACCACACAAGACAAAACTCGGCTCGGCTTGGAAACATCTAATCTAATAAACAGGTTGGCCAAGGCCTGAACATCCAAAGCTAAAGGCCTCTCTACTACCGGTAAGTATGCTAAGCTGCCCAAACTCTCCGCCTTACGACTCAAGGCATCGGCCACCACATTGGTCTTCCCGGGATGATAGATAATGGTGATATCATAATCCTTAAGCAACTCCAACCATCTCCGCTACCGTAAATTAAGATCCTTCTATTTAAACAGATGTTGTAGACTCCGGTGATCGGTGTAGACCTCAATGGACATCGTACAAATAATGCCGCCAAATCTTCAAGGCATGAACAATAGCTGCTAACTCAAGGTCATGGACAGGATAATTCTTCTCATGTACCTTTAACTATCTGGACGCATAGGCAATCACCCTACCGTCTTGCATCAATACTACGCCGAGACAAATATGTGACGCATCACAATACACAGTATAAGACCCTAAACCTGTAGGTAATACCAATACTAGAGCTGTAGTCAAAGCTGTCTTGAGCTTTTGGAAGCCCTCCTCACATTCCTATGTCCACCTGAATAGAGCACCCTTCTGGGTCAATTTGGTCATAGGTGCAGCAATAGAAGAGAAACCATCTACAAATTGGCGATAATACCCTGCCAAACCAAGGAAACTCCGGATCTCCGTAGCTGAGGACGATCTGGACCAACTCTGCACTGCCTCAATCTTCTTCAAATCTACCTTGATCCCCTCGCACGAAACTATATGGCCCAAAAATCCCACTGAATCAAGCCAGAATTCACACTTTGAAAATTTGGCATATAACTTCTTTTCTCTCAAAGACTGAAGCACAGTCCTTAAGTGCTGCTCATGATCCTCCTGACTCCGGAATACACCAGAATGTCGTCAATAAACACAATGATGAAAGAATCAAGATATGGCTAAAATACACTATTCATTAGGTTCATAAATACTGCTGGGGCGTTGGTTAGCCCAAATGAAATTACAAGGAACTCATAATGACCATACCGAGTCCTAAAAGCAGTCTTCGGGATATCTGGTTCCCGAATCTTCAACTGATGATAGCCTGAACGCAAGTTAATTTTAGAGAATACCCTAGCACCCTGAAGCTGATCAAATAGGCCATCAATACGTGGCAATGGATACATGTTCTTCACTGTAACCTTGTTCAGCTGGCGATAATCAATACACATCCGCAAAGAACCACCCTTCTTCTTCACAAATAAGACAGGAGCACCCAAGGCGATACACTGGGCCGAATGAAACCCTTATCAAGAAACTCCTATAACTGTTCTTTTAATTCTTTCAACTCTGCCGGGGCCATACGATATGGTGAAATAGAAATGGGCTGAGTGCCCAGTAACAAGTCAATGCCAAAGTCAATATCCCAGTCGGGTGGCATACCCGGAAGATCCACTGGAAATACATTAGGAAAATCCCTTAATATAGGAACTGACTCCACGGTAGGAGTATCAATACTAACATCTCTCATATAAGCCAGATACGCATCACACCCCTTCTCAACCATTCATCGAGCTTTAAAAAATGAAACAACCCTGCTAGGAACATGATCCGAGGTACCTCTCCACTCTAGCCGCAGTAGACCTGGCATAGCCAACGTCACCATCTTGGCGTAACAATCAAGAATAGCGTGATAGGGCGACAACCAGTCCATGCCCAAAATAATATCGAAATCCACCATACTGAGCAATAATAAATTAGCTCTGGTCTCAAAACCACTGATAACAATTAAACACGACCGATACATACAATCCACAATAATAGATTCACCCACGGGTGTAGATACGTAAACAAAAGAACTCAAGGAATCATGGGATACGCCCAAATACCGGGAAAAATAAGATGACACATAAGAATAAGTGGAGCCTGGATCAAATAAGACTGATGCATCTCTATGACAGATCGGAATAATACCTGTGATAACAGAATCAGATACAACGTCCTCTGTCCTAGCAGGAAGGGCATAATATCTAGCCTGGCCTCCCCCTCTAGGGTGACCTCTACCTGTCCGACCTCCACCTTTAGCTGGCTGTGCAGGTGGAGTGGCAACTGGTGTAGTAATCATGGCCTGAGAAGCCTGAGGGCCCTGCGGAATTGGTGAGGCTTGAGAAATTTGTGGAGGTGCACCCCTCCTAAGTCTGGGGAAATCCCTCATGATATGAAGAGTGTCACCACACTCAAAACAAGCCCTCGGAGGACGTGGCTGCTGGGACTGGCTCGAGCCTAATCGACTAGACTGCCCGCTAAAGGCACCCCGTACAAGAGGTATCAAAGACACTAGCGGTGTATAATATGGAACCTGAGGTCTGGGAGTAGCCGGAATACCATTGGAAGCTGGAAGTGCTGAATGAATAGGACGGCTCACATAACCTCTACCATGACGGGCTGCTGCTGGGGTACGAGAATTATTATATGTGCCAGAATCTCGGGGTATCTTAGCTTCCCTCTCTTCCCTCCCCCGGATCTGTATACCTTCCAATCTCCTAGAAATTGACACCACATGTTGGTATGTGATGTCCATCTCTAGCTCTCGGGCCATACTGAATCTGATACTAGGGTGGAGACCCTCAATAAATCTGCGAACCTGCTCTCGAACAGTAGCAACTAAGGCTGGTGCATGCCTAGCCAAATCACTGAATCAGACCGCATATTCCGACACGATCATAGAACTCTGGCGTAGCTGCTCAAACTCTGCGCGCCATGCATCTCTAAGACTCTGAGGAACATACTCCTTTAAGAACATATCTAAAAATTGAGTCCAAGTAAGTGAAGCTGCCTCAGCCGGACTATCTAGCTCATATGCCCGCCACCACTGGTAGGCTGCTCCTCTAAGCTGAAAAGTCGTGAAAGAAACCCCATTGGAATCCAATTTACCCATAGTACGGAGGATACGGTGACATTCCTCCAGAAAACCCTGAGCATCCTCTGAATCTAAATCGCTAAAAGTGGGAGGGTGGTACTTTTTGTACCTCTCGAGCCTGAGCTGCTCCCCCTCTGAAACTGTTGCCCTAGCCTCAGGCCGAACTGGGACAACTGGTTGCACTGGTATAACCTCTGGTGCATGGTCAACCTGGTCCCGTGGATCTGGGGTACGGGCGGCGGGAGTCTGTGCTCCTCCCCTGGCCTGAGATGTGGCAGGAGCAGGTGGAATCAATCCTGCCTGAGCTAGAGTGCCAAACATGCTCAAAAACTGGGCAAGGGTCTCCTGAAGTGCAGGAGTAGTAACAGGCGTCTCAGGTGCCTGCTCTCCAACTGGAGCTACTAGTGGCTCTGTTACAGCAGCTCATGCAGGTGCTCTGGCCGCACCACGTTGTCTTCCTCGGCCACTGGCTCGGCCTCTACCCCGACCCTGGCCTCTTGCGGCTCAAACAAGGGGCGCGGGTGTCTGATCATCGGATCCACTTGTGCATGTCCTCACCATCTGTGAGAGAATAGAAAGATAATAGTTTAGAACTTTGAAGTCAACAAATGCGCACGATAAGGAATCAAAGAAGTGAATATTTTTCCTAACAGTTCCATAGCCTCCCGAAGATAAGTACAGACATCTCCGTACCGATCCGCGAGACTCTAATAAACCTGCTTGTGACTCATAACACCTATGAACCTAGAGCTCTGATACCAACTCTCCAACTGATGTCTGGTTGGTAAGATGTACCTCGATATGCACAAAAAGATATGCAAACGCATAGTATGAGTACACCACAGTGGTATCCAGTAAGTGCCAAGCCTAACCTCGGTAGAGTAGTGACGAGGTCAGGTCAGGCCCTACTGGAAAATAATAATGGCATGGTAAAATGTTTAACAATATAATAAAATAAAATGACAATGAAAATGAATCAAGTAGTATGTCACCATTTTATTTCACAAAAATAATGGCAAATAATACCTCGTGGAAACAAAACAGAATTTCCTTTTAACTTTAAGAAAATCACAACAATAATCAAGAAAACTGCGGCCATAAATCAATATCAACAAGGGCACTCCTGAGGTACCGCCTCGTAGTCCCAAATCATAAATAAATTCACAATAACTCATTTCCTTATATCACCGCGGGAGCCTTCACATTTAATTTTAAAGAAAAATATTTTTCCCCGAAATAGCATCTCGCGTTTTAGCCACCATTATCTTACCGCATGACTTCTAGTAGTTCCCCTACTAGCCACGCATATCAAGCCACCCTTATCTCACCGCATGCGATTCAACACCTAGACCTTATACCACCGCCTGCATATCAATATCACAATATATCATAATTTGCACCTCAAATGCCCAAATAATTTAATTTGCCAAAATAAACAACATCAACAATACTTTCCACAACAGGGAGCTCACGGCTCAATCACAATGAGTACAAAATCTCACAAAATATTCGGGAATAAATAACTCAGCAAAAATAATATTTAATTTTTTTAATACGTTGCCTCAGTTCCAAATTTAAAATATCAAATACTTCATATTAATAATATTTAAATTAAAGAAATTCCACCTTCAAATAATATACAGAATAAAAGAAACCAAGTTTCAGCTAAACATGTAAAAACAATTAGCAGGAGAAAGTCAAACAATTTAAAGTATATAAATTAGATCAATGATGAAGAATATAACAAGATAAAATAATTTAATTAATGCGCAACAATGATCTACACAATTAAAACAAATATGATATTTCACATTTAGCTAGTGTACACACTCGTCATCTCATGTACACGACTTTCAACATATTACAATTATCACATAAATGCCAATCCTAGGGAAAATTTTTCCCACACAAGGTTAGACAAGTCACTTACCTCGACTTGCTCCAATTTAACCAAGTAGTATGCCTTTTTCTTAATTTTCCGACTCCGATCGACTCGAATCTAGTCATAATTAATTCAATACAGTCAACAGAAATTATAGAATCAATTCCATAAGAAAATACTATATTTTTCAATAAAATTCGAAATTAACTCAAAAATTGCCCGTGGGGCCCATATCTCGGAATCCGGCGAAAGTTACGAAATATGAACGCCCATTCAACCACGAGTCCAACCATACCATTTTTTACTAAAATCCGACATCAACTTGACCTCCAAATCTCCAATTCTCATTTTGAAATTCCTAGGCCCAAATCCTCTAATTTCACCTCAAAAATATGTAATCTATTCGAAATATTCAATGATAATCCAATATAATTGACTAACAATGATCACATGTGACTTACCTCAAGTTTCTCCGTGAATTCTCTCTGAAAAATAGCCCAAAACTGTGTTGAAAATGTCCAAAATGACAAAAATATCGGAATCCCTCTGTTTTTGTAATCTGTCAGGGCTTTCGCACCTGCGATACACGTGACCGCATCTGCGCTTTCGCAGATGCGAAGGCCTCCCTCGCTTCTGCGGCTAGCTTCGCTTCTGCGATCTCTCGTCCGCATCTGCGGTCCCGCAGATGCGGTATTTTCCTTCGCATCTGCGGCCACTGCTCCACTCTTCCTTTTCCTCTTTTGCGCTCCCACGCTCGCTTCTGCGTGCTCGCACCTGCGAGCCAAATTCCGCAGGTGCGATTGTATCAGTAGGCAGCAACAAGTTTTAATTGTTCTAAGTCCAAATTTGATCCGTTAACCATTCGGAATATGCCTGAGTCCCTCGGGACCTCAACCAAATATACCAACACGTCCTAATACATCATACGAACTTAGTCGAGCCTTCAAATCACGTCCAGCAACACTAAAAACACGAATCACACATAAATTCAAGCCTAATGAACTTTAAAACTTTCAATTCCTATAAACGACGCTGGAACCTATCAAATCAAGTGCGATTATCCTCAATTTTTGCACGCAAGTCATAAATGACATAACTGAGCTATGAAAATTTTTAGAACTAGATTTCGACCCCGATATCAAAAAGTCAACTCCCCGGTCAAACTTCCAAACTTAAATTCCTATTTTAGCCATTTCAAGCCTAATTTAACTACGGGTCTCCAAAAAAATTTTCGGACACGCTCCTAATTCCAAAATTACCATACGGAGCTATTGAAATCATCAAAATTTTATTCCGGGGTCGTTTACACATAGGTCGACATCCAGCCTACCTTTTCAACTTATGTTTTAAACTTTGGAACTAAATATTCCAATTTATTCTAAAAATTACCTCGAACCCGAACCAATCGCCCCGGCAAGTCATATAATAATTATAAAGTACAGAATGAATATTAAATAGGGGAACGTGGCTACAACTTTTAAAACGACTAGCCGGGTCGTTACATGCGGTCACGCTTCTACGACAGCCCATCCGCTTGTGCGGACTGTCCGCTTCTGTGAGGCATGGCTCGCTTCTGCGGCTAAGACTTCGCAGAAGCGAAGGCACCAGAAGCAGCAAACTTTCAGAGTTTGCTTAAGTCCAATTCTTGTTCCGATTTCGATTCGAATCACACTCGGGGTACTTGGTACCCTGTCCGAATATAACAACAAGTCCTATAATATAATAGGACTTACTCGGGGTCTCATATCATGTCAAACAATGCTGAAATTACAATTTACACCTCGATTCAAACTTTTAAGTTTTCAAACTTTTCAATTTACAAATCTTGTGCCAAAACATGTTAAATGAATGCGGAATGACTTCAAATTTGGCACACAAGTCATAAATGACATAACAGAGCTATTCAAATTTCCAGAATCGGATTCCGGCCCCGATATGGTCAAACATAAAAATCTTTAGCCTTTAAATTTTAGTTTTCGTTAAATGGTCATAACTTGAGTTAGGGACCTCCAAATTAAATTTCGGACATACGCCCAAGTCCCAAATCACAATATGGACCTACCGAAACTGTCAAAACACTGATCCGGATCCCTTTGCTCAAAATGTTGACCAAAGTCAACTCAGTTGAGTTTTAAGGCTCTATTTCACATTTTAATCAATTTTTTATATAAAAACTTTCGAAAAATTATACGGACTGCGCACGCAAGTCAAGAAATGATAAAATAATACTTTTCGAGGTCTTAGAACACATAATTAATTATTAAATTTAAAGATGACATTTTGGGTCATCACAATTAATATATTTTTTATTATTATCCTTTAACAAAAAGGACTACCTTAGAGGAAACTTTGATACACCTTTCAAGACTCTCTTAAAACAAGAACCAAAAAAATTTATCAACATTATCATCTATTCCCGTTCATTTGTGTATGTTTATCCTTGTTCACTTTGAGCCTCTTCAGTCAATTGAACGCAGTTACAAAGAAAATAAAAACAAAAAGTAAAATGAGAATTGAAAGTCAAGTTTAGTTTTAAGGCTCTATTTCACATTTTAATCAATTTTTCATATAAAAACTTTTCGAAAAATTATACGGACTGCGCACGCAAGTCGAGAAATGATAAATAATGCTTTTCGAGGTCTTAGAACACATAATTAATTATTAAATTTAAAGATGACATTTTGGGTCATCACAATTAATATATTTTTTATTATTATTCTTTAACAAAAAGGACTACTTTAGAGGAAACTTTGATACACCTTTCAAGACTCTCTTAAAACAAGAACCAAAAAAATTTATCAACATTATCATCTATTCCCGTTCATTTGTGTATGTTTATCCTTGTTCACTTTGAGCCTCTTCAGTCAATTGAACGCAGTTACAAAGAAAATAAAAACAAAAAGTAAAATGAGAATTGAAAGTCAAGGAAGAATTCTTTCTCACCGGCTATCAAAAGAGTAATGTACCTTTTTTTGCAAAAGCTGCCAGCAATACACCAAGAAACGGAGTTTTTTTTACAGAAAAAAATAATATATGATTTGACATTAAAAAATAAAAGATGAAGGCTAAATTGATTTGAAGTGTAGATCACTACACTGTTGCACTTTATAAAATCTATGAGAGGATATGAAAAGTTTAAATAACGGCTGAAAGCTTTAAAAGGAGAAAATAAATATGGGATGTGAAAAGGTACGTTTGTTCGTCAATTAAAGTTCTTATCTGTACAAATCAGTAGGTAGATAAAAGACTTGATAATTAATTGAATTTTACTCATCTAATATGAATGTAAATTTTTTGTATAAGGACAAAATGGTCAGTTAACTTTTGAAGGATATTTTAATAAATTAAGAATTTGACTTAGGGTGTTCTCACTTTTAATATAATACTAGTATTTGTGCTTTTATTATATATATATATATATATATATATATATATATATATATATATACGGTGTGTGTAATAATTTTTAATATGCATACATCAAAAGGTATTATATTTAATTATAAATTACACATTAAATATACCAAATACCAGCATTAGCCTAACTGTAAGACCTTTGATAATTAAAATCAGAACGCAAACTCTCCAACCAACTTTGTCTTCATTCTTCTAGCCATCATCTAAATTTTAATATACCTCCCTTTGGGATTTTGCTGGCTCCAATAGACGTTGCTTCTTTGATCAACTTTATCTTCTTTATATCCTTCAGCCATAATAAAATCAATTGCTCCTCAGTGCAATTGTCTTCTCAGATTGATTCCTCTTTTTTGAAATATTCAAGCCTCGCTTTTTCTATTTTAATGTACATGTTAGGTACAAAATTTTCATCTTTATCATATACATAATATTTATACATTCCTAAATATTAGAGTTCAAATCTTATCGATGATTATGAAAGGTTATATTGCACAATGAGTCTTCTTTATTTATTGAATGAAAATTAGGTAATCAATATAAAATTAAGGAAGAGCTCCAAATATGTCCATGTAGAAGTCAAAGTACTCAATCTCTTATTTTCAATAAAATCATATAGCTTGTTATCTTTCTTGTATGATCATGGTCCTTCCTTTACATAGTGTTATCATAACAAACAGCTCTTGTTTCACTCCCAATTTAACTAAATGCATCTCAAATTAAAGCAACTTAATTTTAATAAAAGAATATTTATAAGATGTGGAAACAAATTAAAACATAACTTAAAAAAAGAGGAAGTGTAAAAGATTTGGTACATTCATCAAAATGATACACTTTGTTGCTTTGTTCCTTTAATTTTCTGGAACAATCAAGATGAAATAAAAGTATACTATCACAATTTGTAGGAAATATATTGCAAATAATATAACTTCAGAAATGCAATAAACTAAATGTATATAGTAGAATGATGACTTACAGAACTGTTGGTAAATATATATTTGATTTCATCATTCTCTCTCTTTATATATATATATATATAAAAGGTGATGTATGCAAGAGCAAGAAATAGATAAAAGTAGAGTTATATATCATATGTCAACTGCTTTCTTCAGATATCATATTCTAAAACTATTTATGTTACAAAATACTCTGCCAGAGTTGTTATGTAATCTTCTTTCACATGAAGAAGCTTGGATACATTAGAAAATAAGATTAAGCGGAAAGAGATTGTAGCATCTCCAGGTAAGATCTAAATAATATACATGCTTTCACCTTTTGTCATTCTTACATTTTACTAACTGTGTTATTTATGTGAACTTAAAACTAAATACAAATGTTACATGTCACATGCCCTTTTTTCTGAGTTTTTTTTATTAATTAAAAAAACCATACAAAATTTTCTTCCCTTGAAATTAAATTGATAGCAATTCACCTTGTTAAAAAAATATCATGCTTTCCACAGCTAACCTATTAATTTTTGCCTCCATTGACTATGATCTTTGTCAATATCAACTATGTCCAATTATGTAACAGAACTAAAGTGTAAGAAGGTCCTTTGGGTGCCAGATTTGATATTATATATACAAAGTTCCTAATAGTTTTGTGGAATTTTTTGTGATTATTGATCCTCTTTTTGTTCTTTATCTTGTGGTCAGTCAATATGGGCATATACCTGTGATGACCCAAAAGGTCATCTTATGTTTTAGAACTTGAATCTGAGCTCTTAAACCTTACAAATCTCATTCTTAACCTCCTCGATTTGCATGCGCAGTCCGGGCAGGTTTGCGGAAAGCTTTTATGTTGAAAACTAATAAAAATAAGAATTTTTGCCTTAAAAGTTAATTTTTGTTGATTTCGATCAATATTTTTGGTAAACAGGCCCAGATCCGTGCTTTGACGGTCCCGGTATGTCCGTATCGAATTATGGGACCTGGGCGTATAAAAATTAAAAGTCTGAAAATTATTTATTTTTAAGAATTGATTGATATTTGGCATTGTTAGTATCGGGTCCGTATTTTAGTTCCGGAGCCCGGTACAGGTTCATTATGATATTTAAGACTTGTCTGTGAAATTTGGTGAGAAACGGAGTTGATTTGATGTGATTCGGACGTCCAGTTGAGAAGATATGAATTTTAAAGTGTTCTTAAGAATTTCATTTGATTTGGTGCTAAATTCGTAGTTCTAGGTATTATTTTTGGTGATTTGATCGCGCGATCAAGTTCGTATGATGTTTTTAGACTTGTGTGTGTGTTTGGTTTGGAGCCCCGAGGGATCGGGTGAGTTTCGGATAGACCACGGAATGTTTTGAACTTAAAAAATTTTGCTGGTATAACTGAACCTGTTGCAAGCCCCTGATCTCGCAATTTCGAGATCAGGCATCGCAAATGCGAACATAACATGGTCAACAATTGCGAGGCTTTCATCGCAATTGCGATTAGAAGCCTAGACTAGCAGTTCTCGCAGTTGCGAGGTTACCTTCGCAATTGCGAAGGGAGTCTGGGAAGGGCAGGTTCGTAAATGCGAACATCTACTCGCATTTGCGAGGTTCAGAGGTCGCAAATGCGACACTTTCCTCGCATTTGCGAAGGCGGCGAGATTGTGAAGGACATCGCAATTGCGAAGCTCAGGTCGCAATTGCGACACCTACAACTAAGTAAAAGGGACTTAGATGGGATTTTCATTCATTCTTCATATTTTCAAAACCCTAAACCTTAAGAGGCGATTTTCCAAAGACCAAATCTTCTCCAAATCATAGGTAAGTGATTCCTAACTCTTTTCTTTCAATCTTTTATATCTTATAACAAGATTTCAACCTAGAATCTAGAATTATTTTATGGTGAAATTAGGATTTTTGGGTAAAACTTAGGAATTTCGAAATTTGAGGATTTAGACATCAATTTGAGGTCAGATTCCAAAACTAATTACATATTCGGGCTCGGGGGTGAATGGGTAAAAGAATTTTAGTCCGAATCTCCGGTTTTGACCAAGCGGGACCGAGGTCGATTTTTCAACCTTTTGGAGGAAAATTTGGGAAATTCTTATTTATGAAATATAATTAATTTCTTTAGCAATATTTGATGTTATTAAGTCATTTTTGAATAGATACGAGTGGTTTGGAGGTGAATTCCAAAGGAAAAGCTGTGATTGGAAATTAAGTGGTCTTCAGAGGAAGATAAGTGTTGTGTCTAACCATGACTTGAGGGAATTAGGAACCTTAGATTACTTGCTAAGTGAAATTCATGTGAGCAGCGTATATGTGAGGTGACGAGTACTTATGCGTCGCCAATTTACCTGTTTTTCATGTTTCTCAGTTTTTCTTATATTGTCTCATTCCTATGCCTAATTGCTATGTGTTATACTAGTGTTGTTCAATTTATCATTCTTATCATGCTTACAGATTTTCTGGTAATAATTGAGTTTTTATTTCAAAGTTGAGATTGATGTTATGGAACCAAATGTTGAAGTAAGGTTTGTACTTGTTATTCTATCTCCCTATTATTATTTATGCATTGCATTATGGTAAGGGAGAGTGTTAATGCACGAAGGGTGATGTCGTGCTATATTGTGAGTGTTAAAGCACGAAGGGTGATGTCGTGCTATATTGTGAGTGTTAATGCACGAAGGGTGATGTCGTGCCATGATATGAGAGTTAATGTACGAAGGGTGATGCCGTGCCATTTCTATTTATTTTATGGTGAGATTGAGAGTAAAAGCACGAATGGTGATGCCGTGCATTTTTCCTTAATGTATTCACTATTCCTGTTGATTCATGGTATATTGACTGCTCCAGTAATCATTCTGTTGTAGTTCTTTATCTTGTATTCCCCTCAGTATGTTCCCCTCCCGATAATTCCTGTTTAGATCTTCATTTCTGTTATTTGTATATACACTGTTAAATTGTACAGGTTGATTCGTAGGTGCCTTGCCTTTGCCTCGTCACTACTTCGTCGAGGTTAGGCTTGACACTTACCAGTACATGAGGTCGGTTGTACTGATACTGCACTTTGCACTTTCTGTGCAGATTTTGATACCGGCTCGGGTTGATCGAGATTTTGCTATTGGTCCGCTGTTCGGAGACTCAATGTAGATCTGTCAGCGTTCACAGACCTTGAAGTCTCCGTCTATCTTTTCCGTTCTATTGTTTCTTTCATTCAGACAGTTGTATTTGTTTCAGACTATTACTTGTAGTAAATTCTAGAATGCTCGTGAATTGTGACTCTAGATCTGGGTGGTAGTAATTAATACAGTTTTATGATATTCCGCACTTATTATATTTCATCTTAGTTAATTATTGTTAATTACTGAATGAAAATAAGGAATTTGTTTAATGATTCTCTAACGTTGGCTTGCCTAGCAAGGGAAATGTTAGGCGCCATCACGGTCCCGTCGGTGAGAAATTTCGGATCGTGATAATACCGAACACAAAACACAATTATTAATAATAATAAAATCAAATATTATATTCTCTTATATTTCTCAAGTGCCATAAGTCAGATTACTTTGGTATAATTCCTTATTGGCAGAAGAATCCAATTTATTATTCTCGGCTAAACCAAAAGGCAACAGAGAAATAGAGAAATCAAAGCCCAAAAAAATTCAAAGTCAAATAATCTATAACTTGTAGAAGTAGATTTAGAAACCGATCAAAGTAACCATATCAAAGAACCAGTGGAGAAACAAAGCCAAGGAGGAATATGAGAAAGTTTCTACAGATATGAAGGTTTTTTGCTATGTAACTTACAAAATGTTTTCGCCAAGATAGATTTCGCCAAGAATTTAGTGAGGAAAACGGAATAGTAGCAGCGCCAACAATCTAATGATCAAGTAGAAGAGAAGAAAACTTAGAAGAGAAGATGATAATTTGGTAAATCACTCGTTGTGTAAAGACCCGGTCGTTCGTTTTGAGTATTACAACTATGTTTCTACATTTACTGCTGTGTTTATGCTTTACGGTTGTTATGTGCCTCGCCGGGGTGATTGGTTCGGGTCCGGTGAGATTTTGGAATAAATTGGAACACTTAGTTTCAAGGTTTAGTGCTTAAGTTAAAATAGTGACCGGATGTCGACTTATGTGTAAATGACTCCGGAATGGAGTTTTGATGATACCAATAGCTCCATATGGTAATTTTGGACTTGGGTGCGTGTCCGGAAAATTATTTTGAAGTCCGTGATAGAATTTGGCTTGAAATGGCAAAAATTGAATTTTTCGGAAGTTTGATCGGGGAGTTGACTTTTTGATATCGGGGTTGGAATCCAGTTCTAAAAGTTTTTATAGCTCCGTTATGTCATTTATGTCTTGTGTGTAAAATTTGAGGTTAATCGGACGTGATTTGATTGGTTCTGGCGTCATTTGTATAAATTGGAAGTTTCAAAGTTCATTAGGCTTGAATTGGAGTATAATTCGTGATTCTAGCATTGTTTGACATGATTTGAAGTTTTGACTAAGTTCATATGATGTTTTAGGACTTGTTGGTATGATTTGACGGGTACCGAGGGGCTTGGGTGTATTTTTGGATCATTGGTTGAGAGACTAGTAAAGTTAAAAAATTTAGGAGTTAGACCATGGTCAATATTGTGTCAAGATGACATCTTTTCAGTGTTTTGAGTTCGCGAGCAGGTCCGTAGCATATTTTATGATTGAAATTCATATATGGTTGGTGTCTGAGAGGTTCCAGATGAGTTTCAAGGTGGTTTCAGATCATTTCGGAGAAGTTTGAGTTTGCTGGTTTCTGGTGAGGTACTGTTCATTCGCAATTGCGAACCATTTATCGCAATTGCAAAAATATTGTTCACTCGCAATTGCGAACACTCTTCATGGGAGGTACTGTTCATTCGCAAATGTGAAGTTTTTGTCCGCAAATGCGAGCCTGGACAGAATGTTTAAGATCTGATTTATACTGATTTGGAGCTCGGATAGAGGCGATTTTTGGGAGATTTTAAGAGAAAATAACGGGGTAAGTGTTCTTAACTCAATATTGGTTAAATTACCCGAATCCATGGTTGTTTTTAACATTTAATGGGTGAATTAAGTTGGAAAATTTAGAAAATCCTCTTGGTTTAAATTAAGAATTTGGAGGTCGAGTTGATGTCGGAATTTTTAAAATTTGTATGTTGGACTCGTGGTTGGATGGGCATTCATATTTTATTACTTTTGTCGATTTCCGAGACGTGGGCCCTACGGCCGATGTTTGAGTGAAATTTCGGATTTTGTTAGAAAAATTAGTATTTTTATATGAAATTAATTTCTATAATTTGCGTTGGTTGAATCGAATTAATTGAGACTAAATTCGAGGCTTCCAGAGACCAATTCGCGGGGTAAAGGTATTGCAGAGTGAGAATTACATTGTTCGAGGTAAGTAACACTTCTAAACTTGGTTCTGAGGGTATGAATTCCCGAATTGGTGTTATATGAATTATTTGGAGGTGACTCACACAATAGTTGACGAGCGTATGGACGTGCACCATTGAAACTGTGACTTGAAAAAATTCTATGAAGTTGTAAATATTAAATAATCATGTTATAATCTGAACATTTCCCACGTGTTAGAGAAATTGAGTTGAGGATCTTATTAAAGATCGTGTTCAAGCTACGTGCCGATATTTTGGGACCCATGGGTTCGTGTTGCCGTTGAATTAATTGTTTCAAAAATATACATTTCACATTCAGTCATATTCATCCATTGTGAGGATATTTATGGGATCGAGCTGCGTGTTGCAGCAGGCCATATTGGCTTTATATATATGATTACTATATGGAACGGGGCTGCCCGCCTACAGCAGGCCTTATAGGCTTTACTATTTTATGGATCGGGGCTATATAGGCTTTATTATTATACGGATCGGGACTGCCCGCCTGCAGTAGGCCATATAGGCTTTATATCACGCTTGGGCTGAAGGAGCCCCTCCTGAGTCTGTACACACCCACAGTGAGCGTAGATGATTATATATATTCGGGATGGATTTTTCAGGGCATGAACTTGCCTTACTTATTTATATTGTGATGAATTTACCTGGACATGGATCTTGTCCATATCATTTACATTTGAGAATAAATTTCCTAGGGCTGGATTTTTCTTATACTGTGCTGAGAGACTGACTGTTAGTCGATGATATATATATATATATATATATATATATATATATATATATATATATATATATATATATATATATATATATATGGGATGGAATATCCCTAGGTCGGATTGGCCATAAACAGTACCGAGTGACCGAATGATTTGTGACCAGTATTACATGAGGTCTTTCCAGTGAGATGTCATATTTCTCATATCATCCAATAATGATCTATTTCACTTGTACTGAGTTTTACTGTTGAACTTAAAAACATGTCTACATTTCTGTACCATTATTTATACTGGACTGTACCTGCGGAGCTCGTCACTACTTTCAGCCCAGAGGTTAGTCTTGTTATTTATTGAGTTGGTTGTACTCATACTACACTCTGCACCTCGTGTGCAGATCTAGATGCTTCCAGATACGACGGCTGCTAGATTTCGGAGTTATTTCCGTTGGCAACTATCAAGGTAGCTGCTTGACGTCCGCAGACTTGATTCCCTTCATGTTTAGTTATTGTACTATTCTATATTTCAGATAGCAATTTTTATCAGTCAGACTTTGTATTCATTTAGATGCTCATGTACTCAGTGACACCGGGTTTTAGGAGTGTTTTATATCTGTATTTGTGAGATTTTCTTCCGCTAAATTTAAATATTTTGTTTTCTAACTCAAAAGATATGGTGGTTTACTGAGATTGTCAGCTTGCCTAGTATTGAGATAGGCGCCATCACTACAGGTGAGATTTTGGGTTATGACAAGTTGGTATCAGAGCCTAGGTTACATTGGTCTCACGAGTCATGAGCAAGTGTCGAGTAGAGTCTTACGGATCGGTATGATGACGTCCATACTTATATTCGAGAGGCTACAAGGCATTTAGGATAATTTCCCATCTTTTTTTTCTTATCGTGCAAAATTGATTCAGCTTGAAATATAACTCTTTGAATTCCTTCCACGCATTCGTATGCGCATATGAGTGCTCAGTATCAGCTATGCATTGCCGACTTATAGTTCCATGAACGAGGTTCGAGATGAGTATTCTATTTTTTGGTGATGGGCCAGTCTGGAGGACTTGAGGCTAGGTTTAGACCGTAGCTTAGGCTCGATAGCTTCAGTTGTAACTTGTACATTTGGACTCATATGTCCGGTGATGTCCCTACGAGTGAAATTTGTGGCTCGATGAGCGGTAGAATGCCTTTGTGATGAGTATGATGTGACCGCAGGGTGTGATAAGATGATTTGAATGTGATGAGAAGTGTTTCCTTGAAATGTAAAGGAAGGGCCATTGGGTGCTTGATTTTCGTTTTGATGTGACGTACAGTCTCGAGTATGAATGTTTTGAATGATCTTTCACGTTGTTAAATTGTGGGACAGATTAAAGTCTCATGTCTTGTTAATAAGTTTGGACTCATAAAGACTAAGTGATTGCGTAGTAATTGTGGCTGCGAAAGGGTATAACAAGATACCAATTTGAGCCTAAGCAAGTAGGTTATCTCCTGCGGAGTAATCTACGTAGGTGTGTTCCTTATAATGTGAATAGAGAGAGTTTCTTTTCTGCCAGTGGGGCGTATGTGTTGAGACTTGAATTTGAATCTGGTTGAGAAAGTTGACTTGAGTATAAAGAGAATGAATGTGAGCTTAGCGGATGATTGAGGTATTAATGGTTGACGTGGTATGAGCTTGAGAAGAATTTTCGTTGAACTGACCACGGTGTTATGGTAGTAATAGAGTATGGGTACTGCGAATCATCGAGTTTTTAAATTTATGGTTTTGAGCCAAGTGGGGGAGCCTGCTATTGATAATTCAATTTCATGGTTATATGCTTAAATTTTAGTTTTGGTCTGAGGCATATTTGTGGATTAGTTATGACTTGCAGAGGTTGAGATCGAGGATGACTCGAATACGGAAATTCCTAGATACGGGATATATTTCACTTTATGAGTATATGAAAATCATAGGATGATTGAGTTGTTATTTGTGAAGGATGTAGTGCACATGAAGTATGAATTTGATTGGTGGTGTTAGGACAAGGTTACCTCTTTGAGTGTTATTGTGCTAACGAGGCACGTGTCTTAGCCCATTTGGGTGGTGCAATTTAGATTTGAGCAAAATGGGTGACTCCCCAGAAGGTTCTAATGGATTCGAGAATTATATATAGCAGTCGAGAAGATTTGTGTATGGATAGAATCTGAGATTTACATTTAGTGGTGCCGGGATTTGCGGTAATTCTATATGATTATGGATTCTACATTTTAGTATAAGAAAGGTAAAAAGAATAATTTTAAATTCACATAAGGTATTTTCAAAGTGAGCATTATAGTTGTGGTATTTATGGAGGTACTTAAGAAGTATACAATGGCTTATGAGCCTTAAGGCGATGTTGTATTATGTTAGGATGTCTTGTAGTGAGTTTTGGGTAAGGATCGTTGTGTTCTGACAAGGAGAATTGTCAACATGAGGGTAATTCAGAAGAAACTCATAGAAAATAGGACAAATAGGTAACATGCTGGATCAATATGGTAATGGTATGCTCAGTTCTTTTGGTTCTTATGATGAGGTGGGGCTTTACGGGTGTTGTGTGGCAATACTTTCGGATTTGGCAACCTGTGTAGCTTGGTCGAGTTAGAGGAATTCAGTTCTGATAGCTTGGTTATGTGCAAATGGATTTTAAAGTGTTCTTGATAGTTTCTACCATGGTTTGAGCCGGATATTTCCTACCGTTGTGGGAAACATGTTGTGTATTGTGATTTCCTCCTAGAAGGGAGCAGATGGAAGATTTCTAACTAATCGGGTATGTATTCTACTGGTGACTCAGAGTTGATATAACATTCTCATACTTTTTGTATGGTGGTCTAATAGAGGCGGTGTGTCCCGTGGGATTGTGTATTGCATGTACAAGGTGGCAGTTCAGTTTTGAAGGGAAGGTCATGAATTATAGACAACATGGTCAGTTTCAGACATTTAGATGAATGTTATAACTGCTCGGTAATTCCTTAGAATGGTGCACATTTCAGAAGGCGTATTGTGTTTTGACTTTCGTATGTCATCGGTATTGCGATACTCACCTAGTTAATAGACTGCTAATATTCAAATTACTGATATGTAACATGGAAAAATTATGAAAATATTCCTAGTGGGATGATCGTGCATGAAGGATGTGATAGTCATTCGAGTGCTGGAGTTGTGATCGGTTACGAGGGTTCATGTGTTCTATGAATTTGGGGAACTGGGAGTTCTCATAAGCATATTGTTTCAGGGTTGCGGCCTGTTTGAGGTGAGTATTTTATTTAAACTCAGTGGAGGCACTAGTTGCGTTAATTATTTATGATGACTACGCGCTATGAGTGCATATATATATATATATATATATATATATATATATATATATATATATATATATGTGAGGTTTGAGCCCATGTGCGGGCATCGAGGCAAGTATTCAGATTCAGGAAAATGTTTAGGCTATGCTATGCTTAGAGTTGACGGTTAGGCGTAAATTGACGGTTAAGCGTAAACTTATGACGTTTCTCTTATTCGTACCTTTGTTGAGAACTATCTGGGTTATACTTGAGGTTACAAAGAGACTAATTCCCTAAATAAACTGGGCAGTTACTATTTCTGCGTTAACTGCCGATTTGAGTTGTGATAGCGCACTTTGCACATGCCTACTCTATGGCATGTTATTTATACCAGTCCAGGAGCATGTGAATTCTACTTCATATATTATATACATGTGTACTTATTTGATTGCTCCTGTATGATATGCTTGGACTGGAAGCCTGTGACCATGCCAGGCGGATTATGTTATTGGCACGTGAGTTGTCCGTGGGGGTCCAGATATTGATACTATAGCACGTGAGTTGTCCGTGCGAGTGATGTTAATGTGAGCTTTAGAAGAGCTGGTTACTGTTATTAAATTCGTGTGCCTTGGTTCTATTATATATAATGAGCTTATAGCATTGTAGTTGTGGTGGTGCTTGTTGAACTTGCAATATGGATCTCTACTTTGAGACATCTTCTATTTTGGATACAAGTTGCACAGTTGTGGCTTGAGTTGTATTGGTATGGCATGTCAGTGGGATGGTTGTGTTTAATAATGTAAGGTCATTGGACCTAGAATGGGTACTATCAGGTTTGATTACAGTATATTCGGAAGGATAATATTGAAAGTCGGCTTAGAAAGTGATTATAGTACTGGTTGGGGCGAGAGAGCTCCATGACTTGTTGATCTAATAAGTGGTTATAAGATTCCGCATGTTTCTTTAAATATCAGCAGTGTACAAAGGTTTTGGAACGAGGCTATGGCTTGATACAACTTGTTCGGACTCATAAAATGTGTAGATGTGAGATTCGGGTTATGAAAATAAATTTTTGGATGTTGGAAATTGGATTTCAAGGTTTATGGGCTAATGCTAAATTAGTAATTTTCAGTTATATTGTGTTTTCAGGACTATATGGAATAGGGTGGCATGGTATCACCCCCGGGTATGTGTGTGGTAGATGGAATAGTGATGTGATGGCTTGGAAACAACTCTTGGCACATTCGAGGACGAACGTATGTTTAAGTAGGGAAGAATGTAACGACCCGATCGTTCGTTTTGAGTATTACAACTATGTTTCCACACTTACTGCTCGGTTTATGCTTTACAGTTGTTATGTGACTCGTCGGGGTAATTGGTTCGGGTCCGGTGAGGTTTTGGAATGAATTGGAACACGTAGTGCCAAGGTTTAAAGCTTAAGTTAAAATAGTGACCAGATGTCGACTTATGTGTAAACGACCCCGAAATGGAGTTTTGATGATACCAATAGCTCCGTATGGTGATTTTGGACTTGGGAGCGTGTCCGGAAAAATATTTTGAAGTCCGTAGTAGAATTTGGCTTGAAATGGCGAAAATTGAATTTTTTGGAAGTTTGACTGGGGAGTTGACTTTTTGATATCGGGGTTGGAATCTAGTTCTAAAAATTTTCATAGCTCTGTTATGTCATTTATGACTTGTGTGCAAAATTTGAGGTTAATCGGACGTGATTTGATAGGTTCCGACATTATTTGTAGAAATTGGAAGTTTCAAAGTTCATTAGGCTTGAATTGGAGTATGATTCGTGATTCTAGCATTGTTTGACGTGATTTGAAGTTTCGACTAAGTTCGTATGATGTTTTAGGACTTGTTGGTATGATTTGACGGGTCCTGAGGTGCTTGGGTGTATTTTTGGATCATTGGTTGAGAGACTAGTAAAGTTAAAAAATTTGAGAGTTTGACCATGGTCAATATCGGGTCAATACGGCCTTTTTTCAGTGTTTGGAGTTCGCGAGCAGCTCCGTACCATGTTTTATGATTGAAATTCATATATGGTTTGTGTCCGGGAGGTTCTGGATGAGTTTCAGGTTGGTTTCAGATCATTTCGGAGATGTTTGAGTTTGCTGATTTCTGGTGAGGTACTGTACATTCGCAATCGCAATTGCGAAAACACTGTTCACTCGCAATTGCGAACACTGTTCATGGGAGGTACTGTTCATTCACAAATGCGAACCTAGACAGAATGTTTAAGATCTGAAATTTTCCATTTTTACCGATTTGGAGCTCGGATAGAGGCGATTTTTGGGAGATTTTTAGAGAAAATAATGGGGTAAATGTTCATAACAATATTGGTTAAATTACCCGAATTCATGGTTGTTTTTAACATTTAATGGGTGAATTAAGTTGGAAAATTTAGAAAACCCTCTTAGTATAAATTGAGGATTTGAAGGTCGAGTTGATGTCGGAATTTGGTAAAATTTGTATGGTTGGACTCGTTGTTGGATGTGCGTTCATATTTTGTAACTTTTGTCAGATTCTGAGACATGGGCAGCACGACCGATTTTGAGTGAAATGTCAGATTTTGTTGGAAAAATTAGTATTTTCATATGAAGTTAATTCCAATAATTTGCGTTGGATGAATCGAATTAATTGTGACTAGATTCGAGGCTTTCAAAGAGCAATTCGCGAGGCAAAGGCATTGTAGAGTGAGAATTACACTGTTCGAGGTAAGTAACACTTTTAAACCTGGTTCTGAGGATATGAATCCCCGAATTGGTGTTATATGAATTGTTTAGAGGTGACGCACACGATAGTTGACGAGCGTGTGGACGTGCACCATTGAAACTGTGACTTGAATAAATTCTATGAAGTTGTAAAAATTAAAGAATCATATTATTATCTAAACATTTCCCGCGTGTTAGAGAAATTAAGCTGATGCTCTTATTAAAGATCGTGTTCAGGCTACGTGCCAATATTTTGGGACCCATGGGATCGTGTTGCTGTTCAATTAATTGTTTTAAAAATATACATTTCACACTTAGTCATATTCGTCCATTGTGAGGATATTTATGGGATCGAGTTGCATGCCGCAGCAGGCCATATTGGCTTTATATATATATGATTACTATATGGAACGGGCCTGCCCGCCTGCAGCAGGACATATTGGCTTTATACATTATTATTATATGGATCGGGGTTGCCCGCCTGCAGCAGGCCTTATAGGCTTTACTATTTTATCGATTGGGGCTGCCTGCCTGTAGCACGCCTTATAGGCTTTACTATTTTATGGATCGGGGTTGCCCGCCTGCAGCAGGCCTTATAGGCTTTACTATTTTATGGATTGGGGCTGTCCGCCTGCACCAGCCATATAAACTTTATTATTATACGGATCGGGACTGCCCGCCTGCAGTAGGCCATATAGGCTTTATATCACGCTTGAGCTGAAGGAGCCCTTCCGGAGTCTGTACACACCCCTAGTGAGCGTAGATGATTATATATATTCGGGATGTATTTTCCAGGGCATGTACTTGCCTTACTTATTTATATTATGATAAATTTACCTGGACATGGATCTTGTCCGTATCATTTATATTTAGGAATAAATTTCCTAGGGCTGGATTGGCCTTATACTGTGCTGAGAGATTGACTGTTAGTCGATGTGTGTGTATATATATATACGGGATGGAATATTCCTGGGCCGGATTGGCCATATACAGTATCGAGTGACCGAATGATTTGTGACCAGTATTACATGAGGTCTTTCCATTGAGATGTCATATTCCTCATATCATGCAGTAATGATCTATTTCACTTGTACTGAGTTTTACTGTTGAATTTAAAGGCATGCCTACATTTCTGTACCATTATTTATATTGGACTGTACCTGCGGAGTTCGTCACTACTTTCAGCCCAGAGGTTAGTCTTGTTACTTATTGAGTTGGTTGTACTCATATTACACTCTGTGCCTCGTGTGCAGCTTCAGGTGCTTCCGGATACGATGGCTGCTAGATTTCAGAGTTATTTCCGTTGGAGACTATCAAGGTAGTTGCTTGATGTTCGCAGACTTGATTCCCTTCCTATTTAGTTGTTGTACTGTTCTATATTTCAGACAACGATTTTTATCAGTCAGACTTTTTATTCATTTAGATGCTCATGTACTCAGTGACACCGAGTTTTGGGAGTGTTTTATATCTGTATTTGTGAGATTTTCTTCTGCTAAATTTAAATATTTTGTTTTCCAACTCAAATGATATGGTGGTTTACTGAGATTATTGGCTTGACTAGTATTGAGATAGGCGCCATCACGACAGGTAAGATTTTGGGTCGTGACAAGTTGACGAATTAAAGATAAGAAAAACATGGCAACTCTTGAAGAGTAGAAGAGCAATGTTTTGGCTCTCTTCAAAACAATCTATAAAGTTGCGTCTATTCGTAGGTTTTCTTAATTAATAAATATGGTATTTAACTACATAAAAAGTGCAATTTAGTTAATTAGGGTATTTTGATATATCAGAAGGACATTTAAGTAATTTAACTTTTAAGTTATGGTCTTCTCACTTTTATAATAATATAGATAGATAGATAGATATAGATATAGATATTTAGATGTTCATTTTTACTCTATAGCCTATCTTTGTCCATCATGCTCATGACTTACATCACTAGAACTCTCTCTGCAACTTTTGCCTAAAACATGATCAAGAAAACTCTTACATGAATTCTAGATTAACGGAAACAATCTCATTAAACCATGTCGATTTTTCAGTACACGGAGCTGCAGACCTAGATAAAAAAAGAATATGGATATGTATAAAACTTGCAGCCTTACCCTATTTCCTAATGAGTTTTCTTGAGATAATAACTATGCACCAATAAACTGGAAAATTGCTTCCTCACTTTCGTGTTTAAAACAATATTTACTAGTACATGATAATTGTATCATAATACAAAATCAGTTGAATTACTCGGATAATTCAAGAAAGCTCATCTAAAGTCTTAATCCTCAGAACTGCATGGTGATCTCTGTCTTCAATCTCAATTTGATACGTGAAACTTTCCTGTTCATCCCTCTGGCAATCTGTTTTACAGATTTTGCAGAAAACACAGCTGGAAATTGTATCAAAAACCAGAAGAATGGAATACAAATAAGCAATGAACAGTCCTTCCAAAGAAATAGAAGAAAGCCTTATTCTTTTGTGATGATAAGCTCTGACAAATTTGTATTGGAATAGAGCTTCAACTGCAGCTAGGGTCAAGTTGACAATCAAGGTTAATCATAATGCTGTTGCAGTTCTTCCCCTGATTAAAAAACAAGCCTTGAAAATCGCCATATACCCTCCGATATTTTTCCATTCATGATAATACTAATGCCATGTTGTAGAAGATCAGAGTGTTGGCTAGAATGAATAAACAAATTATTGATCCTGTTGCTGAAAGGAAAAGAATGAATCCTGGAGATAAAAGGCCAAATCCATAATCAGCAAGATTGAAGGTGAAAAATATGAGAGTAAAACAAGTTGCATATGCTGAGATGATGACTAATGCGTTGCAAAATTGAGTGAGAAGAAGGGAACTGTAGATTGAGAAAAAAGAAGAAAATGCAGGTTTCTTGGATGGTTTCTAATCACTAAGAGTTTCAACAACGGACGCCTTTGAGAAAAGAAGAGAGAAAAGGGTGAAAGGAAATGTAAGAAAGGATATGGCTATGGTCTGAGAAGAAGAGCTGAGGTAGCAAAAAGGAAGGCTAGGGTTGCTGATGTTGTAGTGAAAAACTGGTAATTCTGCAGAAAAATAAAGATTGATCTTTTCATAATCTTGCCTATTCCCTGCATTGGAACAGTTGAATAGTCTTTCATATTGGTAATTTTATGGCAAAGTTGATGCTGGTATTTTGAGAGTTAGAAGGCAAAGTAGTTTAGTTTGCAGATAAGCCAACAACAAAAACTATCAAAAGTCCAAAGAGGACTTGGCTTGTTTCTGATTTGTTGTCAACAGAGTTTGTTCTGGCTCATTGTTATTTTTATCCTTGTTATTTTCAGAACAACTTAAGTACTATAGTTGTCTTAACTTTGTGTCCAAAAGGACAGACTGTGGCGGTGGTTTTTGTTGTTTGGAGGGGGGAGGCATCTTCCGAAGACGTGAAAAAAAGATAACATCATAACATTGATAACCTTTGCAATGTCGTGAAAAATAGATAACATCAAACCTCAACTAACACGTCTTTTCTCAATTATTTTAGAGAATCTGTATGATTAAAAATTGTGATGAAGTAGAATAGTACCCAAGACCTTTTTTAACTTGAAACTCAACAAAACCAATAGACTACGAATATATCTTGTCTAGAAGTAAGATAATTGAAGTTATTATTCACGTACTTCTATAAATGTACAACTTGGCATAATCTTCTGTTGAATCTGTAGTCTTTACTGGCAAGAAGTGTGCTAACTTAGTAAGTCGATTTACAATCACCCAATCAAATCATGCTTTCAAAATAAGAAAGATAATCCTGTTAAAAATTCCATATTTACCATCTCCGCTCAAAAAATATGTGTATTCGATGGTAAAACACTAGGCTTTCTGTTGCTCGACTTTCCCTTGCTGATAATTCGGACACTTGGCCACAAAGTCTATGACGTTCTTTTTCATGCCGTTCCACCAATAAATCTCCTTAAGACCATTATACATCTTTGTGGAACGTAAATAAATAGAATACCTAAAATTCTGGACTTCAGACATAATCCACTCTTTAAGCCCATCTATGTCTGGAATGCATAGTCTGCCTTGGTACCTCAAAGTACCATCATCTTCCCCTTGTTCAAAAGCCATCGTCTTATGCTTGTGTATCCCCTCTTTCAGCTGCGACAAGTAGGGATCATCAAACTATTTCTCCTTCACTTCGGCTACTAAGGAGGAACAAATCCTATTCTGGACAATAATTCCACCATCTTCGGAGTCCGAAAGTCGAACTCCTAGCTTGGCAAAGCGGTGAACTTCTTTCACCACAGTTCTCTTATCTGCCTCAATAATGAGCTATACTTCCCATACTTAATTATCACTTTAAGGTACTTCCTGAAAACACTTATAGAATTGTTGTGAGCTAAGTCTTTGACCAGTACTCTGAATATTAGAGTCTCGTGCAATGGCACTACCCTCATGATACATAACTTGCATGATTTCATAATTTTTATATCTCATGCTAACTATGCAGGTTCAAATCTCCAACCAGACTTACTGACGATTTTCACATCTCTCTCTTAGACCAAAGGTTAAGGTCTAGTACTTGCGGATCTTTCTCTTTTGTTGGGATCCGAACAACTTTCCTCATCTTCTGCAATTCTTGCACTTCATGTCAATGACGACTCATCTTCCGACTTACTTCTGAGCAATCTTTCTTACTAGGAAAAACTAATTTACTTACATAAACAGAAAGCTAATGTATTCACAACTATCAAACATAATATTGATGATTTAACTCTACTCACACTATCAATCTTGGGGAAACCCCTTTTTGATAACTCTTAAAAGGCTATTCTTTTGTAGCTTGCTCTCTTACTACCGAGCTTATTTGTTTTCACTGTCACTAAACTTCGGGTTTAACTTAAACTCTTTGGGTTCTAACACATGTTCGATATTTCAAACTGTCATCACTCACTAGAGTTAATCTGGCTAAGTGAATCAAATCTTACCTCTACTAGCTCTACTGAAATTGCTAATTCACTGTATCTACTCAAAACTTACTTTACTATTCTTTTACTAACCACCTGCTAGCATCATATTTTCTTGTTCTGCTTTGAATAACTAAAGTTAAGCATGAGGTTATTCCTAACTTCCATCACCATCTGACCATATTCTATGGTCACATACTATCTTTTTTGAACTATGTACATAAATCACACTTAGGGAAAGTTCATCTGTCTTAAACGAAATTGGAATATATTCACACTTAGAGAAAGTTCATCTGTATTAAACGAAATTGGAATATCTAATACAAAACTTTCTATATACTTTAAAATCATATCAGACTATAAACATCTGGGGTAAATACTTAGTCACATAACCTATGGGGAATTGTCATCTCTTTTATCTCACAATAATAGCTGCTTCTCATAGTAATTCACTAATGTGGTACTTTCTAATTCTCATTTGATTAAATATGAACAACTTAAAATTATTTTCCCGAAATTCAATATCGACTGCTCTTGGTTCTCATTTTGTATATCATGTCTTCTTAGTCATATACATGAGTCGTACGAAAAACACATCTTTGTTAACATCAAATGTTTCTGACTCCAAGGTATTTTTCCCTTAGGCTCTTTTTTGTCCAAAACTGTAGTGATCAATTCCATGCTCCTTGCGGTTAAATTCTTAACTTGTTATACTGTGGGGTCTGACATCTGAACTATCATCATCCAACCCGTGGCTCCATTTCCAAGAATTAAAAATAAAATTATTCTGTGAGGTAAAACACATACAGATACACTATCATGCACAAACTTATCCTTCATAGTATATCATCATTTGAAAAATCACTTCCTGCACCATCCGACGAGTCTTGGGTCTTAATCTGGACCTAAAATATGCGAAGATTTCCCTATTATCACTGTCACTTACATTTTCTTTTAGCACCCGTAGGCATCACTGTATACTCACAAGTCACCAGGATTTGGATAAACTGAAAATTGGAGATCTGGTAACTGAATACTGGCATACTAAATAACCATAAACCTGCTAACTGAAAACTATATAACTGGTAACTGAGGTAAACCGATAACCATAAAACATGATAACTGATTTTATACTTTCTGATAAGGTTATGATATAATATGTACTACTATCCGTTACATCCCTTCAAGTCTCATTTGTTACCAACCTGTACTCCATAATTATAACCCAATGGGCAGTCATCCTTTCTAGAACCATGGGATTTTTCCTGCCCGTCGCTTGGGCATCTAGTACGTCTGGAATTCTATAGGAAGAGAAGGTTACCTACTGCTCTAAGCTTCATGGCATGATATAGAGTAGAATGAAATTAGACAATCCTAAATGTCTTGGTAGTTAACCGTTTATATGCGTGGCCGGCACACACATATAAAGGAAACTCCACTGGACACGGTGTCACGACCCAAGATCCTAACATGCCGTGATGACACCTAACATGGTACTAGGCAAGCCAACTTCTCACAAATAATTCCAAACACCCTTAACAAGAAAGAATTAAAATAGATTTAATAGCAAAAGTTCTTATAAATGGGGTAGAAAACCCAAAACATAGCGCAGAATTTCCCAACTATCGGGGTGTCACAGAGTACATGAGCATCTATACTTCACAAGTCCGGAAAAACAAGGTTTATAATAGTCTGAGACCAAATACAGTAAACAAGAAGATAGGGAAGGAGAGATAAGATCTGCGAAACACGACAACTACCTCATAATCTCCGGAAAAAAAATCAACCGTGCAAAGGAATCAACACCCACTGTGTCCGGGAGCACCTGGACCTACACACGAAGTGCAGGGTGTAGTATGAGTACAACTAACTCAGTAAGTAACAATAATAAATAAAGAACTGAAAGTAGTGACGAGCTTCACAACTATGTCCAATTACAGTAATTGCCAACCTAAGAAAGTAGGCATGCTTGCAAGTTTAACAATTAAGGCCCAAACAATAATTTCATATCAAGTTCAACTGAAACAGGAGGTAATATCTCTCAGAAATTTCCAACACAGTGATATACGACAAATGTAGTACAATAAGAATGAAATCAAATGCATCCTCTCAGGACCACAGTCACCCAGCCATTCCATTCACTCAGCACTCAACACTCGCACTCAGTAGGTACCTGCACTTACTAGGGGTGTACAGACTCCGGAGGGGTTCCTTCAGCTTAAGCGCTATAATCCATACGGACAACTCACATGTTGCACGGACAACTCACGTGTTATAGTATCAATATCTGAATCCGTATGGATAACTCACGTGCTGCACGGACAACTCACGTGCTATAGCATAACATCAGGATCCTCACGGACAACTCACGTGCTATAGTATAATATCTCACAATCAGGCCCTCAGCCTCACTCAGTCATAAATCCCTCCAGTTCTCGGGCTCTCAGTAGTCATGAAAATCAGCCCCAACAGAGATGATATAATGTATCAACAAGGAACAACATATACTGAGATAAAATAAACAAGTAAATTGTGACTAAATACAAAACAATAATTTAGCAGATAATTCAACATGTACACGACCTCTATGAGTCCCTACAATGCCAACACATAATCTAAACATGATTTGTGGTTCAATTTCTCTACTACATGGAGAATGTATAGATAACAATAGATTATTCAACTACAAAGTTCCATGGAATTTGACCAAGTCACAATTCTTACGATGCACGCCCACACGCCCGTCACCTAGCATGTGCGTCACCTCAAAACCAATCACATTATACATAACCCGGGGTTTCATATCCTCTAAACCAAACTTAGAACTGTTACTTACCTCAAATCGTGTAATTCTTTATTCTATAATGCCTTTGCCTCGTGAATCGGCCTCCAGACGCCTCAAATCTAGCCACAAATAATTCGATTCATTCAATACAAATTATAGGAATTAATTCCATACGAAAATACTAATTTTCCAAAATAAGAATGCCCATTCAACTACGAGTCCAACCATACAAATATTATCAAATTCCGACATCAACTCGACCCTCAAATTTTCAAATTAAACCAAGAGGGGTTTCACAAATTTCCAACATAAATCACCAATTAAATGTTAAAAACAACCACGGATTCGGGTAATTTAACCAATATTGAGTTAAGAAAACTTACCCCCATTGTTTTCCTTGAAAATCTCCTAAATATCTCCTCTTCCTGAGCTCCAATTCGTCAAAAATGGAAAATGGGATGAAGTCCCATTTTTAGAACTTAAAGTTTCTGTCCAGGCATCTCTTCATCGCGAACGCGTCCTTCCCCTCGCGTTCGCATAGAACAACTCTGACTGCCTCTCAAATTAACCCTTCGCGAACACATCCTCTGACTCGCGAACGTGAAGCTTTGCATACCGCACTCATCGCGAACACGTCCTCACCCCCGTTGACGCGTTGACCAATAGCATGGGGTCCTCAGGTGTCTCTTCCCTTCTTCGCGAACATGCCCCCATCTCGCGAACGCGATGCATTCTCTGCCTAACCTTCACGAACGCGTCCTCTTCTTTGCGAACGCGAAGAACAAATCTCCCTCAGCCTCCAGATGCACTTCGCGAATGCGTGACCACTCTTGCAAACGTGTAAAAGGAAACCAGAACCAGCAAAAACCACAAATCTTCAGCCAACATGCCAAGTCCAAAAATGATCCGCCAACCATCCGAAACTCACCCGGGGCCCTCAAAACCTCAACCAAACATACAATCAAGTCCTAATACATCATACGAACTTAGTCGAGCCTTCAAATCACATCCAACAATGCTAAAAACACAAATCACACCCCATTCAAGCTTAACGAAAACTAACGAATTCCAACTTCTACATCCAATGCCGAAACCTATCAAATCAAGCCCGATTGACCTCAAAATTTTCACACAAGTCATAAATGACATAATGTACCCATTAAAATTTCCAGAATCGGATTCGACCACGATATCAAAAAGTCAACCCCCCGGTCAAACTTTCTAATTTAAATTTCTATTTTAGCCATTTCAAGCCTAATTTAACTACGGGCTTCCAGATAATTTTACGGACATGATCCTAAGCCCAAAATTACCAAACGGAGCTAACAGAACCATAAAAATTTAAATCCGGGGTCATTTACACATAAGTCAACATCCTGTCAACTTTTCTAATTTAAGTTTTCAATTATGAGACTAAGTGGCTCAATTCACTCTTAAATCCTTCCGAACCCGAACCAACTAACCCGGTAAGTCATAAAATAACTGTAAAGTATAAATTGAGCAGTAAATGGGGGAACATGGTAGTAATACTCAAAATGACCTGCCGGGTCGTTACACACGGCTTCATAGACTCCATAGGACACTTGAACCTCTGATACCAAGCTTTGTCACGCCCTGAACCTGGTTCTGGACGTAACACGACACCTGGTTCCTGAATACATATGATCGAGCGAACCGATTGACTAGATGAGTCAACATGTGATATCATAACATACTGAATACGGAAGATAAACTAACACATGCTGATATACTGAAAGATTGGATGATACAAATCAAAGTGCGGAAATACTAATACAATTCTGAAACTTATTTGTAGCCAACATAGCTTAACATGAAAAGCATGCAACTCTATCTAACTTTTACTCTAGTCTATGAAGCCTCTAATGAAGTACTGAAAATACTGAAAGACTCTAAATTAATGACAAAGCCCCAAAAGAATTGGAAAAATGGCTAGTACGAGAATTTTAGCGCTCTGAATCGTCAACTTGTAAATCATTGCATGCATCGTGAGATGCATGCTGATCTCGTCCAAGTCACACCTCTATTTGAGGTTATGAAATGGTCGATGCAATAGTAAATACCCAACATAGAGTCGGGGTCGAATTCCACAGGAAGCTATACGAATGGGATTTAGAAGTATATATTGTGGTGAATGAGCTTGAACTATCTTAAATTACACTTTCACAAGATTTGGTTGATTCTAGATGTAGTTTAAACTAAGATTGACGAATAAATAATTAAAACTAAGAAATTATTTTTGTTGTTGCTTTCAAATTGTGTAAAGGCCTAGGGCTATGACTTTCACCTAGGTGTTTTCCTAACGGGTTGTAAACTTTAAAGCTTGTTTCGTTGGTCGGGGTGTATTATAGTTATCAGCACTCAAGTACCCACTCAATACCTCTCGGTAAGAGAGTAATTTTGCCCAATTTGGCATTCTCAAGTCCAAATGGGTATTGAACAAAACAGTTGATAAAATGCTCAAGTTGGGTTTTACTATCTCTAGGTTCAACCCTTTAATTGGGACTATCAATCTCTTGATTTTATCCCAAATTCTTGTTAGCCAAGTTTTTCTAGACTAAATATTTCTTTCTCAAGAAGAGACCAAGTCAAATAGGCATGAACTAATATTTGCAACCATTAATTCTACAATCAAAAGCAAGAACAAGGCTAAATAATAAACTCCCAATCATAAACAAGCCATAAATCAAACGCCCATTAGGTTTACACACTAGGGTTGGGTCACAACCCTAGTTAAAAATCTAGCTACTCATAATGCGTATAGAAGAAAATAAAGAAGAAAAGATAATAAAACTCATATTGCAAGACTAAAAGATAAAAATCCAATGTTAAATCACCAAAGTAAGCTAAAGTTGCCTAATAAGGCAAGGAAAAATGGCTACAGGACTATTAATATTCAAAAATTGACCTAATTTCGTGAAACTAGTCTATTTATACAAAGCTGGATTTTTCTGACAAAAATGCCCTTTTGGAGGTTCTGCGACCGCAAAATTCCATGTGCGGTCTGCACTTCAATTCAATCTTGACAGGAGTTGACTCTGCGGTCGTACAATTCTGGATTGCGGCCGCATCTCTCATATTCTGCGGTCCGCATAATTCTTGGTCCGGCCGCACAGGGCTCTTCTGCGGACCGCACATTTCTGAGTGCGGCCGCGTAGCTGATTTCTGCGGCCGCATAATTATTGTGAGGTCCGCATTTCTTTTTGATATTGAAATGAGACTCTTTGAACTTTATCTCTTGCATAGCTTCTGCGGCCGCACAATAATTGTGCGGTCCGCACTTTGCACTTGGGCTCTGTTAAATTTCCTTCACATTCTGCGGCCGCAGATGAAAATCTGTGGTCCGCGCTTGAGCCTCTGTGCCTGATTTTTATCCTTGAGTTTAGATCACTCCTTTTTGAGTTGGATTTTATCTTAGTGGATCATTTTCCAATACTCCTGTAATTAAGCATATTTCATCAGTTTTAGGGAATACAATTAAATACTTTTGGACTACAACGAAAGCTAAAAGGCGCTAATAAGTAGTCAGAAGCAAATAAGGTAATTCCCACCTCCACAAGATAAGATCTATTCCAGCTAATCTAAGGTGTATCAAACACATATCAATTGGGACCAACAATTACCCACAACACTTATGAATTATCAACAAGGCAATGATTTGAAGTTTTAAGCACAAATAGTTCTTATGTGACACTTGAGCATCAAGAGTTGACTTTATTCATCAAGGAAGCTCGCTCTTTCATGTAGGCCATTGTGGATCCCTAACTCCTCCTCCTTTACTCTTCGTTAGCATTTCTCACTTAAGAATGTAGCACTCAATTTAAGGATTTGTGAAAAGCTCGCTCATCTCTCTCAAAAGAATGCCACAAGTACGACTTTAAGTACCATAGGCTTGTCCCTCATGTAAATCACCATTAATGTAAGCTCACTCGGCTTGAAATCACGTAGGGCCTTTTGGGAATGTAATGAAGGCTTTTGGACTAAGGTTGGATATACTAGGATAGAACGGGTTCATCTTTCCTTAAGCACTCTATTTTCTCTTATCGGCTCATGCTTTGCCTACTCTTTGAGATATTTTCTTTTTCCTTAGGGGAACTAGAGAGACTTAGCATCATTCTTTCTTGGTCATGACATTCATTTTCTCCTTCTTTGTTTTCTCCATGCTTTGCATCATTACCATTCTTTGAAATCCCTTCAATTTTTCAATTTATTCACTTTCTTTTTGCATTTTTCTTTTTGTTCTTCTTTCTTTTTCTTGCCTTTTCCTTTCTTCATTTCTTGTTTCTTTTTGTGCCTTGATACCTTTTTCAAACTCCTCGTCTCTTCCCCAAACTTATATTTTAGCCAATTATTTCTCAAGAGTGTTAAAGAAAGCTCGGGTGCCAAGAGAGGGTCACTACAAAACGGGTAAAGGCTTGTAACATGGTTATCAAATGAGAAATTTTTTAGGCTCAAATAGGTTGACTAGGGATAACAACTTTGGTGGGTAATGGGAAATTTCAAACGGGTCAAGGAGGGCCTACAATCACTTTTCAAGCCAAGCAAAACTTAAAATTTCGCATAGAAACACATTCGGGGCAAGTTCTAGACTATTTGCACGGGTACTTGGACTTGTAACAAAATCATCTCACCTCTCACGCAGCTGGAATATTAAAAAGGATAGAGTTGAGAGCCCACAACGACCATATTCAAGATTGAAAATCACTATGGTTTGACTAAACCACTCGATGATTGCCTAAGTCAACGCAAGAGTCACAAGGTCGCTAATTAGAGCTACTTCTTTCCCGAAAAACTTATTTTTAACCATAAGCACATAGTTAAGTGTGCTGGTACCAAGTGAAGCATGTTTGACTCTTTTATTCATTACTACTACTATTCTTACCCAAACATCAAATACAGACTCAATCCCTTAAGAAGGTTGTCACGCTATCCATCGTTGGGAAGAATCACCCGGTTCACACAAAAACTACCTTTGGAAAGAACCGTGGCATTAAGAAAACCAAAGGCTTATTGACTACTAAAAACATGAAAAGAAGCTACAAAATTAAACATAGACTAATAAGAAAACAAAATAAAGAAGCTACAAAGAAAGCTACGAAAGACATAAATGAATGTACATACTGAGAGGGGAAAAGATAGAATACATCAATAGAGAAAGAGGGAAGAATATATACATAAATAAAAGGAAAGAGGAAAATGTTATCAGTTATTACAAACCAAATGTCAAATATCCAAATATCAAATAAACTCCACCCCCTGAATAAAAATAAGCATAGTCCCCAATGCTTAACAAAATAAGAATAAGGAAAGGTAAGATTAAAAAGGGCTCCCTATGTGGCCTTGGACATCTCTGTGCCCATAGCACCGTCACCGCCCTCAGTCTCCTCTTACTGGATCTCATCATCCCCGGCTCTAGGAGTAACTGGGTTGGTGAACATCTGGCGCACCGCCTCAGCAGTGTCGGCAGCCATGTCTGGCTCCTCAGATTGGCGAGCTGGTGCTGATGGTGCGGCTGGATCTACTGGTGTTGCTGGGTCTGTCCCCATCAGCATGTCAAATGGAAGGTCACATGCTGATACTATCTTAGTCACCTCTCTCATTAGTCTATCAACTGATTTCTTGGATGCCCGGGATTTCTTCATTTTCTTTACTTGCTTCCCAAGCTCCTCTCACTGTGCCAAATGCTACCAGGGTATTCATGATGGTGGTCTGGTTCTCCAAGATCTTCTTCAATGTGTCCTCCACAGTCGAAGGAATCTGGGGTGCCGGGATGGATGACTGTGCTGCAACAACACTGGATATGTCAGTCAGCTTTGTTGTGGTTGTCTGCATTAAGTTGTTGAGGCACGCTAGTGTTTGAGAGACCCGCAACGCAGATAGTGGATGAGTGGGTATGGGCATCGGCTTCAAAACCGATATGGAAGGCACTGATGCTGAAGGACTTGAAGAAAGAGGTAGAGGCATAGTTGTTGCACTATCAGAAGGATCTGCTGAAGTAGATGGCACGTTAACTGTCCTAGCAGCTACCCCGGCAGGCTCATCAGACTGGCCTGCAGTAGTAGAGGGCTCACCCTTCTTCTTTGGGTTTCCACCATTCATCAACAAATACCACGAGAAAGGCTTCTTCGCCCTTACCTTGGTGTCAAAATCCCTTGGTTCCACCTCTGCATCTGTGAGGTACTCAGTGATAGTATTGGGATACGGGTAGGAGGTATCACCTTGCTTAAGAACCAAGGACATGTTGACCGACATCACGACACCCACATTGATTGGGTACCCGGCCATGATCGAGGCGACTAACACTGCTCGCAGGATTGGTAGATTTGTTTCATTCCGGCATGGGTCTATTCTTCTACACACGAACGTCTGCCATCCCTTTGCCTCAAAATTCAGGGTGTTCCGCTGAATTGGAATCCTTGTTGTGATCCATGGTGGTAGTGTTCCCGGAGCTGCCAGAAGCTCAGCTAGCCATGGGCGAGCTGCATCGCCCATAGCCAGCTTTTCCAAGTATTGCACTGGCTCCACATCCTCCAACCTTAGGTATGTGTTCAGGGTGGTTTGGTCAAACCTTACTTTCAAGTTCCTCACTTTTGTCACTTTGGTCCCCTTCTTGATATGTGTCACGTTGGCATAAAATTCCCGGACCAAGTGCTCTTTGGCATCCACTACACTTTGAGTGAACCATTTCCATCATTTTCTTTCCCGAAATTGTCTTAACACATTTGGGTTGTATCTATCCAGATCTTTCAACACAAACTGCCGCTCAAGAGTGAGTGATCTCTGCGGCCACCACTCTTGGAACCTATTGAATGCAGTCAGGCTCACAAACCTATCTTCCAAAACTTTCTTCTTCTTTGACATCCTTAGGCCTGCAACTCTGGTATCACCCTCTCGGCCATCATCCCCGGCCATCGTCCGGGATCTAATCCACCACCATTGTAGTAGCTGGTGTGTCGGGAGCATGTGTAGATGAAGGCTCTAAAGCCTGACTATTCCCTTCTGACCCCTCAGAAGTAATCTCAGAAGAGATAGGCTTATTTCTCAGTCGGTATCTGTCCTGGGGCAGCTGTGGCTGTGATTGCACAGCAGACTACCTTTGCACTGAGTCGCCCTCCGATGCTTCCCTAGACGGGGCATATGAATTTGATTCGGAGGGCTCTGACTATCTACCTCGGCATGTTGTTGCCTTCTTACTGAGAAACTTTGCAGAACAAAATATGTTGCAGGTTGGGGAAGTGCGGTCCACACATTTTTGAGTGCGGCCGCAGATGGGCTTGTGCAGACCGCACAATTTGAAAGTTCGGCCGCAGTGATGATTCTGCGGTCCGCATAATTTTAAGTGCGGCCGCACATCTGAAGTGCGTTCTGCACAATTTTGGGTGTGGCTGTACATTGAAACTTCAAAAATGACAACTCTCTGAAGATAGAGAATTGCATGATCTGCGGCCGCACACACTTTTCTGCGGCCGCGGTTGAATTTCTGCGGACCGCATAATTTCAAGTGCAGTCTACATAATCATTCTACACCAAATGCCCTAGCCTACTAATCTGCGGACCGCACAATTCCTTGTGCAGCCGCACAATCCAAAAGCAATCAGCAGTAAACTTAGGGTTTCTAATTCACAATTTAGATATGGTAGTAGCAATTTAGACATGATACACAGTTTACCCATCCCCCAAATAGCAAATAGGAAGTTACCCACACAAATTGAAGCTCGCATGATGATGAATTTGACATTAGGCCTAAAAATAACTAAACTAATTATGAACAAAATTAAGAAAATTAACAAATTTAAAGATGAATTGAACATACCAGTAATGTAGTAATGCTAAGGAAGAATCAAAGATGATGAAATGAGTGTTAGATGCGTTAATCAGTTGAGTGCACTATGTTTTCCTTTGTGTTAATTGTTCAGAGTTCGTAAAGTCTCAACAGTAGTGAGAAGGCTACTATTTATACATGACCGGTTAGGGCAAGAGTTCAAGAGATGAGCGGCCGCACAATTTCATATGCAGTCCACACTCCTTTACCTGTTACACATTTACCCTTTGTTGATCTGCGGTCTGTACATTTTTGAGTGCGGCCTCAGATTTTGGTGTGGACCACACATTTCCTTGTGTGGCCGCACTTTGGCCATTTCTCTGACAAGCAAACTTCAGAGAGTTTGCAATTTTGTTTTATCTCCAGTTGTGCGGTTCGCACAAGAATTGTGCAGCCGCAGATCCCTTTCTGTTGTGGCATTCAAAATTGTGCGGTCCACACTTTTTCCATGCTTAGTTAATTTTTCCGAGCACAGTCACCATCATTCCTGCAACACACTTCAAAACCAGTTAGCACAAAAAAAAACCTATCTAAAGAAGAAGAAAAAGAAACATGGGTTGCCTCCCAAGAAGAGCCTTATTTAATATTGCATCACGACGCAGATTACTATCACTTCAAATGAATCACTGCCACCACATGGCCATCATCAGCTTGTCCCAAATAATATTTCACCCGGTGACCATTGACTCGGAATACCTCATCATTTTTGTTCTTCAAGTCCAATGCACAAAAAGGTGTCACACCCACAATTTCAAAGGGACCACTCCATTTGGATTTCAACTTTTCGGGAAACATCTTCAATCATGAGTTGAACAACAAAACAAGATCTCCCACCTTGAATTCCCTATTTCGAATGTATTTGTCATGAAGGTACTTCATTCTTTCTTTGTACAAGGACGAACTTGCATATGCATGGTACCGGAATTCATCTAATTCATTCAAATGTACAACCCGCAAGGTGGTAGCTGCATCCCAATCAAGATTTAATTTCTTTAAAGCCCACATATCCTTGTGCTCAAGTTCCACCGGAATATGACAAGCTTTTCCAAACAACAACCGGTATGGATACATCTCGATATGAGTTTTGATAGCAGTCCGATAAGCCCATAGTGTATCATCAAGCTTCTTTGACCAATTCGTCCGATTAGCATTTTCTGTTTTGGACAGAATACTCTTTATCTCTCGGTTGGAGACTTCCACTTGACCACTTGCTTGAGGGTGATAGGGATTCGTAACTTTATGAGTGACACCATACTTGCTAAGCAAGGTGTCAAAAGATTTGTTACAAAAATGCGACCCCCCATCGCTTATGATAGCCCACAGAGTACCAAACCTTGTGAAAATGTTTTTCTTCAAAAGTGCCACCACACTTCTTGCTTCATTGTTGGGTAGAGCAATGACCTCAACCCATTTTGACACATAATAAACAGCTACCAAGTTGTAGGTGTTTCCACAAGAACTCACAAAGGGACCCATAAAGTCAATGCTTGATGAGATCAAGTTGTAAGGGGCATTTCATTTTTCTTTGAGATTCCACCGGCCCTGTGACATTCATCACAATGCTTGATGAGATCACTTGCATCCTTGTAAAGAGTGGGCCAATAGAAGCAACAACTTAACACTTTGGCTGTTGTTCTTGCTCCACCATGGTGACCATCATATGGCAAAGAATGACAAGCCCCAAGAATTTCACATTGTTCCTCCTTTGGTACACATCTTCTAATCACTCCATCCGTACAAATCTGAAAAAGGTACGGTTCATCCCAATAATAGTCTTGACAATCCCGTTTGAGCTTCTTCCTTTGGTTTGAAGAGAACTCATCCGGGATAATACCACTCACAAGAAAATTTTCTAGATCTGCGAACCATGGCACCTCTTTCATTGAAATGGCTGAGAGTTTCTCATCGGGGAAGGAGTCATTGATTTCAAGGCCATCATGCGACCTCCCCTCCTCCTCCAAATGAGACAAGTGGTCCGCCACTTGGTTCTCACTTCCTTTTAGGTCTTGGATGTCTATGTCAAACTCTTACAACAAAAGCACCCATCTTGTCAACTGAGCTTTGAAATCTTTCTTGCTCATAAAATAATGAAGTGCTGCATGATTCGTGTGGACAATCAATTTTTCACCCATCAAGTACGGGCAGAACTTCTCAATAGTAGACCGGATGAAAGATCTTGTTGATACGTTGCCCCAAAACTGCTCCAACCTCCACATCACTAGCATCACACATGAGCTCAAAAGGAATGCTCCAATTCGGGGCGGTGATAATATGAGTAGTTGTCAACTTGAACTTGAGCAATTCGAATGCTCTCATGCAATCATCATTGAAGTGAAATTTAGCATCTTTTTCCAAAAGCTTGAACAAGGGGTAGAAATTTGGAAAAATCCTTTATGAAATGCCGGTAAAACCCCGCGTGAACCAAGAAACTTCTCACGCCCTTCACGGATGTTGGAGGTAGAAGTTTAGAAATCACCTCTATTTTCTCCTTGTCGACCTTTATTCCCTTCTTTGAAATTTTGTGGCCAAGGACAATACCCTCCTCGACCATGAAATGACACTTCTCCCAATTCAATACCAAGTTCGTTTCTTCACACCTTGCCAAAACCTTATCCAAATTTGCCAAGCAATTATCAAAGGAATCCCTAACTACCGAAAAGCCATCCATGAAAACTTCAAGGTAGTCCTCTACCATATCCATAAAGATCGCTATCATACACTGTTGAAAATTTGTCGGTGCATTGCATAAGCCAAATGGCATCCTCTTGAAAGCGAAAGTGCCATAGGGACAAGTGAAGGTTGTTTTCTCTTGATCTTCCGGGGGCAATAAGGATTTGATTGTATCCTGAATATCCATCTAGAAAGCAATAGAACGCCCGGCCGGCCAACCTATCAAGCATTTGGTCAAGAAAGGGTAATGGGAAATGGTCTTTCCTTGTGACTTTGTTTAGCTTCCGATAGTCCATACACACTCTCCACCTGGTCATCGTTCTTGTTGGAATCAACTCGTTCTTATTATTGGTGACCACAGTTATGGCCCCCTTCTTCGGAATGCATTGCACTGGAGAAGTCCACGAACTGTTAGAAATGGGGTAGACAACCCCAAAATCTAACCACTTTATGATCTCCTTTTTGACCACCTCTTGCATTGCTTCATTGAGTCTCCTTTGATGTTCAATGGAGGGTTTGGCATCTTCCTCCAAATTAATCTTGTGCATGCATAATGCGGTGCTTATTCCCAGAATATCTGCCAAAGTCCACCCAATAGCTTTCTTCCTCTTGTTGAGCACTGCCAATGTAGAATTAACCTGCACGTTAGTCAAACAAGAGGAAAGAATATCCGATAAAGTAGAACAAGGGCCAAGAAATTCATACCTGAGATGTGGAGGAAATGGCTTCAACTCCGAGATAGGAGGCTCTTCAATTGAAGGCTTTGTAGGAGGAGTTTTCCTATTTTCGAGATCCAAGGAAAGTTTCTGAGGTGCATAATTGTATGACCCCACCCCTTGCACAAAATTTACACATTCCATGAAGCCATCCATTTCCTCATCATCAATATTTAGCAAAACGGCCTCCAACATGTCACCCATATTAATCGTGGCACTTGTATCATCAATAATAACATCGGTCACCAAGTCCACGAACGAACATACTTCATTGCTATTCGGTTGCCTCATAGATTTGCACAAGTGGAACACCGCCTTTTCATCACCCACCCGGAAAGTGAGTTCACCGGCTTCCATATCAACAAGAGCCTTTCCCATAGCAAGGAAAGGTCTACCAAGAATAATCGGCACCTCATAGTCCACTTCACAATTAAGAATAACAAAATCCACCGGGAGAATGAATTTATCAACATGAACCAACACATCATTAATTATACGCAACGGTCTCTTCATGGTATGATCCGCCATTTGTAATCTCATAGATGTGGATCTTGGTTGCCCAATTCCCAAAGTCTTGAAAATCAAATAGGGCATCAAATTGATACTTGCCCCAAGATCACAAAGAGCTTTAGCAAAGTCGGCATTTCCAATGGTACAAGGGATTGTGAAAGCGCCGGGGTCTTCCAATTTAGGAGCCATTGAATGCACAATTGCACTCACTTGATGAGTCATCTTTATAGTTTCACAATTTATCGACCGCTTCTTTGTCACTAAGTCCTTCATGAAATTTGCATAACCGGGCAATTTCTCCAAAGCCTCAACCAATGGCACATTAATAGATAGAATCTTTATCATGTCAATGAACTTTTTGAATTGATTCTCGCCATTTTGCTTGGCAAGCCTTTGAGGATATGGAGGAGGAGGCCTTGGCATTAGTGCCTTAGCCGTTGGCACTACCTGTTCCGGTATGTCAACAATGTGCTCCTTAGACAGGTTCACTTCCTCTTGAGTCTCCTCCACATTGTCATCAATATCAATTCTTACTTCATCATTTTCTTGCACTACATTATTCAGGATCTCATCTTCTTGTACCACTTGCTCATCATCCATAATTTTTCTTTGACTTGAGGTGGGTGCATCCCCACCTTTTCCACTCCTTATAGTAACAGCCATGGCATGTCCCGTATTGTTCCCACCCTTTGGGTTCACCACCATGTCACTTGGTAGTGCCCCCTTAGGACGAGTGTTTAAATCTTGCGAGATTTGCCCCAATTGAACTTCCAAATTGTGAATTAAAGTGTTGTGAGAGGCTAGTTGGGCATCGGTGTCGGCATTCTTCTCCATCATTTGTTTGAAAATGTTCTCAATTCATCCCATCTCATTGTTGGAAGAGCTTGGACCATGGGAAGGATAAGGAGGCGGGTTGCTTGGTTGTTGATACATCGGAGGCATTTGAAATACCGACCCCTGATTTCCTTGGTTATTGTTACATCTCCCTTGGTTGTTGCCTCCCCAATATCCTTGACTATTGCCACTCCAATTGCCTTGGTTATTTTGACCATTCCAATTTCCTTGAGTTTTTTGATTGTTCCAATTACCTTGGTTGTTACCACCATTCCAATTACCTTGGTTGCTAGAATGTCAATTCCCTTGATTACCATGAGGTCTCCATTGTTGTTGATTCGGGCCTTGAAAGTTGTTTCTTTGCCCTTGGAAGTTGTTCACATATTGTACTTCCTCCTCTTGTTCATTTTAAGATTCATCTTGATCAAACCCTCTATCTTCTTGCACATAATGTTCCGCACAGTTTTGCACTTGAGGGCCCTTTTTGCCTTCTCTTGTTTACCATCATATTAACTCCCACCATTGCATTGACTTTCTTAGTACCTTGCACTTGTTGAGGTTGAGACTTAGCTAATTGATTCATTGTGGTGGTCAACTTGGCAATTGCTTGCCTATGATCATGCAATTCTTTATGTAGGTGAATCATGTTTGGATCACCTTAAGGAACATTTGCTCTACTTTGCCATGCCGATGAAGTATCCGCCATTTCATCTAAGATCTCACAAGCTTCCGCATATGGCGTTGTCATGAAATTTCCACCGGCAAGTTGGTTGACCACACATTGATTGGTAGTATTGATCCCCCTATAGAAAGTTTGTTGAATCATAGCCTCTGTCATGTCATTGTTTAGGCACTCTTTCACCATAGTTCGGTACCTCTCCCATATTTCATGCAATGACTCATTGGGTTCTTGTTTGAATGCTAGAATCTCGTCTCTAAGAGTAGCCATATGCCCGGGAGAAAACAACTTGGAAATAAATTTCTCCGCGAATTAATCCCATGTATGGATGGAATGGTTTGGCAAACTTTCTAACCAATCCAAGGCTTTTCCCCGTAGAGAGAAAGGAAATAGCCTTAACCTTAAAGCATCCTCGGAGACATTTATCTTTTTACTCCCCCAGCAAGTGTCCATAAACCCTTTCAAGTGTTTGTATGCATTTTGATATGTAGCCCCGGTGAAGAATCCCCGTTGCTCTAGCAAAGTGAGCATAACATTTGTGATTTGAAAGTTGCCCGCCCTAATACGGGGAGGGACTATGGCACTTGCATACCCTTCATTCGGCGACACTCGGTGTGGAGCCGCTCTTGGTGGAGGTGGGGGTGGAACGGGAATGTTGTCTTGAGGCAGTCGGCCTCGTCTATTTGCTTGAGGTTCAAGAGGAACCTCTTCAACTTGGTCATCTTCCACGTCCACATCCCCCAAAGGCATATTTCCGAAAGGATCATTCTTGTTGAGAGCCACTGTTTCACTTACAATTGTTTTACCAAAAAGATTAGTAACACAGAAGGAAAAGAAGACAATTCACATACAAAACCAAATATATAGCTAAATTCATTTTTATGCTCCCCGACAACGGCGCCAAAAATTGATCTCCTCCAAGTCACACCTCTATTTGAGGTTATGAAACGGTCGATGCAATAGTAATACCTAACAGAGAGTCGGGGTCGAATTTCACAGAGAGCTATATGAATGGGATTTAGAATTATATATTGTGGTGAATGAGCTTGAACTATCTTAAATTACACTTCCACAAGATTTGGTTGATTCTAGATCTAGTTTAAACTAAGATTGCAGAATAAATAATTAAAACTAAGAAATTATTTTTGTTGTTGCTTTCAAATAGTGTAAAAGTCCTAGGGCTATGACCTTCACCTAGGTGTTTGCCAAACTTTAAAGCTTATTTCGTTGGTCGGGGTGTATTATAGTTATCAGCACTCAAGTACCCACTCAATACCTCTCGGTAAGAGAGTGATTTTGCCCAATTTGGCTTTCTCAAGTCCAAATGGGTATTGAACAAAACAATTGATAAAATGCTCAAGTCGGGTTTTACTATCTCTAGGTTCAACCCTTTAATTGGGACTATCAATCTCTTGATTTTATCCCAAATTCTTGTTAGCCAAGTATTCCTAGACTAAATCTCTCTTTCTCAAGAAGAAACCAAGTCAAATAGGCATGAACTAATCTTTGCAACCATTAATTCTACAATCAAAAGGAAGAACAAGGCTAAATAATAAACAACCAACCATAAACAAGTCATAAATCAAATACCCATTAGGTTTACACACTAGGGTTGGGTCACAACCCTAGTTAAAAATCTAGCTACTCATAATGGGTATAGAAGAAAATAAAGAAGAAAAGATAATAAAACTCATATTGCAAGACTAAAAGATAAAAATCCAATGTTAGATAACCAAAGTAAGCTAAAGTTGCCTAAAAAGGCAAGGAAAAATGGCTACAGGACTTTTAATATTCAAAACTTGACCTAATTTTGTGAAACTAGACTATTTATACAAAGATGGAATTTTCGAACAAAAATGCCCTTTTGGAGGTTCTGCGACCGCACAATTCCATGTGCGGTCCGCACTTCTATTCAATCTTGACAGGAGTTGACTCTACAGCCGTACAATTCTGGATTGTGGTCGCATCTCTCATATTCTGCGGTCTGCATACTTCTTGGTGCGGCCGCATAGGGCTCTTCTGCGGACCGCACATTTCTGAGTGCAGCCGCGTAGCTGATTTCTGCGACCGCACAATATTGTGCGGTCCGCATTTCCTTTTGAGCTTGAAATGAGACTCTTTGAACTTTAGCTCTTGCATAGCTTCTGCGGCCGCACAATAATTGTGCGGTCCGCACTTTGCACTTGGACTCTGTTAAATTTCCTTCACATTCTGCGGCCGCAGATGTAAATCTGCGGTCCGCACTTGAGCTTCTGTGCCTGATTTTTACCCTTGAGTTCAGATCACTCCTTTTTTAGTTGGATTTCATCTTAGTGGATCATTTTCCAATACTCCTGCAATTAAGCATATTTCATCAGTTTTAGGGAATACAATTAAATACTTTTGGACTACAACGAAAGCTAAAAGGTGCTAATAAGTAGTCAAAATCCCCACTTAACACAGGCCTCAGGCAAAATGGATGTCAGTACTTTTGAATTGCACTGGTGTGTAAAGCAACCGAAAGAAAGAACTGTAAATGCTGAAACTGAAACTAAGCTGATAATAGATAATTGATAAATGATAACTAAAATGATAACTGCTGAAACTGAAACTGCATTGATAACCGATAACTGAAATGATAACTGATAACTGATAACTAAAATGATAACTGATAACTGATGACTGAACAAAGGAAGTAAGGATATGAATACTCCCTCTTCTAAATGATGGACAACCTGTTTATCTGAATAAATAAATTGCAGCCTCAGACCCAATATATATGTGCACAAACTGCGGCCTCGGGTCCAAGTATACGTATACATAATTGCGGCCTCAGGCCCAAAGATGCATAAAACATTAACTGCGGCATCAGGCCCAAACATGCATAAAGCATAAACTACGGCCCCAGCCCCAAACATGCATAAAGCATAAACTGCGACTTCAGGACCAAATGCAGGTGTTCAACATGTAGGGATTTAAAAACAGGAACTAGGAATCGTACTGTAATACATGATACTGAAATACTTAACAATATTGAGTTACATGATACTTGAATGCTGAATAGAACTAAACTGAGACATGTATTCATGAATTGATTATGAGAACTTATGCTTCAACTATTTATGACATGCTGGTAATCTAGACTGAGACTCATGGGAATTAAACCCAAGTCTATATTGATTACGCACTGAGCTCACAACGTTCAGAATGAAAGTCATGAACGAATTACGAAGCTAGAGAATAGAAGTTCTGCAGCTATTCAATGCACTAAGCTTAGCTATATTTTAGAGGCAATTAGTAACGTTGTAAAAGAAATGTAGTATAGGGAGAATCATTAAAATTTTCAAACATAGAGAGTTAACCTCACATACCTTAACTTCCTACTCTTGAGCGTAATACAACATTCGCCAACCCTTTCAACTTTAATCTATATCAATACAAGTCAAAGAGATTCCATATTAGCAATAATACTCATGTTTTGGTCACTTGGATATTTTATCAAACACTTTATGGGCGTAAAGCCTCATAACCCTCATTACTGATGTTTCTACACCCAACAACCCATTCTCTTGCTCCAAGATAAATTCTAAAATCTCATATTATTATAATCAACATCATTCTTCATCACCCATAAGATAAACAACATTCTTAATCAATAATCAACAACCAACAACCCAAATCTATAACTGTTCATGTGTCACAACCCAAAATCCCACCACAGGCGTCGTGATGGCACTTAGTCTCTAAGACTAGGTAAGCCGAATACAATTACATTTAGAGCTATTTTTTGGAAACATATAATTTAATACAAGTGTCAAAACCAAAAGCGGAAACAAATATAACAACCTCCAAAAACTGGTAATACTGAGTCACGAACTCTAACTGAATACATGCAATGATCTCAAGGATCGAATATACAATACTGTTCGAATAAGAGTTGACAGTACAATAAAATGGAAAGAGTCCAAAGCACTGCGATGGCCAAGCAGCTCTACCTTGAATCCTTGCGATCAACACACTAACTCTGTCTGAATCCGATATCTCCAATGCCTGACTCTGCACAAAATGTGTAGAAGTGTAGTATGAGTACACCACAGTCGGTACCCAGTAAGTATCAAGACTAACCTCGGTGGAGTAGTGACGAGGTACAGTCAAGACACTCACTAGTCATTTAACCTGTGCAATATAGTAATATACAAGGATAATAGAAAACAAATAGCAGAGACGGCAACAAAGATCAATTAGGGATATGAACAACAAGGCAACAAGAACACCATAAATATTACTCAAACGAATAAGGAACACAAGTACAACCAATTAATCAAGTCCTTCAAATATACGCCTTTCAAATGTAAGTCCTTCAAATATAAATCTTTCACATATAAGTTTTTCAAAAAAAATATTTCGAATATAATTCTTTCAAATAAAAGTCACTCTGTGACACCTCATTTCATAATCATAAAATACGGGTCTCAGCCCACTTTCATATTTTCACGGATCATGCCCATATCTCTATTACAACCACGTACCCAAAATATCAATGTATATAAGATCTCCATGATCAATTTATTTTCAATAAAGTAAGTTTACAATTTTTAAACCAAGTAAGAAATCAACAAAGAAATGAGTTTATTTTAGAACTCATTTGGATGAAGAAAATGATATTTCAATTAAAATGAAGCATCCGATAGCTACTGATTTGGATGTAAAAATTTATTAAATTAAAATATAATAGCAATTTCTTTTATTCGAAATAACTCAAACCTAAAACCAGTAAAAACCAGAAACACAAATCATCAGAGTCTCGTACGAAGAGCCAAAGCCAACACAATACAACAAGGAATACAAAATACATAATAAAATCAAATAATACATCACGGAAGAACACAAGAATTTACATATCACGAAAAAATAAAATAACCAAAGGCAAGTGCAGCCATAGAGAAATATCAACAAAGGGCACTCCCGAGGTACCGCCTCGTAGTCCCAAATCATAAATAAATTTCAACAAAGGGCATTCCCGAGGTACCGCCTCGTAGTCCCAAATCATAAATAAATTTCAATCATTCCTTATATCACCGCGGGAGCCTTCACATTTAGTTTTTAAAAATCATTTTTTTTAAAATAGCATCTTGCGTTTAGCCCACCTTATCACACCGCATGACTTCTAGTAGTTTTCCTACTAGCCACACGTATCAAGCCCACCGTATCTCACCACATGCATTTCAGCACCCTGACCTTATATCACCGCATGCTTATCAATATCACAATATTTCACAAATCGCATCTCAAGTGCTCAAATATCACACCATAACACAACTTATACCTCAAGTGCTCAAATATCACAACATATTATAAATTGCACCTCAAGTGCTTAATTATCACAACATATCACAAATTGCAGATCAAATGCTAGAATATCACAACATCTCATAAATTGCATCTCAAGTGCTCAAATATTACAACTTGCCGCGGAAATCAACAATGCATTATTTTCCATAATAAGGAGCCCATGGCTCGACCATTGCCATGACCCAAAATCCAACTAGTCGTGATGGCACCTAACCCAACCCGCTAGGTAAGCCAATTAACAACTAACCAATTCCAATGAAATTAATAAGGCAATTAATTAAAAGAAAATATCTGAAAGTGATACATTTCCCCAAGAACTGGTAGTACAAATCATGAGCTTCTAAGATTAGAATTTACAAAGCTGGTATGAAATAAATACATCATCTATTCGAAATGTATATAAACAGATTTTTATAAATCTAAGTCCATCATGAACAAGAGGCAGTTACAACCGGAACGTAGGTACGTCCTCAATTACAACTCCCGTCGATCGCAGCAACATCAACAACCAACATCTGCACGTAAGATGCTGAAGTATAGTATGAGTACAACCGACCCCATGTACTCAATAAGAAAAAATAAACCTAACCTTAGGTTGAAAGTAGTGACGAGCTGGAACAAAGGTCGGGTCCAACACCAATAGCCAACAACAGTCCATAACAACGTAAAGCAAGTAATAAAAGAAGTAACTCAGAGATAAAATGCTCAACTTAATCATGATTACTAAAAATAGTTACGCCTTTCAAGTGTATCAGTGAAAGCCCAAGTCGTTTACCGAAGTTGCCAAAAATATGAGTAAGTTTGAAAACAGTAATTTTTCCAAAACTCATTCCAACAATAAATAAGATGTTTCATTTTCTTTCCAGATAACCAGTGTAAAATGCATCACTATGCCTATATGTCAATATGTGTGAGAAGTCATGAATGACGTGATACTGTACAACATGAAGAAAATACATCTCTATGCATGTATGTCATGTGTGCATGTCAATGCAACGTATCTCAAAGATGAACTCATGTACTCACACTCTTAGAGTACTCAATCTCACTATCTCACACTTTTCGCCCATCATACTTAATCACTCAGTATTGTATATGGCCAATCCGGCCCAAGGAAGATCCATCCCGGAATATATACATCAACTGACCATCAGTCACTAAGTACTGAGTAGGGCCGATCCAGCCCGTGGGGAGGATCCATCCTCAGGTATAAATGCTTCGGACAATATCCATGTCCAGGGAAGGTCCATCTCTCAATATAAATCAATCACGCTCACTGGGGGTGTGTGGAGACTCCGGAGGGGCTCCTTCAGCCCAAGCGCTATAAACCGCACGGACAAATCATGTGCTGCACGGACAACTCACGTCCTATAATATCAATATCCTCACAATCAGGCCCTCGACCTCACTCAGTCATCAATCTCTCCAGTCTCCCGGGCTCACAATGTCAGGAAACTAGCCCAAAAATGATGATATGATGTGTCAATATGTAGCAACAGAGACTGAGATATGATATGAAATGAATTAACATAACTGAGTATGAAATTGCAATGTAAGCAAATAACTCAACAGCAGTAACGACCTCAATGGGTCTCAACAGAATAAGCATGTAGCCTAGACATGATTTCTAACATGAATCCCAGCTCGATAACTCTAGTACGTAGAGATTTCATGATTACGGATAAGTTCAGGTAACTACACAATACCACAGGAATAACGGAGTCACCGTTCACACGGTGCACGCCCACACGCCTGTCACCTAGCATGTGCGTCACCTCAACACCAAACACATAACACGCATAATCAGGTTTCATACTCTCAGCTCCAAGATTAGAGATGTTACTTACCTCGAACAAGTAGAATCCAATGTCGAGCAAGCTAAACAATACTCCAGAAATTCCATTATGCGCGTATCAACTTCTGAATGGCTCGAATCTAGTCACAATTAATTTGATTCAGTCAACACAAATTATAGGAATTTATTCCATATCAAAATACTAATATTTTCACAAAATTTAAAATTACACTCAAAAATTGCCTGTGGGTCTCACGTCTCGAAACCCGACAGAAGTTACGAAATATGAACGCACATTCAATCATGAGTCCAACCATACAAATTTTACTCAAATCTTATAATTAAACCAAGAGGGTTTTCTAAATTTTCCAACTTAATTCACCCATTAAATGTTAAAAACAACCATAGATTCAGAAAATTTGACCAAAATTGAGTTAAGAACACTTACCCCTGTTGTTTTCCTTAAAAATCTCCCAAAAATCGCTTCTTCCCGAGCTCCAGTCCGTCAAAAATGGAAAATGGGACGAAGTCCCATTTTCAGAACTTAAAGTTTCTGCCTAGGCTTTTCTTCTTCGCGAACGCGGCCCTTGCCTCGCATTCGCGAAGCACAAAAATGTGCTGCCATAATCTCCTCCTTCGCGAAACCTTCCGATCTCTGCCCTACGCGTTCGCGAAGGCGTAACGCCAGGCAGGCCCCCAGCTCTCCTTCCTCTCCGCGTTCGCGTAGGCTTGCCCAACCTCTGCTCCGCGTTCGCTTATACCGCATCGCATTTGCGATGGGAAAATTCCCAGCACCCCAAAATCTTACTTCACGAACGCGAAGAACAATACCAGACACTAGCTCCAACATTTGCAAAACAAGGAAAAATGGTCTGAAACCACTCCGAATCACACTCGAGGCCCTCGGGACCTCAACCAAACATACCAACAAGTCCCAAAATATCATACAAACTTATTCAAAACCTCAAATTACATCAAACAACACTAAAACATCTAATCATACCCCAATTCAAGCTTAACGAAACTAAGAAATTCCAACTTCTACATTTAATGCTGAAACCTATCAAATCAAGTCTGATGGACCTCAAACTTTGCACACAGGTCATAAATGTTATAATGGACCTATGAAAATTTTCAGAACTGGAATCCTACCCCGATATCAAAAAGTCAACTCTCTGGTCAAACTTCTAACTTAAGCTTCCTATTTTTGCCATTTAAGCCTAATTTAACTATGGGCTTCCAAATAATTTTTCGGACATACTCCTAAGTCCAAAATCACCATATGAAGCTATTGGAATTATCAAAACTCTATTCCGGGGTCGTTTACACATAAGTCAATATCTGGTCAACCTTTTCAACTTAAGCTTTCATCCTTGAGACTAAGTGTATCAATTCATTCTGAAACCTCACCGGACCTGAACCAATTATCCCGACAAGTCACGTAACAGTTGTAAAGAACAAATTAAGCAGTAAATGGGGGAACGTGGTTTGTAATACTCAAAACGACCGGCCAGGTCGTTACAACCATAATGTGCACAAAATCTTAACAAAAAATATCCAGGAGTGAACAACTCAACAGAATAATATTTCACAATTTAACACTTTGCCTAGATATGATTTACGGCCTTTATAACGCAATACCAATTTCAACAACATGAACTGGAGAGTAATTCATCAAGGAACAACGCCTTCTTTAATCCAATTTTTTGGCAAATAGATTAATGCCTCCTTTTAAATATATTTAATAAATTATTTGTAAATGAATAATTCATAATGAAATTATCTCCAGGAAATATCAACTCAACAAAAATACGGGATTCACATAAAAATCAAGGTGGCAATAACACCAAATTATCATATAAAAATAAATTTAACAAACAAGGATTTAGGCATGGCAAATAGAGGATTTAATAAGTGCCAACAAATTTCCAATTCAATATTTAAGGGTGTCTACGAATTTTAACCGATATAATTTGCATATATAAACCAAGTACGTACTCGTCACCTCCCGTACATGGATTTCAATCACACAATTTCCACATACGACTCAATGCCTAAGGGGTATTTTCCCCACTTAAGATTAGGCAAGATATTTACCTTTTTGAAGTTAGGCCGATATTCCAAAATAGCCTTCTTGCTTGAATTGACCTCCGTACAACTCAAATCTATCCAAATTAATTTTATAACTTCATTAAAATTTATCGAAAATAATTCCGGATAATATAACATCGACTTAAAATTTCTCATTAAAAACTCAACCGAAAGTCAACGCGGGGCCCACCTCTCGGAACCCGACAGAATTTTTACGAAATCCGAACACCCATTCCGATACGAGTCCAACCATACTAGTTTCACTCAAATCCGACTTGGAATCGACATTCAAATCCCAAAATTTTATTTTATGAAATTTCTATAATTTTTCCCAAATTTCCATCTCAAAATACTAATTAAATGATGAAAACAACAATGAATTCGTGTAATATAGCCAAAACCGAGTTAGAATCACTTACCCTGATGATTTTCTTGAAAACCCCACGAAATATCGCCACAAACCGAGCTCTCTAGGTCCAAAAATAAAAAATGAGATGAAAACCTCATTTATATGGTACCACATCTGACCTCCAAAGTGTTGACCATACATTTTTTGTGTGGTCCTCACATTCCCGGTTCTGCGGCCGCAACCCAAATTGTGCGGTCGCAGTCCAGCAGTGACTGCACTACCAGGCTTCAGTAAATTGACCATAACTTTCTGTACAAATGTCCAAATGATGAATGATTTAACTTTCTGAAAACAGACTCAAAGGGCTACAACTTGCATTTTTGGATCATCTCCAAATTCTTCATAGATCAAAGGATATAAGTTTCCGAAGTCATACCATCGAACCTGCAGATTCTCCTTTCTGCGGCCGCAAGAGGATTTCTGCGGCCGCAAGAGGATTTTTACGGTCCGCAATTTCCCTCTAAGGTCCGCACATGAGGCTTTGCCACAGCACTCCAATATGTTCCCTCCGCACTTCAACTGTTCCAGAACATCATCAAAGTGCCGAAATGCCTAAACTCGTTCAAACCTCACCCTGAAACACACCCGAGGCCCCCGGGACCTCAATCAAACATACCAACAAGTCCTAAAATATAATGCGGACCTGCTCGAGGCCTCAAACCACATCAAACAACATCGAAACTACGAATCACACCACAAATCGAACTCATGAATTTCCAAATCTTCCAACTTCCAAAACTCATGCCTAAATATATCAAATTAACCCAGAATGACGTCATATTTTGCATGCAAGTTCTAAATGACATAACAGAGTTAATCCAACTCTCGAAATCACATTCCGACCTCGACATCACCAAAGTCAACTCCAGGTCAAACTTTCAAACCTTCTATTTCCAACTTTCGCCATTTCAAGACAAAATCAATTACGGACTACCAAATAAATATTCGGACACATTTCTAAGTCCAAAATCAGCATATAGAGCTATTGGAACCATCGAAATTCTATGGAGTCGTTTGCTCAAAAGTCAACTCTCCGGTCAACTCTTTTCTTTTAAGCTTCTTAAATAAGAATTGTTCTTCCAATTGGATCCCGAATCGTCCGAAAACCAAACTCGACCACACACTCAAGTCATAATACACATCACAAAGCTGCTCGAGACCTTAAGTCACCGAACGAGACGCTAATTCATAAAACGACAAGTCGGGTCGTTACATCATGCTTTTATTTCAAACTGATTAACTCATATCTCATGAACTTAGAGTCTATAATCATTAATCCAATGCTATAACCAATTATAGGGTGAAGATATTACCTTTTGATGTTCAATCCTGTTGAATTCGAGTTCTAGGGTTTCTTCTCTCAACAATGATGTCTCGATCAAATATCTAATGATTTGGAGGGTTTACCCATGTTAATAAGGTGTTAGGGAATTGAAATTAACTTAGAATCACCATTAGAACTTACCTTGGATGGTGGAGGGACCTTTGACGAGTTAGGTTGTTGAGAGCTTCCCTTTCTAGAGCAAGTTTTTTTGTTTTGGGGTGTGGGGGACAAAGTAGGGATTTAAAAATGAATCCCCGGGTGTGCTCCCATGCACCTGGATGCGCAGCAGGGCTATGGCACTTCCACAAGTTCGCGGCCGCGCACGGGACCATCTGAGCACGCACCTGGGCATGCATACTGTGCATTGTCCAGTAAAACACACATATCATTTTTCATAGAGATTTTTTCAGGCTCCACAATATATCGTTGGAAAGCTATTTCAAAGGGCTACAACTTTTATATTTTGTGTTTTCCCAAATTCCTTACATATTGTTACAAAATCATTGTGGAAGATAGACCTTCCATAAAATTAGTAGATTTTATCGGATCTTATGCTCCTCACTCTCCGTCTTGATTCCAAAACAAATATTTCCACCCATACTCATCCCGATAGGACTTAACATATCTAAAATAACAAATTAATACCCATTTAACATATCCACACCTAGTCTGAATGTACGGTGTGTTACAATCACTTTGTCTCCTACTTTCTATTCAATAAAGCCATGATTTTTATTAGCATGCTTCTTCATCCGCTTTTGAGCTTTGACCATATAGCTCCGCACTATCTCCAAATTCCACTTCCATTCCTTCGAGAAGCTAGCAGCTCGAGGAGATTTCGACATGTTTGGGGCATTCATAGTGTGTGGGAGTAGCAGTTGTTGTCCGGTAATAATTTCAAAAGCGCTTTTGTTTGTACTAGAGCTCTTTTGTGAATTGAAACACAGTTGAGCAGCATCTAGAAGCTTCACCCAATTCTTCTGCGATCCGATAACAAAATGGTGGAGATATTCCTACAGCATGCCATTGAACCGCTCCGTCTGGCCATTGACCCGAGGCACTTAAAGAGCTGAGTCCAAAAGTTGCCAGTGAAGCGATAATCACGATCACTAATGATATGTTAAAGCAGACCCCAATATTTGACAATATGAGAAAAGAAGAGTTGAGTTGTATCTTCTGCGGATATATATTGTGGGGCAGCTATAAAGGTAGCATACTTGGAAAACCGATCTACTACAACTAAGATAGTTGAAACGCATGCGGTGAGATAAGGGTGGCTTGATACGTGTGGCTAGTAGGGGAACTACTAGAAGTCATGCGGTGTAATAATGATGGCTAAAACGCGGGATGTTATTTTGGAAAAAAATATTTTCTTTAAAATTAAATGTGAAGGCTCCCGCAGTGATATAAGGAAATGAGATATTGTGAATTTATTTATGATTTGAGACTACGAGGCGGTACCTCGGGAGTGCCCTTGTTGATATTTCTTTATGTCTGCATTTGCCTTTGGTTATTTTGGTGATTTCTTTAAAGTTGTAAATTTTTGTTTTCTTTCCGCGAGGTATTATTTGTCCTTATTCTGTGAAGTTAAATTGTGACATACTACTTACTTGATTCATTCTCATTGTCATTTTATTATTATTATTATTATTATATTGTTAAACTCTTCACCATGTCTTTTATTATTCCAGTAGGGCCTGACCTGACCTCGTCACTACTTTACCGAGGTTAGGCTTGGTACTTACTGGGTACCGCTGTGGTATACTCATACTACGCTTATGTACATCTTTTTTGTGAAGATCCAGGTACACCCTATCAGACCAGGCATCAATGAATTTGACTGTACACGGAAACTTCAAGGTACATTTGCCAGCGTCCGCAGACCCCGGAGTCCCCTTCTATCTTTATTGTGTCGTTTTCCTTATTTTAGTAGACACTGATGTATAGAGACATTTAGTATTTCTCTTAGAAGCTTGTGACATTTAGTATTTCTCTTAGAAGCTTGTGACTTATTTCTACCGGATTTTGGGAGTTGTAATTATTTGAATTTCAGTTTCATTTATTTCAGATTTTTATTATGTTATTCCGCATTAACATGCTTACCTAGTCTTAGAGACTAGGTGCCATCACGACATCGTTACCTTGTCTTTTTCTCTCATCTTACCCTTCATTATTATTAAATAATCATATTTTATTCTTTGCACTACCTCTTTATATAATAATTCTACATCGTACCATACTTTTTCTTTGTAATATTATAAGTTTATTTTTCATATTGTGTGTGCATGATATGATAAAATAATGGCAAAAGTTATAATCTATCAAAATATTGTATTAATCTAAACAATACAGTAAAATATAAATATAATACGATACAGTACATTATGAAACGATATGTGAGGTAATTATATAAATATTAACAATTAAGGGTTACTTGATAAACTATTAAAATGATAATTAACTTGTATCACATGTTAAACTATATTGACAATGCAAAAAATTCTTACGCTATCTGCATATATAATTCAAATCGTTTTGGACATAAACAACCTTAAGATGCTAAGGGGGATTTTTGGTTGCTCTTCAGCACTAAACTCCAAAAAAGTGTGATGACCTGATAGGTCATCTTTAAATTCAATATATATTTCTATGTTCAAAGACCTCAAATAGCACCATTCAGCTCTTCTCGACTTGCGTGCTCAATCCATATAATATTTTGGGAAGTTTTTATGTGAAAAAAATGATAAAAATGTGAATTTGTGCTTTAAAACTCACTTAAGTTGACTTCGGTCAACATTTTGAGTAAATGTGTGATGACCCAAAATGTCATCTTTATATTTAATAATTAATTTTGTTTTCTAAGACCTCAAAAAGCACTATTTTATCATTTCTTGACTTGCGTGCGCAGTCCGTAAAATTTTCCGGATAGTTTTCAGGTGAAAAATGGATTAAAATGTGAATTAGAGGTTTAAAACTCAACTGAGTTGACTTTGGTCAACATTTTGAGCAAACAGACTTGGATCAGTGTTTTGACAGTTCCGGTAAGTCCGTATCGTGAATTGGGACTTGGGCGTATGCCCGGAATCAAATTCTGAGGTCCCTAGCCCGAGATATGGAATTTTGATGAAAAATTAAAAGTTTAAGTTCAAATAGTGACCGGATGTCGAATTTTGTGCAGACTACCCCAGAATAGAATTTTGATGATTCCAACAGCTCCGTATGGTGATTTTGGACTTAGGAGCGTGATCGAAATTTTATTTGGAAGTCCGTAGTGAAATTAGGCTTGAAATGGCTAAAATAGGAATTTAAAGTTTGGAAGTTTGACCGGGGAGTTGAATTTTTGATATCGGGGTCGAAATCCGATTTTGGAAATTTTCATAGCTCCGTTATGACATTTATGACTTGCGTACAAAATTTGAGGTCAATCGGACTTGATTTGATAGGTTCCGGTGTTGTTTGTAGAAATTGAAAGTTTCAAAGTTCTTTAGGCTTGAATCTATGTGTGATTCGTGATTTTAGCATTGTTTGATGTAATTTGAGGTTTCAAATAAGTTCGTATGATGTGTTAGGACTTGTTGGTGTATTGGGTTGAGGTCCCGAGGGCCTCGAGTGAGTTTCGGATGGTTAACGGATCAAAAGTGGGACTTAGCTGCTGCAATTGTTTTGCTGGAAATATTGACAAACTCGAGCTCCCTGACAAAATCGAGCTACCTGACAAATCGAACTCCCTCACAAAATTGAGCTCCCTGACAAAATTGAGCTCCTTGACAAAATCGAGCTCCCTGACAAATCTGTAAGTTATAAAAACATGGGACTTCGTCCCATTTGTCTTTTTGACGAATTGGAGCTTGAGGAAAGGCGATTTTGATATATTTTCAAGGAAAAACATTTGGGTAAGTGATTCTAACTCGGATTTGGTCAATATACACGAATACATCATTGTTTTCACCATTTAATTAGTGTTTTGAGATAGAAATTTGGAAAAAATTTAGAAATCTCATAGAAACGAATTTTTGAGATTTCGGTGTCGATCTGGAGTCCGATTTGAGTGAAACTGGTATGGTTGGACTCGTAATTGAATGGGTTATCGGATTATGTAAGTTTCTCCTGATTCCAAGATGTGGGCCCCACGGGTAATTTTTGAGCTAATTTCGGATTTTATTGAAAAGTGTAATATTTTCTTATGAAATTGATTCCTATAATTTTGTTGACTGTATCGAATTAATTATGACTAGATACGAGTCGATCGGATTCGGAAAAATCTAGGAAAAAGCATAATACTTGGTTAAATTGGAGCAAGTCGAGGTAAGTGACTTGTCTAACCTTATGTGCGGGAAATTTCCCCTAGGATTGGTATTGATGTGATTATTGAAATGTGTTGAAAGTCGTGTACACGAGGTGACGAGTGTGTACACGGGCTACACGTGAAGGATTATATTTTTAAATTGTGTAGATCATTGTTGCGCATTTATTAAAATATTCTATCTTGTTATATTCTTCATCATTGATTAAATGTTTATATTTTAAATTTGTTTGACCTTCTCCTACTAATTGTTTTATCTGTTAGTTGAACCTTGATTTCTTTTATTTTGTGCATTATTTAAAGGTTGATTTTCTTTAAATTAAATATTATTAATATGAAGTATTTAATATTTTTAAACTTGATATTGAAGCAACGTATTAAAGATTTTGAAATATTATTTTTCCTGAATTATTTACTCCTGAATATTTTTGTAAGATTTTCGTACTCATTGTGATGGAGCCGTGAGCTCTTTATTGTGAAAAAATATTGTTGTTGAATTATTTTTGCAAGTTAAATTATTTGAGCACCTGAGATGCAAATTGTGATATTGATACGTATGCGGTGGTATAAGGTCTTGGTATTGAAACGCATGCGGTGAGATAAGGGTGGCTTGATACTCGTGGCTAGTAGGTAAAACTACTAGAAGTTATGCGGTGTGATAAGGATGGCTAAAACGCGAGATGCTATTTCGGAAAAAATATTTTCTTTCAAATAAATTGTGAAGGCTCCCGCGGTGAGATAAGGAAATGAGATATTGTGAATTTGTTTATGATTTGGGACTACGAGACGGTACCTCGGGAGTGCCCTTGTTGATATTTATTTATGGTCGCATTTGCCTTTTATTATTGTTGTGATTTTCTTAAAGTTGGAAAGAACTCTGTTTTGTTTCCACGAGGTATTTATTTGCCATTATTTGATGTAATTTAATGTGACATACTACTTGATTCATTTCCATTGTCATTTTATCTTATAATATTGTTTAAACATTTTACCATGACATTATTTATTCTCCAGTAGGGCCTGACCTGACCTCGTCACTACTCTACTGAGGTTAGGCTTGACACTTACTGGGTACCGCTGTGGTGTACTCATACTACGCTTCTGCACATCTTTTTGTGCAGATCCAGGTACATCTTATCAGACCACACATCAGTAAACTAGGTGTACGAGGAGACTTCGAGGTATATCTGCCAGTGTCCGCAGACTCCGGAGTCCCCTTCTATAATACTATGTTGTCTTCCTTATTTGCTTTAGATTCTGATGTATAGAGACATAGAGAATTAATTCTTAGAAGCTTGTGACTTATTTCTACCGGGTTTTGGGAGTTAAAATTGTTTGAATTGTAGTTTATTTATTTCAGATATTTATTATTATTCCGCATTGATAGGCTTACCTAATCTTAGAGACTAGGTGCCATCACGACATCCTACGGAGGGAATTTGGGGTCGTGACAAGTTTTTATCAGAGCTCTAGGTTCATAGGTATCATGAGTCACAAGCAGGTTTAGTAGAGTCTTGCGGATCGGTACAGAGACGTCTGTACTTATCTTCGAGAGGCTATGGAAATATTAGGAAATAACCACTTCTTTCATTCCTTATCGTGTGGCATTGATTTAGCTTGAAACATATATCTTATATTCCTTTTTATCCACTCATGTATGACATTGCGCACTTGGTATCAGTTGTGCGTCGATTGTTCGTGATGCCGCAGATGGACTACGAGGGAGCCAGAGATGCTCAAACATTGCCTCAATGTGTTGTTCCGACTGAAGATGTGGGCGTATTGAGAGATCACCTAGTGAATCATGTGGGGGTGCAACGGACGTTGGCGTATGGTTGATTTATACGAGCTGTGAAGGTTATTATTGTGGATCATCGGACGTTGTGACCTATGACTTCGCACCGAGTGGGGGGAGTCCACTACCAATGGGTGGATTGCGGGGTCATGTGTTATATCAGTTTTGGTCTGAAATGTATATATGTGGTACTGAAAGGTTCCCTAAAATTTACACATATTTAAGACCTGAGATTTTGTAGAGGATAAGGTTGGGACTTGCGGTATGTGCGCCTCCTTAATAATCCTATACTTCAATACCAAAGGAGTTATAGAAATAACTCTAAATTTGTAGAAGGTCTACTCAGCGTGGACGTCACTGTTGCAGATTTTTGGGAGCTTCGAAGGAAGTACACTTGTTGGCGAGAGTCTGGACTATGTGGTTCGTGACAAGATTTGTCTGTATGGAGCTCTACTTTTGTGATCGTTATGTATAAATAGGGGTAAGGGTTACCCCAAAGAAGAATCGAAGAGTATGTTAAGAAATTGGTCAGCTCAACAGTATTGAGTCAGCATAACAAAAGAAGAAATTTGACTTGGGAGAGATAATTCTCTACCAGTGTTCGTGGCAAGACTATGAAGAGGGCAGACCAGCCAATGCAACACCGCCCACTTGGCTCAGTTCTCAGAAACGCTTTTGAAAGAGTTTGTTTCCCGGACTCTCGGTAATGCATGGCGCAAAAGTTTGAACGGTTGCGTCATGTCACCATTGATAGTGTCAGAATATGCCATCAAGTTCTAAGTTAGCATGTCATACTCCTACTTTGCTTCCTACAGCTAGAGGGCGAGTCCATAGACTCATTAAAGGACTCAATTATGATCGTAAAATTTTGTACGACTCGGGAGCTACAAACTGATACTTCATTTATGCTAGTTGTACAAATTACCAAGATATTAGAATGTGTTTGGGGTGAGGAAAAAGGAAACTAAGGAGACCAAGACGTCTCGAGGTTCTGGGGGATTCAGTGGATTCTACTCTGCAAGTATAAATCATTATGGCGGGGGCTCGGGCAGTCGGCCAGGCCAGTCCGCACATCGGATTACTTGGGGTGCTATAGTAAGTTCTTTTAATGCACCACCGACATGAATACGGTGATACTAGGCATATCATGAGAAAATTGTCCCAAACTTGGGAGAGACTTATTTCATCAAAGCACTCAGGCTACATGCCCATTGCAGTTACTACACCACCCACATGACCAGTTAGGGGTGGAAGACAGACGCATAGAAGGCGTCCTAGAGGTGGAGACCCAACCGTTGATATATTTTCTTTATGGTATGGCGGAGGTCGCTAAATCAGTTCATGTCGTTATAGGTACGACCTTGATATAATATAAAGGAATAATTTCCTTAACTTGATTCGGTTCTGAGTATCAAGACGATTCCTCCTATTGTGCTCCACTTATGAGTGAGTTTCATAATTCTATAATCTACTTATGTGTTTACTCCTGTTGGGAGATTCCATGGAGATAACTACGCCTATCATTCCATGTTGGTCACTAATAAGACCTGTGAGACTAAATGTGATTTTCTGTTACTCATTTCGGTAAGTTTTGATGTAAATTCTGAATAATTAATTGCAAATTGTGAATTATATGCCCTACCGGTGTGGGGTTCATTATGTGTTGTGATTTTGTTTAACGGAAATTATTTAGAATGAGCAAATGGAAAGTTTCGATTGGCACGATGTGCATATTACTTGTGATTCAGAACTGAGGATGAGATCCTCGCATTTTTAAAATAAAATGATATGTTTAAACCGGGCTATGAGCTGCGGTGGAAGTTATATAAGGACGAGATCCTTGTGAGGAAAAATCTTGTATTTAAGTTCTCCCTTGTGAGATCCAATTTGTACTATAGTACTAATAGGGAGTCATGCTCGTTAAGCTTATTTGAAAATACTTATATGAAATCCTCTGTGCATACTTGCCAAATTTGTGTTGTAATTATTGAGTTTTAACCTACGAGATAGGTTCCCGCCCAGGTGATTTAAATGTGACTCATTAATTCGGGTAAATAATTTTGAGGTCTTCATGCCTCGTGTCTCGTTATCAGTATTGTGAAAGTTTGAAATGAGATTTTTGTTAACATGAAGTTAATTGACGATTCTGTAATTGATTATGAACAACTATTAAGACCAGATTGACCTAGAAGGGTGCTCCATTCAGATGGACCGAGGAATGTGAGGAGAGCTTCCAGAAGCTCAAGACAGCTTTGACTACAGTCCCAATATTGGTATTACCTGCATGTTCAGGGTCTTATACTGTGTATTGTGATTTGTCGCGTATTGGTCTCGGCGCAGTGTTGATGTAAGATGGTAGGGTGATTGCCTACGCGTTCCGACAGTTAAAGGTACATGAGAAGAATTATCCGGTCCATGACCTTGAGTTAGCAACTATTGTTCATGCCTTGAAGATTTGGCGGCATTATTAGTACGGTGTCCATTGTGAGGTCTACACCGATCACCGAAATCTATAGCATCTATTTAAACAGAATGATCTTAATTTGCGGCAGCAGAGGTGGTTAGAGTTACTTAAGGATTTAAACAAAATGATCTTAATTTACCGGTAGCAGAGAGGCCTTTAGCCTTGCTTGTTCAGGCCTTGGCCAACCAGTTTGTCAGATTGGATGTTTCCGAGCCGAGTCGAGTTTTGGCTTGTGTGGTTTCTCAGTCTTCTCTTTATGACCGTGTCAGGGAATGTCAGTATGATGACCCCTATCTGCTTGTCCTTAAGGACACAGTTCAGCACGGTGATGCCAAGGAAGTCACTATTGGAGATGAAGATGTATTACAGATGTAGGGCAGGCTATGTGTGCCAAATGTAGATGGTTTGCGTGACTTGATTTTCCAGGAGGCTCACAGTTCGCAATACTCCATTCATTCGGGTGCTGCAAAAGTGTATCAGGATTTGAGACAGCACTATTGGTGGAGGCGGATGAAGAAATACATAGTGGAGTATGTAGCTCGGTGTCTAAATTGTCAACAAGTGAAATATGAGCATCATCGACCGGGTGGATTGTTTCAGAAGTTAGAGATTCCATAATAGAAATGGGAGCAGATCACTATGGATTTCGTTGTTGAGCTCCCACGGACTCGGAGGAAGTTCGATGCAGTTTGGGTGATTGTGGATAGATTGACCAAGTCAGCTCATTTCATTCCTGTGATTACTACTTACTCTTCAGAGCAGCTGGCTCGGGTATATATTCGGGAGATTATCAGACTTCACGGCGTATCGGTATCTATCATCTATAATTGGGGTACGCAGTTTACATCACGATTCTGGAGGGCAGTACAATGTGAGTTGGATACTCGGGTAGATTTGAGTACAACATTTCACCCTAAGACGGACGGGCAGTCCGAAAGCACTATTTAGATACTGGAGGATATGCTTCGTGCGTGTGTGATAGATTTTGGGGGTGCTTGGGATCAGTTCTTACCACTTGCGGAGTTTGCTTAGAACAACAGTTGCCAGTCAAGCATTCAGATGGCTCTGTATGAGGCCTTGTATGGTAGGCGGTGCCGGTCCCTAGTGGGTTGGTTCGAACCGGGCGAGGCTAGACTATTGGGTACAGACTTGGTTCAGGATGCCTTGGAAAAGGTTAAGTTGATTCAGGATCGGCTTCGTACATCCCAATCTAGACAGAAGATTTAGGCGGATTGGAAGGTTCGTAATGTTGCATTCATGGTTGGTGAGCGGGTATTTCTCCGGGTTTCGCCTATGAAAGGTGTGATGAGGTTCGGAAAGAAGGGCAAGTTGAGCTCTAGGTATATTGGGCCTTTTGAGATTCTTGAAAGAGTTGGAGATGTGGCTTATAGACTTACACTACCACCTAGTCTCTCTGCAGTTCATCCGGTATTCCAAGACTCCATGCTTCAGAAATATCACGACGATCCGTCTCATGTGTTAGACTTCAGTTCGGTTCAGGTGGACAAAGATTTATCTTTTGTTGAGGAACCAGTGGCTATTTTAGATAGGCAGGTTCGAAAGTTGAGGTCAAGGAACATTGCTTCGATGAAGGTTCAGTGGAGGGCTCATCCGGTCGAGGAGGCGACTTGGGAGACCGAGCTTGATATACGCAGCCGTTATCCACACTTATTCACCAGCTCAGGTACTTTTTCTAACTCCGTTCGAGGACGAACGTTTGTTTTAGAGGTGGAGAATGTGATGACCCAAAATGTCATCTTTATATTTAATAATTTATTTTGTGTTCTAAGACCTCGAAAATCACTATTTATTATTTCTCGACTTGCGTGTGCAGTCCGTAAAATTTTTCGAAAAGTTTTTAGGTGAAAAATGGATTAAAATGTGAATTAGAGGTTTAAAACTCAACTGAGTTGACTTTGGTCAACATTTTGAGCAAACGGACTCGGATCAGTGTTTTGACAGTTCCGGTAGGTCCGTATCGTGAATTGGGATTTGGGCGTATGCCCAGAATCAAATTCTGAGGTCCCTAGCCCGAGATATGGAATTTTGATGAAAAATTAAAAGTTTAAGTTCAAATAATGACCGGATGTCGAATTTTGTGCAAAAGACCCCGGAATAGAATTTTGATGATTCCAACAGCTCCGTATGGTGATTTTGGACTTAGGAGCATGATCGAAATTTTATTTGGAAGTCCGTAGTGAAATTACGCTTGAAATGGCTTAAATGGGAATTTAAAGTTTGAAAGTTTGACCGGGGAGTTGACTTTTTGATATCGGGGTCGAAATTCGATTCTGAAAATTTTCATAGCTCCGTTATGTCATTTATGACTTGCAAACAAAATTTGAGGTCAATCGGACTTGATTTGATAGGTTCCGGTGTTGTTTGTAGAAATTGAAAGTTTCAAAGTTCATTAGGCTTGAATCTATGTGTGATTCGTGATTTTAGCATTATTTGATGTAATTTGAGGTTTCAAATAAGTTCGTATGATGTTTTAGGACTTGTTGGTGTATTGGGTTGAGGCCCCGAGGGCCTCGGGTGAGTTTCGGATGGTTAACGGATCAAAAGTTAGACTTAGCTGCTGCAAAAGCTGCTGCAATTTTTCTGCTGGAAATGCTGACAAAATTAAGGTCCCTGACAAAATCGAGGTCCCTAACAAAAATCGAGGTCCCTATCAAAATCGAGGTCCCTCACAAATCGAGCTCCCTGACAAAATCGATCTCCTTGACAAAATCGAGCTCCCTGACAAATCGAACTCCCTCACAAAATCGAGCTCCCTCACAAAATCGAGCTCCCTGACAAATCTGTAATTTATAAAAACAAGGGTCTTCGTCCCATTTGCCTTTTTGACGAATTGGAGCTTGAGGAGAAGCGATTTTGATATATTTTCAAGGAAAAACATTTGGGTAAGTGATTCTAACTCGGATTTGGTCAATATACACGAATACATCATTGTTTTCACAATTTAATTAGTATTTTGAGATAGAAATTTGGGAAAATTTTAGAAATCTCATAGAAACGAATTTTTGAGATTTCGGTGTTGATCCGGAGTCCGATTTGAGTGAAACTGGTATGGTTGGACTCGTAATTAAATGGGTTATCGGATTTTATAAGTTTCACCGGATTCCGAGACGTGGGCCCCACAGGCAATTTTTGAGCTAATTTCGGATTTTATTGAAAAGTGTAATATTTTCTTATGAAATTGATTCCTATAAATTTTGTTGACTGTATCGAATTAATTATGACTAGATACGAGTCGATCGGAGTCGGAAAAATCGAGGAAAAAGCATAATACTTGGTTAAATTGGAGCAAGTCGAGGTAAGTGACTTGTCTAACCTTGTGTGGGGAAATTTCCCCTAGGATTGGTATTGATGTGATTATTGAAATGTGTTGAAAGTCGTGTGCACGAGGTAACAAGTGTGTACACGGACTAAATGTGAAGGATTATATTTTTAAATTGTGTAGATCATTGTTGCGCATTTATTAAAATATTCTATCTTGTTATATTCTTCATCATTGATTAAATGTTTATATTTTTAATTTGTTTGACCTTCTCCTGCTAATTATTTTATCTGTTAGTTGAAACTTGATTTCTTTTATTTTGTGCATTATTTGAAGGTTGATTATCTTTAAATTAAATATTATTAATATGAAGTATTTGACATTTTTAAACTTGATATTGAAGCAACGTATTAAAGATTTTGAAATATTATTTTTCCTGAATTATTTACTCCTAAATATTTTTGTAAGATTTTCGTACTCATTGTGATGGAGCAGTGAGCTCTTTATTGTGGAAAAATATTATTGTTGAATTATTTTAACATGAGCCATGAGCTCTTTATTGTGAAAAAATATTATTGTTGAATTATTTTGACATGAGCCGTGAGCTCTTTATTGTGGAAAAATATTGTTGTTGAATTATTTTTGCAAGTTAAATTATTTGAGCACATGAGATACAAATTGTGATATTGATACGTATGCGGTGGTATAAGGTCTTGGTATTGAAACGCATGCGGTGAGATAAGGGTGGCTTGATACTCGTGGCTAGTAGGGGAAACTACTAGGAGTCATGCGGTTTGATAAGGATGGCTAAAACGCGAGATGCTATTTCGGGAAAAATATTTTCTTTCAAATAAATTGTGAAGGCTCCCGTGGTGAGATAAGGAAATGAGATATTGTGAATTTGTTTATGATTTGGGACTACGAGGCGGTACCTCGGGAGTGCCCTTGTTGATATTTATTTATGGTCGCATTTGCCTTTTATTATTGTTGTGATTTTCTTAAAGTTGGAAAGAACTCTGTTTTGTTTCCACGAGGTATTTACTTGCCATTATTTGATGTAATTAAATGTGACATACTACTTGATTCATTTCCATTGTCATTTTATCTTATAATATTGTTTAAACATTTTACCATGACATTATTTATTCTCCAGTAGGGCCTGACCTGACCTCGTCACTACTCTACCGAGGTTAGGCTTGACACTTACTGGGTACCGCTATGGTGTACTTATACTACGCTTCTGCACATCTTTTTGTGCAGATCCAGGTACATCTTATCAGACCACGCATCTGTAAACTAGCTATACGAGGAGACTTCGAGGTATATCTGCCAGCGTCCGCAGACTCTGGAGTCCCCTTCTATCTTACTATGTTGTTTTCCTTATTTTCTTTAGTTTCTGATGTATAGAGACATAGAGAATTAATTCTTAGAAGCTTGTGACTTATTTCTACCGGGTTTTGGGAGTTGAAATTATTTGAATTGTAGTTTATTTATTTCAGATATTTATTATTATTCCGCATTGATAGGCTTACCTAGTCTTAGAGACTAGGTGCCATCACGACATCCTACGGAGGGAATTTGGGGTCGTGACAAGTTTTTATCAGAGCTCTAGGTTCATAGGTATCATGAGTCATAAGCAGGTTTAGTAGAGTCTTGTGGATCGGTACAGAGACGTCTGTACTTATCTTCGAGAGGCTATGGAACTATTAGGAAATATTCACTTCTTTCATTCCTTATCGTGTGGCATTGATTTAGCTTGAAACATATATCTTATATTCCTTTTTATCCACTCATGTATGACATTGCGCACTTGGTATCAATTGTGTGTCGACGGTTCGTGATGCCACAGATGGCCTACGAGAGAGCCAGAGATGCTCAAACATTGCCTCAACGTGTTGTTCCGACTGAAGATGTGGGCGTATTGAGAGATCACCTAGTGAATCATGTGGGGGTGCAACAGACGTTGGCGTATGGTTGATTTATACTAGCTGTGAAGGTTATTATTGTGGATCATCGGACGTTGTGACCTATGACTTCGCACCGAGTGGGGGGAGTCCACTACTAATGGGTGGATTGCGGGGTCATGTGTTATATCAGTTTTGGCCTTAAATGTATATATGTGGTACTGAAAGGTTCCCTAAAATTTACACATGTTTAAGACCTGAGATTTTGTAGAGGATAAGGTTAGGACTTGCGGTATGTGCGCCTCCTTAATAATCCTATACTTCAATACCAAAGGAGTTATAGAAATAACTCTAAATTTGTAGAAGGTCTACTCAGCGTGGACGTCACTGTTGCGGATTTTTGGGTGCTTCGGAGGAAGTACACTTGTTGGCGAGAGTCTGGACTATGTGGTTCGTGACAAGATTTGTCTGTATGGAGCTCTACTTTTGTGATCGTTGTGTATAAATAGGGGTAAGGGTTACCCCAAAGAAGAATCGAAGAGTATGTTAAGAAATTGGTCAGCTTAACAGTATTGAGTCAGCATAACAAAAGAAGAAATTTGACTTGGGAGAGATAATTCTCTACCAGTGTTCGTGGCAAGCCTATGAAGAGGGCAGACCAGCCAATGCAACACCGCCCACTTGGCTCAGTTCTCAGAAACACTTTTGAAAGAGTTTGTTTCCCGGACTCTCGGTAATGCATGGCGCAAAAGGTTTGAACGGTTGCGTCATGTCACCATTGACAGTGTCAGAATATGCCATCAAGTTCTAAGTTAGCATGTCATACTCCTACTTTGCTTCCTACAGCTAGAGGGCGAGTCCATAGACTCATTAAAGGACTCAATTATGATCGTAAAATTTTGTACGACTCGGGAGCTACAAACTGATACTTCATTTATGCTAGTTGTACAAATTACCAAGATATTAGAATGTGTTCGGGGTGAGGAAAAAGGAAACTAAGGAGACCAATACGTCTCGAGGTTCTGGGGGATTCAGTGGATTCTACTCTGCAAGTATAAATCATTATGGTGGGGGCTCGGGCAGTCGGCCAGGCCAGTCCGCACATCGGATTACTCGGGGTGCTATAGTAAGTTCTTTTAATGCACCACCGACATGAATACGGTGATACTAGGCATATCATGAGAAAATTGTCCCAAACTTGGGAGAGACTTATTTCATCAAAGCACTCAGGCTACATGCCCATTGCAGTTACTACACCACCCACATGACCAGTTAGGGGTGGAAGACAGACGCATAGAAGGCGTCCTAGAGGTGGAGACCCAACCGTTGATATATTTTCTTTATGGTATGGCGGAGGTCGCTAAATCAGTTCGTGTCGTTATAGGTACGACCTTGATATAATATAAAGGAATAATTTCCTTAACTTGATTCGGTTCTGAGTATCAAGACGATTCCTCCTATTGTGCTCCACTTATGAGTGAGTTTCATAATTCTATAATCTACTTATGTGTTTACTCCTGTTGGGAGATTCCATGGAGATAACTACGCCTATCATTCCATGTTGGTCACTAATAAGACCTGTGAGACTAAATGTGATTTTCTGTTACTCATTTCGGTAAGTTTTGATGTAAATTCTGAATAATTAATTGCAAATTGTGAATTATATGCCCTACCGGTGTGGGGTTCATTATGTGTTGTGATTTTGTTTAACGGAAATTATTTAGAATGAGCAAATGGAAAGTTTCGATTGGCACGATGTGCATATTACTTGTGATTCAGAACGGAGGACGAGATCCTCGCATTTTTAAAATAAAATGATATGTTTAAACCGGGCTACGAGCTGCGGTGGAAGTTATATAAGGACGAGATCCTTGTGAGGAAAAATCTTGTGTTTAAGTTCTCCCTTGTGAGATCCAATTTGTACTATAGTACTAATAGGGAGTCATGCCTGTTAAGCTTATTTGAAAATACTTATATGAAATCCTCTGTGCATACTTGCCAAATTTGTGTTGTAATTATTGAGTTTTAACCTACGAGATACGTTCCCGCCCAGGTGATGTTAAATGTGACTCATTAATTCGGGTAAATAATTTTGAGGTCTTCATGCCTCGTGTCTCGTTATCAGTATTGTGAAAGTTTGAAATGAGATTTTTGTTAACATGAAGTTAATTGACGATTCTGTAATTGATTATGAACAACTATTAAGACCAGATTGACCTAGAAGGGTGCTCCATTCAGATGGACCGAGGAATGTGAGGAGAGCTTCCAAAAGCTCAAGACAGCTTTGACTACAGTCCCAATATTGGTATTACCTGCATGTTCAGGGTCTTATGCTGTGTATTGTGATTTGTCGCGTATTGGTCTCGGCGCAGTGTTGATGTAAGATGGTAGGGTGATTGCCTACGCGTTCCGACAGTTAAAGGTACATGAGAAGAATTATCCGGTCCATGACCTTGAGTTAGCAACTATTGTTCATGCCTTGAAGATTTGGCGGCATTATTAGTACGGTGTCCATTGTGAGGTCTACACCGATCACCGAAATCTATAGCATCTATTTAAACAGAATGATCTTAATTTGCGGCAGCAGAGGTGGTTGGAGTTGTTGAATTGTTTTGACATGAGACGTGAGCTCTTTATTGTGAAAAAATATTATTGTTGAATTATTTTGACATGAGCCGTGAGCTCTTTATTGTGGAAAAATATTGTTGTTGAATTATTTTTGCAAGTTAAATTATTTAAGCACCTGAGATGCAAATTGTGATATTGATACGCATGCGGTGGTATAAAGTCTGGGTATTGAAATGCATGCGGTGATATAAGGGTAGCTTGATACTCGTGGCTAGTAGGGAAAACTACTAGAAGTCATGCGGTGTGATAAGGATGGCTAAAACGCGGGATGCTATTTCGGGAAAAATATTTTCTTTCAAATAAATTGTGAAGGCTCCCGCGGTGAGATAAGGAAATGAGATATTGTGAATTTGTTTATGATTTGGGACTACGAAGCGGTACCTCGGGAGTGCCCTTGTTGATATTTATTTATGGCCGTATTTGCCTTTGATTATTGTTGTGATTTTCTTAAAGTTGGAAAGAACTCTGTTTTGTTTTCACGAGGTATTTATTTGCCATTATTTGATGTAATTAAATGTGACATACTATTTGATTCATTTCCATTGTCATTTTATCTTATAATATTGTTTAAACATTTTACCATGCCATTATTTATTCTCTAGTAGGGTCTGACCTGACCTCGTCACTACTCTACCGAGGTTAGGCTTGGCACTTACTGGGTACCGCTATGGTGTACTTATACTACGCTTCTGCACATCCTTTTGTGCAGATCCAGGTACATCTTATCAGACCACGCATCTGTAAACTAGCTATACGAGGAGACTTCGAGGTATATCTGCCAGCGTCCGCAGACTCCGGAGTCCCCTTCTATCTTACTATGTTGTCTTCCTTATTTTCTTTAGATTCTGATGTATAGAGACATAGAGAATAAATTCTTAGAAGCTTGTGACTTATTTCTACCGAATTTTGGGGGTTGAAATTGTTTGAATTGTAGTTTATTTATTTCAGATATTTATTATTATTCTGCATTGATAGGCTTACCTAGTCTTACAGACTAGGTGCCATCACGATATCTTACGGAGGAAATTTGGGGTCGTGACAAAATGGATCCGGATCAGTATTTTGACGGTCCTTGTGGATCCGTATCGTGATTTGGGACTTGAGCTTATACTTGGAATTTAATTTGGAGGTCCCTAGCTTGAGTTATAGCTAATTATTGGAAATTAGAAGTTTGAAAGCTTAAAGAGTTTCCAAGTTTGACTTTGTTGATACCGGGTCCGTATTTTAGTTTCGGAACTCGGTATAGGTCCATTACCATATTTATTACTTGTATGCCAAATTTGGTGCCAAAAGAAAGTGATTTGACGTGATTCGGACGTCCGACTGTTAAAATAAAAATTCTTAAGTTCATTGAAAAATTTCATTTGGTTTGACATCTGATTCGTTGTTCTAGGTGTTATTTTGCCGATTTGATCGCCCGAGCGAGTTCGTATGAGATTTTTGGACTTGTGTGCATGTTTGTTTTGGAGTCCCGAGGGCTCGGGTGAGTTTCGGATAGGCTACGGAAGGTTTTCGGACTTGGAATCATAGTGGAAGCCTTTGTGCTTCTGGTGTCTGCTGCATAACATCGCATTTGCGAGCATGGTCAAGGGGGCTGGTTTTTGCATTTGCGAGTACTTTGTCTCATTTGCGATAGAGGAAAGTTCACAATTGCAGGCAAGCAGTTCGCATTTGCGATGTCTGCTAGGGGAAGGCTAGTTCGCAATTGCGATCAAATCAGTCGCATTTGTGATAGGTCCCAGTTCGCATGTGCGAACAATTCATCGCAAATGCGATGATACTAGAGGTGTGAGACCTTCGCATTTGCGAAGTGTTTTTTGCATTTGCAGGGTTCGCATTGCGACATCTGGGCCTGGACTTAAGCCGAGTTAGACGGGATTTTTCTCATTTCTTCAAATTTCCGAACCTAGAAACTTTAGAGGCGATTTTTCCAAGAGCTAGGATTTTCATGGTAGAAATTGGGGATTTGGGCCTAGAGATTTGAAAATAAGATTTGGGGATTTGAAGGTCGAGTTAATGTCGGAATTTGGTAAAATCTGTATAGTTGGACTCGTGGTTGATTGGGCGTTCATATTTTGTAACTTTTGTCGGGTTTCGCAACGTGGGTTCCACTGTCGATTTTTGAATTTAATTTCGAATTTTAATTGGAAAATTTAGTATTTTCATATTGAATTGGTTTCTATAATTCATATTGAGTATATTGAATTGTTTGTGACTAGATTTGAGGCATTCAGATACTAATTCGCGAGGCAAAGGTTTATTGGAATCGTGAGTTGGTTGTTAAGCGAAGTAAGTGTCGTGGTTAATCTTGACTTGAGGGAATAGAACCACTGAACTACATGTTATGTGAATTTTATGAATAGCGACGTATAGGCGAGGTGACGAGTGTCTATACATCGTCAATTTGCTTGTTTCCATGTTTTTACGTATTTCATTAATTACCTTATTTCATGATTTAATTGTTATATTAATTGGATCTCTTATTCTTATTGCCAACTATCATGCCTTAATTGCTACATGCTTATGTGATTTTTGTGCCATAATTTTTATTTAAAAAATTAATATTTTATATGTTAAATTCCATATCTTCTCTCTGATTCTACATTTAATTGTTACTTGCCCTTAGTTGTTTTCTACATAATACATAATTGTTATATACCTTGTTGCCTAATAATTTCTTATTAATCATGGTATTTATTGGAGAAATTTTACTTTTAAGTGTTGTTAAATTATATTGTTGGATCGGGTTGCACGCTGCAACGAATTTTATTTTAAATTATATTGTTGGAGCGGGTTGCATGCCGCAACGGAAATTATTTTAAGTTTATATTGTTGGAACAGATTACACGCCGCAACAAAAATTAATTGAAGGATTATATTGTGAAAACAGGTTGTACGCCGCAACACAATGATAAAAGAAATAATTGGTAATGGCTGCCGAATTGACTTCAATTATTGATATGATATACCCGTCTCATCTCAATTCTTGTTATTATTATTATTATTATTATTATTATTATTATTATTATTATTATTATTATTATTATTATTATTATTACTATTATTATTGCGTATAGGTTAATGTAAGCGACATGCCTTAGCCTCGTCACTACTTCATCGAGGTTAGGCTCGGCACTTATAGAGTACATGGGTCCGATTGTACTCATAGTATACTCTGCACTTCTTGTGCAGATATCAGAGTTGGTCCCAGCGGCGTACTGTAGATTTTGCTTGGATTTAGCTATCAGAGGAGACTTGAGGTATAGTTGCACGGCGTTCGCAACTCTGAAGTCCCCTTCTATTTTATTTTAGCTGTGTGCTTTCTTTCAGACACCGTTTTTATTCAGACCCTTGTTTGTATTATTCTAAAAGCTCGTGCACTTGCGACTCCAGTTCTGGGATGGTATTTAGATGTGATGACCCGATATATTATTTTTAATTTTAACCTTCATTTATGTATTCTGAGATCTCGAATAGCTCTATTCAGCCTTTCTCAATTTATGTGCGCAAGCCGTATCATTTTTCGAAAAATTTTATGTGAAAAAATAAAGAAAATGTGAAATTTTGCCTTTAAGACTCATTTGAGTTGACTTCGGTCAATGTTTTGAGCAAACGGATCCAAATTAGTGTTTTGAGCAAACGGATCCGGATCGTGATTTGGGACTTGGGCATATTCCCGGAATCAAATTTGGAAGTCCCTAGTTTGAATTATCGCCATTTGACGGAAACTAGAAATTTAAAGTTTTAAACAATTCTTAAATTTGGCCATAATTGAATTTTTGTTGATACCGGGTCCAGATTTGGATTCCGAGAGTTCGATCAACTTCATAGCAATATTTATGACTTATGTACAAAATTTGAAGTTATTCCGAGGTGCATAAGCACGTTTTTCGTTAGTTTTTTTAAAAAAACTAAAATAAAAGGTTTGATTTTATAAAGCTTGAATTTCTAAAGTTTGACCGGAGTTTGAATTTTGAGCAAACGACTTCGGAATGGAATTTTGATGATGTCAATAGTTTCTTATGGTTATTTTGAACTTAGGAGTGTGTCCCAATATTTATTTGGAAGTCTGTAATTGATTTTGACTTGAAATGGCGAAAGTTGGAAAATGAAATTTTTTTAAAAAGTTTAACCGGGAGTTGACTTTATTGATATCAGGGTCAAAATTCGATTCCGCAAATTGGAACAATCCCATTATGTCATTTAGGACTCGTGTGCAAATTTTAGGGTCATTCCGGATTAATTTGATATGTTTCGACATAAGTTATAGAATTTAGAAATTTCATAAACTCATAAGTTTGATTCGAGGTGCGATTTGTAGTTTCAGTGTTGTTTGATAATTTGAGGACTCGATTAAGTTCGTATCGTGTTTTAGGACTTGTTGGTATATTTGGTTGGGGTCCTGGAGGCCTTGGGTGTGTTTCAGATCATTTTGGACTACTTTGGATGCTGGTTTTCTGATGTCTAGTGTTGTTCTTCGCGTTCGCGAAGAAGGATTTGGCTTTTGGGATTTTGTTCTTCGCGTTCGTGAAGAAGGAAATGTTGTTGTCCGTCACCCGACTTCGAAAGCTTATATATTGCAATCTATAAGGAATTCGGAGATGATCCAAAAATAAAAGTTGTAGGTGTTTATTTTTCAGCAAATTAAACTGTTTGGCATTTGGAGTTGTGTACAAAAGGTTATGATGGATACACTACAGGCTGTCTAGGAAGAGTTTGGAAATCGCGAAGAAACAATTGCTGCTGCACAGGGCTGACTTTGAAAGCTTAAAGCTCAAAATCTATAAGGAATTGGGAGATAAGCAAATCATGAAATTTGTAGCCCTTGATGTCTAGGTTTCAAAAAGTCAAACTATTCATAATTTTTAGTTTTATACAAAAAATTATGACCATTATACTAGAGGCTATCTAAGAAGAGTTTGAAAATGAATGTTGAAGAATTTGTTCATCGCGAACACTAGGGGAGGGTCGCGAACGCGAAGAACAAACCCCTAGGCAGCAGAATAAAGTAAAAAATGAGACTTCGTCTCATTCTTCCATTTTTGGACGAAGGAAGCTCGGGTGAGGCGATTTTTCGAGAGTTTTTCAAGGAAAACATTTGGGGGGGAGGGGGGTATAAGAATTCCTAACTCGGTTTTGGTTAAAGTACATGAATCTATTGTTGTTTTTATCATGCAATTAGTGAATTGGGTTGAAAATAATTGAAATTTTCTATACCTTAAATTTAAGATTTGGAGGTCGATTCATTATCGGAATTCGATAAATTTGGTATGGTTGAACTCGTATCGAAATGGGTGTTCGGATTTCGTGAAAATTCTGTCGGGTTCCGAGAGGCGAGCCCTGCGTTGACTTTTTAATGCAAAATTTTAAGTTGATATTTTAATATCCGGAATTATTTTCGATGAATTTTAATGAAGTTATACAATCAATTTGGATAGATATGAGCTGTCCGGAGGTCAATTCAAGCAAAAAGGCTATTTTGGAATATCGACATAACTTCAAAAAGGTAAGTATCTTGCCTAACCTTGAGTGGGGGAATTACCCCTTAGACATTGAGTCTTATTTGAAAATTGTGTGATTGAAAATCATATACGCGAGGTGACGAGTACGTACTTGGTTTATATGTGTAATTTATACCGGTTAAAATTTGTAGACACCCTTATATATTAAATTGAAAAATTATTGAAACATAGTAAATCCTTTATTTGTCATACCTCGCCCCTTGTTTGACGGGTTTGTATTTTATATGATAATTTGGGGTGATTGCCACTTGGATTTTATGTGAATTTCGTGTGTTTGTTAATTTGATATTTCTTGGAATTAATTTCATTATGGATTTTCCATATGCAAATAATTAATTAAATAAGCTTAAAAAGAGGCTTTAATATATTTATCAAAAATTTGGATTAAAGAAGGTGTTGTTCTATGCTGAGTTACTTTTCCATCTCTGTTGTTATTTTTGAGGTTTTATATACGTTGTATGGAGCCTTGGGCTATTTGCTTTGAAATTTATTGATTTTTGTTGTATCTTTGGAGTTGGTTGTGGTAGGTGGGCAAATTGTGATATGAATTATTGTATTGTGTAGTTACTATCCGCCAACTGAGGTCCCCTCCGTACGCTAGAGGAGATTGTCAGTGCCATACGGAAAAACCAATGTCAAGAGCAATTGAAAGAACAGAAAAGAGAATTGAGAATGAAAGAAACCTTGATTGCATTAATGAAAGCTACTACAGAAAAGCAATACGGTGTCGAGAGAAAGAGACACCAGTACAGAGAATTGTTTGCTTGCTAGAAAGTCTGATTGCTTGATCCCCTCTAATAGTGCTTAAAAAAAAAAAACCAAAGTTACAGGATTTGACCTAACTAAGCTAGAGAGAGAAAATGGAAATACATGAAATAAAACTACTCTATATTTACAATGAAAAGGACTTAGATTCCTACCAAGTAGAAGTCGATCTGTTGGCAGCGACCTTGTCTTTAGCATCAAAGTCTGCGCACGCGGCGCTGTTGGCATATGCCTGCGGCTGGGAGCTGACGAGGTCTATCGGTGGGGCGACATAGGCACACGCGCTTGTCACTTGGCGCGACCAAGACCACGGAACCAACCATGGAGCTAGGCGTTGGGAGGCTTGCCAGAACGCCATAGAGCGCGTCCAGGGGTCATGGGGCATGGCTGGAAAGCCGCCGACCTAAAGTGTTCCACTTTGAACTACAATGTCACAAATTTCAACCGAGTAATCTGGTAGATTTTCGAGTTCAATTAATATAAGAAAGTTGATACAACATTATCCTTTCGCGAGGAACCAATTTTTTCACAAAACTAAAAAAAATGCAAGGGAATCTTTACTACTCAGTCTGTTGTACACCTGATTTATTTTCCCGCAATACTAATTGTTAACAATAGTAAGTAGTAAGTACGTACCTGTCTGAATATTGAAAATATGAAATGTTTTTAATGATTCAGTGAATATTTTCTTGGTATAGTAGGAAAATTTCGCTTATATTTATATTTTCTTAAAAACATATGACATACATATATTGATTTGACTAAACATCAAAGTAATTTTTTTCCATTGAGAAAATAGAATTTCACCAATTCAAGTTCATATTGAGTTAAGAGAGTAATGCTCAAAACTTAGAGAGATACTTTTATTTATATGAAAATTTTATCTAAATAATAACGCTATAGTGTATTCTTTACTTCAAAGTTATGTAAATAAGCAACAAGGAAATGGAATTAAAACCTTTTAGGATATCCTTTTATCCAATGTTGTTCTCATTAAAAATTGTCCATTAAATTGGAATTAATATTTTTCTAATAGTAAATTGTCCCAAAACCGACAAAGAAATGACTTTTTTGTAATCAATCTTTAGCTTGACAATGTATATCACTCTTTTTTTTTTTGCTTCTTGTCTTTTATTTCTTGTGGTTCTCCGGTTCTCCTAAATTACCAATAAATATAACCATGTTCATTTCTCATCCACTTATTTTTTCCTTGTCTTTTCAAAAGATTTTTGTATTCATATGCATGAAAATATTTGATGTAGATAGTTGGATTTTGTTTTGTAACCAACTTAGGAGTCATCTACTCATTACCTTACTTGGATGTTGTTTTGCAGGCAATTTAGGAGTCATATACTCATTAACTAATGATTAAGGTGATAAACAAGATTTGAATTTCCACTAATAGAAATAGAGGAATGAGTATAAAAAAAGAGGAACAAGGGCGGCTCTTGTATTGTATGGGTGGAGTGGCCTTTCAAGTGTCATGTGCCTTAAATTATGGCAGTCCGGTGTACAAAACATCCCGCATTCACAAGAAAGGCCATGTTCCAAAAGGTGTGATGTAAACAGTCTACCCTAATACAAGCATTAATGACTGTTTTCACGACTTGAACCCATGACCTATAGGTCGTATGGAGACAACTTTATCGTTATTCCAAGACTCTCGTCCGTGCCTTAAATTACTCATTGAGATAAATATTTCTACTTATGTTATTACTAAAAATTGGTTTGGCAAGAAAGGTTTTTAGTTTCTTTTCTCAAGTTGGAACGACATAATTGGAGCAAGAGTCATTTTCAAAGTCTAAGTTGGAAAAGATGAGAACCAAGAAAGGCCATCATACTTCTTTGTTGGGTCTGTTTTCTGCAAAGTACCAAATGTATGAGTTGTATCTTTCCTCTCATGTCTTCCCAGTTTAACTAAATAACATTAGGATAAGTTAAACTATCATTACAATTTACAACAACAACTGGGCCTTAATTTCAAACAAATTGAAGTCAACTATACGAATGATCACGGTGCATGTCGCTTCATTTATGCTTCCTAATCAATAAGGTAAACTAACAACAACCAAAAAAAAAAAATACCTGTGTAATTCCACAAGTTGGGTCTGGAGAGGATAGTGTGTACGCAGACCTTACCCCACCTTGAAGATAGAGAGATTGTTTCTGATAGATCCTCGGCTCACGAAAGACGAAAAGAAAAGCAGTAGCACCAAGCAATAACAACAACAAAATAAGGTAAACTAAGAAAATAATAAAATGATTTAGTGACACCAACAGGTATTTCTGTTATCTTCATCTTACAAACTCAAAGCAATTGAACTATAAAAGAAATGGCATTAATAAGAAGGGGAAGAAAAAGAGAAAGAAAATGCATTAATAAGAAGCAACAAACAGTGTCCTTTATAATCAAACCAATACTTAAATAACTTGAGAAACTAATAAAGAACATTTTCAATTTCAGTCCCTTGGCATCTATTATTTATGCCAAACATTTGATCTAATAATTGGTAAATATCATCAAGAGTAGTTTTCCACCACATAAAGGTTGTACTTCAGAGGAAGAATTTCATGAAGTGATATTCCATCAGTTGGAAAACTCTCCATTATTTTACTTAAGTAAGAATAACACATTTAACATCAATCACTAAGAGAATCTTATTAATATACTAACTTTGAGCTGTTTCTTTTCATGTGAGTCCACAGCTTCATTAGCTCAATACTGCTGAATGGTTTGACAAGATAATCTGTTGCTCCAAGCACCAAACCTTTCAAGACGAGAGGGACCTCATCCTCGTCCAACATCACTTCCACAACAGAATTGAAGCCAAAACATAAAGTTACATTAGGCTTTGTGAACTGCGCTTGTAAGTGATTTCTACTACAGTCAAATCTCTTTATAAAAGTCTCGTCCGATAGTTTTTGGCTGCTATAGTGAAGTATTGTTATAGAGGACATATATTAGCATAAAAATTGGTTTTGAGAAAACTTTGCTTTTATAATGAATGACTGTTATATAGAGATGTTGTTATAGAGAGGTCTGATTGTGTCTCTGTTAGAAATAAAAGAAGAAAAAAGAGCTTACTGATAACAGGAATGTGTTTTAAATTGATGTCCAGCTTGATGAAATTGAAAATCTTCGCGCCATTGGAAATAAGAAGAGAGGCTTCAGCAAGTATGATATCTATACACGGCCCCTGAGAGTTCAGTGCATCTAACGCGTCTACTACTGAAGACACTGGGATAACTGCGCAGCAAGAAGAAAATAAAAGGTGACAGATCTCAATATTATATTAGAGAAGAAAAATGAGGCATTTACATATAGTCACTGAATCAACGGAAAAGGGCCAAAACTGCCGCTAAAGTATCAAAATTAGTACAAAAATGTCCTTCGTCCACCTATTTGAATAAAAATGTCCCATTATTTTTTTGGCTCAACATTACCCTTATTACTGACAGAAAATTCTGGGGAAAAAAAGAAAATTTAATTAATATCCACGTGTCACCGTTCCATTGGCCTAACTTAAACTTCAACTAAAATATAACTAAACTCACCATTAACCCGTCTGAATATTGACCTGCTCCGATTTCAAAACACAACTCTCTCTCTCTGCCTTATTGTTACTTGGGCGGAATTCACCGGTGGATCCATCGGAAATAGCAACGTACACAGTAGCCTATCTCATTTACAAATTATGAGTAGAAAATCCTTTTTTTACTAGACTTAACACAGTAATCTAATCAAGAAAATTGAATCCATGATAACAATCAAAATAAGAAAACAAATACTAGTGAAGAAATTATCTAAAAAAATTATTAACTATTATTAGTACATCATATGAACCCAGTGTGTATGAAATATGACAATTGCACAATACCCGTTACACGGAGTAGAAAAGCTTACATATAAATTGAATAAATAATGAAATAAATAAATAATAGAAATACACATCACATAAACAATAAAAAAAATTGAAAAAACATCCTCAAATTTTCACGGAGGAACGACAAAAAATAGTGAAGAAATCCCCCACAAATTTCAAATAAAGAAAAATTATATAATAAAGAACACCCATTGCATAAACAAAAAGAATCTAAACTTTTTGCATTAAGAAGTATATGACAATTCTTTTCATCTTCCATAAAAATAATTCTAATAGAGAACTCAATTTTGAGTTTGCCTCATGAATAATAGTAGACATACACTCGTAAGTAAATGCTCACTAAAATGAAATAGCGAAGAAAGAGAGAGTTATGTTTTAAAATTGGAGCGGGTCAATATCTGGGCGGGTTATGGGTTGGGGTTTATGTTAGGCCAATGGGACGGTGACACGTGGATATTAATTAAATTTTCTTTTTTTTATGAATTTTCTGTTAGTAATAAGGGTAATGTTGAGCCAAAAAAAGAACGACAGAGGCGTTTTTATTCAAATAGGTGGACGGAGGGTAATTTTGTACCAATTCTAATACTTCTAAGTACAGTTCTGCCTTTTTCCGTTGAATCAATTAGAGTTAAGTGTCTTTGACTCAAGAAGTTACAAATCATGCATTTATATGACATACTTCCCCTCAAGTTCTAAGAGATAGTAAGACAGTAATGAAAAAAACACTCTCCAATCTCAAGGATGAGATTTTTCCAAGTATTAAAGCTGGCCTAATTGCTGTTAAATCATGTGACTTATCTACTGACAAGTCTTCCTAAATGGAAACACGGAGCAACGATCATCTTTCTTGATTGTGCGCTTAAACTTTAAATAGGAAATGTCTCTGTTCCCATTGGGGAATCAATTTGGTTAATTGTGTATTAATTATGCACACAGAATATATCCATAAACAGGAAAAGGGAAAAGTGGTTTATACAGCAATGAACAACTTGACTAATTTAGTCTGCTAACTATCTGTCTCAATGTTATCTCACTTAACTTGTTATGATGGAAGTATCTTACCTAATCTAACACATTCCTAGAAAGGAAAATATAACTGAGTGATTTAGAAAGTAATGTTGGAAACCATAATAAGGCATATCATACCTAATCTAATACTTCCCTAAAACAGAAACCTAATTAAGGAGTATCATACCTAATCTAATACTTCCTCAAAATGGAAAATATAACAGAATGGTTTTGAAAGTAATGTTGGAAAACACAACAACAAGGTTTATAAATTTTGCAGTACTACAATATGGGGTGCCAATGCTAATTAGGAAGCAATGTTTTCCAACATATAGAATAAGGTACCGCGCCGGAGATATTACCCTGGTAACAACATTTCTTAAGAAGGGCTAATACTTCCTGGCAACTCTCAGCATCTGTGTCGCAAAGCAGAACCCTCACATTGCTCAAATCTATCAGATCATTGCTCGTAAGATGATCTCGGTTACTACAATTTCCACTTAAAATAATGCTCTCACCCTTGTCCATAGACACTATATAATAGTTTGGATGAAATAATAACAATATAGTTTGCCAACGAGAACTCTCAATATTCTAGCGAAGCTGTGTTTGTTATATACATGAGCAATAGCCAACAATGAGTTTGGTTTACCAAATTTTTAAAGCTGACCTAACTTTTAGATGGATATATACGTTTGTCCCTTGTGCTTCATTTGTAATTGGAAGAATGAAAGGCTTAGTTCCAATTAGCAGAAAAGAAGACAAGCGGTTTTGCTAATTCCATTTGTGGATTGTATAGCTGCAGTTTCAATTGGAGAAAACTCAACAAATACTAAACCCTTCAGTTTAATTCCTCTTCCCTTTTCGTTCCTTATTCCTGAGATCAAATCTGAAGAATACGAAGAAGAATCCTCGTACTCTCGGCCACTGATGTTCATACTCATCGCTTCTCAAAGGCACTCAAGCTTTTCTAAAGGGATTGAGGGGGATGACTATATATGCAGTTCGATGCACTAAGCTCCCGCTATGCGCGGGGTCGGGGGAAGGGCCGGACTACAAGAGTCTATTATACGCAGTCTTACCTTGCATTTCTGCAACAGGCTGTTTCCACAGCTCGAACCCGTGCTGGTCACATGCCAGCAACTTTACCAGTTACGCCAAAGCTCCCCTTCAAGACTATACATGCAGCCAAATAGTCAAATAAGTTGAGAGATTGCTGATCAAAAAGTACAGAGGTTACATTCAAGTTATTAGGATTGCTATAATCACATTGGGAAAAGTTTGGCCAGCTTCTCATTGCCCACAGTATTTAGCAATGGGGACCATTTTGGAAGCATCACATCATCGCATGTGATGATAGGAAGGAGAAGGTTAGTCGGCTTTCGTTCTGAAAGGACATATTACTTGTTGTCACCAAACAAAAACACAGCAAATCAAAAGATAGCCACCAATCTATCATTTTGCATCAGATTCACGTGTTGGAGAAAATCAAATACTACTTATCTTTGGATCACCTAACCAATTCTAAGTCCAATGAAAGACAATCAACTGCTATTCAGGTTTTATATGATAAATCATTCACTTACTTTACTACTAATGCTATGGACGTACGTGGGGGACGTGAGTTTTTGAGGATTTAGTTTTGTGATCGAATTTAGCAACACATCGATTATTAACATAATTAGTAGATTTTGATTAACAAAAGCACGTGCATGACTTTTTCCATGTGCACAATGCATTATTCATATTCAGCCTCACACGCAACGCAAATGTATAAGATGAAAATCGAAAACGCAAATAGTTATATGTATCATTCCAATTTTAAACGCAAACAATTATCTCATAAGCACACATCAACTATCAACTCCATACAACAACAATAGTGCCTCAATCCCAAGCAATTAGGGCCTATATGAATCCTCGCTGACCAAGTCGTGACAACAACAACAAATCCATTACAATCTCACACGTGAGGTATGGGGAGGGTAGTGTGTGTGCAGACGAGTCAGACTTTACTCGTACCTTGAGAAGGTAGAGAGGAAGTTTTCGATAGACCCTCGGCTCAAGACTAAGTCATCAGGAAGCAAAACATTTTTTGGTTTTCAATAAATTGAATTTAAGCATAATCACTAGTCCATGTATAATAAAAGAGAGAGCTAGCTTATTTAAAGCAAATATGTTAGAATATCTCACGTTAGTTGACGAAATGTGTTGTTGTATCCCTCTAAATCAATTCTCACCTCATAATCTAACTTTTTGGGTTAAGTTCGACCCATGGTCCATTTTCTTTATCTGGTATACCAGAACCATCCATATTTTTGGTTTACCTAATGTTGGCCCTCATGTTATATTGTACCCGCTCCAAATGTCCAACCTGAGCATGCGCGAACAATGTGATATCCACATATCGCTTCTAAGCCAGATTATCAATTTGCATACAGGAATTGACATAGTTGTAGTGGAGGCAAAATGGATAAAAGAAAATAGTTATCCACATATTATCCATTAAAAATGGGTTGGATAATAATAAACTTTTTAAAAAACGGGTCAAATATGCGTAAAAACCATATTATCCACTTAGAAAATAGATAATCAATGGATAACTAATGGGTTTTGTGAGCACCTAATTTTTGCCCTAATATAAAATTACTTCTAAAAAATCCAAAAAATAGCTTTAAATTATTTTTCTATATTTTTACTTAGTTTGCTTTGTACATATTCATGTTTGATGCATTTTTAAGTTGCATTTTAAATTCTAAAGAAAATACAAAAATATTTTTAATTTTTATATTTTTTAGATTTTAATTACATAATTAATTGCATTTGTAAAATACTAAAATACCAAAAAATACATTTAGTCTACATGCATTTGTTAGCTAATTGAATTAGTTAATTGTAGAAAAATAGGTCATTAGGTTAATTTTACAAATTAGTTGGAATTAGGAGTGTTAAATAAATTGATCAGTCTTGCAAAATACAAAGAAAGAAAAGAGAAGGCTATGGGGTCTCATTACAGCTTTGGGCCAGGTGCTTCTAGTGGCCCATTTTCCTTCCATTCGCCCCAGCCCACTACCCGCCGGCCCAATATCCCCCTTCATCTCTAAAACAAACCCTAATTTCACCCTCTCTTTGGATTCTCAACACCAGACATAGAGAATCGGACCCCCCACCCTTTAGAGAACCCTAGCGCCGCCCCTCTCTCACTCTCATTCTTTCACTCTCACCTCCCTCACAGGCCATACTCATAGACTCACCCCACCATCTGCAGTTTCGTTTTTGAGATTGGAAATTGAGGGTAGCTAAAAAAAAACAAGAGTAGTAGTTGAAAATGCTCCAAATGCCTAAAAATGTTAGTTTAGATCTGTAGCTTCAAAGAGCTATTTGGTTTTCTGTTGATTTGTTGGTTAATTTCTGAGCTTCTAAGAGTGATTACACTCTCAAATTGCTGCAGAGTGCTGCCAATTCACTTCATTGCCGAGCTCCAAACTCGTTGATTTTTATATATAGCCCGTATTTGGCAAATCCTGATTATCTCTCTACATCCTAGGTACATATCCCAAACTCTATATGTAAATTCTGGAATTATAGTAAAATGATCGTTTATCAGCTCCATTTGTTTTCAATCTTCAAAGCCACTGTTGCTAGTTCAAAATTGCTAGTCAGTGTTTGATCTATTGAATATGTTACTTGTTACTTTATGATTACGATTTCTATGATATGATCCTTTGTTCCTTTACTTCAAGTCATTTTGGCATTCAAATTACTGAATTAAACATGTTCCCTGCCGATTTGGAATCAAATAAATATGTCCTATATCTTATGTTGATGCATTGGTTATATACATGATTATTTTAATGACTGCATAAAGAGTGACTGGACTTTGAAAGGCAGTTGTAAAGTTACAGTTTAAGCAAAGGCTAGAATTCTCATGGTCATTATTGTAAAAGATTGGGTGTGAGGTTTATGGTTTGATTTTCTTTCCCCTTTGTTGAACTCAAAGTATATTGGTTGCTTTTGGATAAAAAATTTGATGCAACAATTTTGCATATGTTTAAATCACATCATATGGGTATGTAACATTTGTGACTATGTATGAAAACTAGTTGTATTTGGTCAAAGTCATGGATAGGTCCCTCTAAATCTCATTTCCCTTATGGCATGTTAAGTTTTCTTCCCAAAAATACAGTTGATGAATTGATTCACTGTGTGAAATGGAGTCCTTACACTATATTAACATTTGATTCCTTGAAACAGTAGTGAGAGTGAAGTATGTTAACTCTTGAATGGAGTAATTTCCTAGTGATTCAACATGTGAATAGCGATCCTTTTGTTTCCAAATCGGTTCACTTTAATCTCCAGTAATGACTCCATGGTTTATGACTTTATAAGCAATCTCAAACTTAGTGAGATAAATAATTCTTGTACAGTTGTAGCTTATTTTAGGTGCGATTAATAAATCATCGTGACTATAGGTTCGGTTCCCGTGGCATGGTCACGATACGTAAATCCCATTCGGGTATGTATTTCATGTGACCCGACCACAACTTCTAATAATAATAAAAATAAACATGTTGTAAGTCGCGGGTGCATTTCACGTGATGCGATTCACAATGTGTACAAAAACAAATGAGTGTGCGACATCGTGACTTGTTCAAACGAATTCCATAAATACTAAAAGCGATTTTAAAAGTAAAAAAATGCACAGTAGGTTTCAAATGTATAATAAATCAGATAATTAGGCCAATTATTAATAGTTGAGCGACCGTGCTAAAACCACGGAACTTGGGAGTGCCTCACACCTTCTCTCGGGTTAACAGAATTCCTTACCCGGTCTTCTGTATTCGCGGACTGTAAAAATAGAGTCAGTTTTCTTGATTTGGAATTTAAAATACACCGGTGACTTAGGACACCATAAATTATTCCAAGTGGCGACTCTGAATCTAATAAATAATCCCATTTCGATTAATGTCACTTTAATTGGAAAAACTCCATATCCCCGCTCCATATCCCCAGAAAATAAAATCTGAGGCAACTTGTTTTGAAAAAAAAAAAAAAAGAAGAAAAAAAAATAGAAAGAAAGATGAAAAAATTAGTTAGGTCAGATATTTGAACTACGTTAGACCTGAATCCTTAAAAAAAAAAGGATACGTAGGCAGCCTTACACGGTTCGGTCCAACCAAATAAGAATTAAAAAAAACAATTCCAAAAATCCCCCGTATATAAAACTGGGGCATGAGTTTGTTTTAGTTTTTTTTAAAGAGTCGATTTCGAGAGTTGTAAGTGTACAACCCATCATATTGAGTCTACTTGGAGCCTTGTGCCGTCCCTTCTTTCTAACCCTATCCAAAAACCTTCCAAATAAAGACCTCCTAATCATCTTTCAAGAATGCCAAGAGACGCATGCAATGAGCAACAGTTGTCACACGACATAGAACACCGTCAAGTTGCTCACACAAGAAGGTAAAGAAAAAGGAAAATAAAAGAAAAATGAGAGAGTCTTACTAGTGAAAACCCTCACGGGCACTATAAGACGACGATAAGTAGAGATAAATAAATGAGAGAGGCTTGTTGAAAATCTCTCGGGGTACCACTAGTCGAAAGTGAGTTGTGAAGCTGATGTAAAGGATTGGCACGAGCAAGCCCGACTTCAAAGGTTATAAGAATAGTAAAAGGAAAGATTGGATTAGTTTGATAGATCGACCATTAAGTCCAAAATGCATATCTTGATTCATTAAGGCTAGCTATTTAAAAAACAAAAAAACTCTTCCTTATGTCCTTCTCGACATGGGCATTTCTTGTTAATATTGTTTCTTGGCATCATTGTGTCCTTCACTCTGAGTCAGTCCTTGTCAAAACAAGCAAGAAAAGATTTCAAAATCTGCTACTAACTTTTCAGTTGCACAAAGTAAATTTGGCCAGCACAGTCAGGTGTTACAGTCAACATGCCTTGAGGATTCATGCAAAGGCTTCCCCCCAAAATACCTTTGTCATCCTACTTGGCTAAAGCAAGTAAAGAAAACCTCGAGGTTGATCAGGGGCTCTGGCTCTCTGTAGTACTGAACAAGAACTATAAAGTGTGCACATCATGCAAAAGACACTTACCAGTTGTGATTCTCTCTGACAGACAAATTGCTCAAAAAGCAGAAAATCATTCAAGACATAGAAAAGGTCACCTAAGCAAAAATCTCCAGTTAGGATAACGCTGATTAAGTCACAAATACAAATGGTACTAGGTGTGAAACGATCAGGGTTGATGTAAAGCAAAAAGTCTCTTGAAACCGACTCAAGCTGATTGAGCAAAAGTCAAGCTGCCCAAGACTCAAGGCCACAAACCGACCACCACTTTTAAAATTGACAAAATTTCCTTTGTTTGAAACAGGAACAAAGCAGTGCAAGGAAAGTGGTTCAAAATAAAATTAAAAAAAGAGAAGAGAAGAGCCGACAAAGGGAAGTTTCTCAAATCTTTGCATTTATTTGTCTTGCTAGTGTGCATAAAATATTGCCATTGCTCTTCACATTTTTTCTCCTAGGATAAAAAGTCCTAGTCTGATGGATTTTCTCCCAATAAAAATCTTAGTCGGATGAATTTTTCTCCTAAGATAGAAAACCTAGTCTAATGAGTTTTCTCCTAGGATAGAAATATTAGTCTGATGAATCTTTCTCCTAAGATACAAAAAAAAAGACATAGTCTGATGAAATTTCTCCTAGGATCGAAATCTTAGTCTGATGAACTTTCTCCTATGATAGAAATCTTAGTCTGATGAATCTTTCTCTTAAGATACCAAAAAAAAAAAGAAAAGAGACCTAGTCAGATGAATTTTCTCCTAGAATTAAAATCTTAGTCTGATGAATCTTTCTTCTAAGATAACAAAAAAAGAGGACCTAATCTGATGAATTTTCTCCTAGGATCGAAATCCTAGTCTGATGAACTTTCTCCTAGGATAGAAATCTTAGTCTGATGAATCTTTCTCCTAAGATACCATAAAAAAAAGACCTAGTCTGATGAATTTTCTCCTAGGATAATAAGTTTACAAAAAAGGGAAGTCTGGATTTTAAAAAAAAGGTCAATTTTTAGTTTTGTTAAGTTATCAATCTTTAGTTTTCTTGAAATCAGGGGTCCCGCCTGGAGGATAGGGTTAGTTTTTAGTTTAGTCAAGCTTAGTTTATAGTTTTCCGCAAGCTCAATCTCAAATTTAGGAGACGCACTTCCTAGTTTGAGTTTTTCAGATTTTTATTTCTTTAGGAGACGCATACCCTAGTCGAGTCTTCAATTTTACTCTTATCATTGCATCATTCATCAATAGCATAGGTGATTTATAGTTATGCTAACAACTCACAAATCTTCCTAGTGCAAACTGGGGCAGAAAAGTTTCTTTTGTTTTGTCTATTTTATTGTAGTATCAGGCGCCCACCTGGAGAATGAGGGAATTCATTTCAAGTGTAAGTCATCAGGCACCCACCTGGAGAACGAGGGAATTTATTTCAAGTTTTAAGTCATCAGGCACCTACCTGGAAAACGAGGGAATTTATTTCAAGTTTTTAAGTCAGTAGGCGCCCATCTGGAGAATGAGGGAATTTATTTCAAGTTTTAAGTCATCAGGCGCCCACCTGGAGAACGAGGGAATTCATTTCAAGTTTTAAGTCATTATGCGCCCACCTGGAGAACGAGGGAATTCATTTCAGGTTTTAAGTCAGCATCAGGCGTCCACCTGGAGAATGAGGAAATTCATTTCAGGTGATAAGTCAACATCAGGCACCCACCTAGAAAACGAGGAAATTCATTTCAAGTTTTTAAGTCAGCAGGCGCCCACCTGGAGAATGAGGGAATTTATTTCAAATTTTAAGTCAGCATGAGGCGCCCACCGGGAGAATGAGGAAATTTATTTCAAGTGAAAGTCATCAGGTGCCCACCTGGAGAATGAGGGAATTCATTTCAAGTTTTAAGTCAGCATCAGGCGCCCACCTGAAGAACGAAGGAAGTTATTTTAGAATTCAATTCAAGTTAGAAGTAGCAGAAGCTCGCCTCAAAAATGCGAGCTGACAGTCCGAGATGACCAAAGGAAGAAGTCTCAATCCAGAAAAAAAGAAAAAAAGAAGAGAAGTGAATCCAAAATGCAGAAGCCGATGAAAGATGTGAACTGCTCAAGACATGGCTGAAGTCACAAGCTTTGCATGTCCCGTCTTGATCCGAAAAGCTGAAGAAGAAGAAAGAACTAGCACCTGCAGCTAGAAGCATCAAGGTTCAAATCACAAGTCTGCATGAAGAACCATTCAAGACTCAAGATCAAGCTTCAGAAGACTCATAGATAAGAATCTTGTAACTCGTAGCTGATAGGCTTAGTTAGTTTCTTTTTCATTTTGACTTTGGTGTAATAAGGAGCTCAGCAAGAAAGAGCAGCAGCAGCAGCAGTGAAATCACAGTGTCTCAGTAGTCCCATCTACCAAAACATCTAGAACTACACTGATTTGATTCCTTTATAGCCAAGGATATGTAGGCAACCTCTTAAGCAAGGTTCGGTCGAACTTTTCTAAAATGCTTCCCATGGAGTATCAAATGGGTAAAATTTACTCCTAATTGCTCAATTTGTATTTGCCCGAAAACTCTTCATGTTTCCGAGCAAAGAGGGGCCTTTGTGAGCACCTAATTTTTGCCCTAATATAAAATTACTCCTAAAAAATCCAAAAAATAGCTTTAAATTATTTTTCTATATTTTTACTTAGTTTGCTTTGTACGTATTCATGTTTGATGTATTTTTAAGTTGCATTTTAAATCCTAAAGAAAATACAAAAATATTTTTAATTTTTACATTTTTTAGATTTTAATTGCATAATTAATTGCATTTGTAAAACACTAAAATACCAAAAAATACATTTAGTCTACATGCATTTGTTAGCTAATTGAATTAGTTAATTGTAGAAAAATAGGTCATTAGGTTAATTTTGCAAATTAGTTAGAATTAGGAGTGTTAAATAAATTGATCAGTCTTGCAAAATACAAAGAAAGAAAAGAGAAGGCTATGGGGTCTCATTACAGCTTTGGGCCAGGTGCTTCTAGTAGTCCATTTTCCTTCCATTCGCCCCAGCCCACTACCCGTCGGCCCAATATCCACCTTCATCTCTAAAATAGACCCTAATTTCACCCTCCCTTTGGATTCTCAACACCGGACATAGAGAATCGGACCCCCCACCCTTTAGAGAACCCTAGCGCCGCCCCTTTCTCACTCTCATTCTTTCACTCTCACCTCCCTCACAGACCATACTCATAGACTCACCCCACCATCTGCAGTTTCATTTTTGAGATTGGAAATTGAGGGTAGCTAAAAAAAATAAGAGTAGTAGTTGAAAATGCTCCAAATGCCTAAAAATGCTAGTTTAGATCTGTAGCTTCAAAGAGATATTTGGTTTTCTATTGATTTGTTGGTTAATTTTTGGGCTTCTAAGAGTGATTACACTCTCAAATTGCTGCAGAGTGCTGCCGATTCACTTCATTGCCGAGCTCCAAACTCGTTGATTTTTATATATAGCCCGTATTTGGCAAATTCTGATTATCTCTCTACATCCTAGGTACATATCCCAAACTCTATATGTAAATTCTGGAATTATAGTAAAATGATCGTTTATCAGCTCCATTTGTTTTCAATCTTTAAAGTCATTGTTGCTAGTTCAAAATTGCTAGTCAGTGTTTGATCTATTGAATATGTTACTTGTTACTTCATGATTACGATTTCTATGATATGATCCTTTGTTCCTATACTTCAAGTCATTTTGTCATTCAAATTACTGAATTAAACATGTTCCTTGCCGATTTGGAATCAAATAAATATGTGTTATATCTTATGTTGAAGCATTGGTTATATACATAATTATTTTAATGACCGCATAAAGAGTGACTGGACTTTGAAAGGCAGTTGTAAAGTTACAGTTTAAGCAAAGGCTAGAATTCTCATGGTCATTATTGTAAAAGATTGGGTGTGAGGTTTATGGTTTGATTTTCTTTCCCCTTTGTTGAACTCAAAGTATATTGGTTGCTTTTGGATAAAGAATTTGACGCAATAATTTTGCATATGTTTAAATCACATCATAGGGGTATGTAACATTTGTGACTATGTATGAAACTAGTTGTATTTGGTCAAAGTCATGGATAGGTCCCTCTAAATCTCATTTCCCTTATGGCATGTTAAGTTTTCTTCCCAAAAATACAGTTGATGAATTGATTCACGGTGTGAAATGGAGTCCTTACACTGTATTAACATTTGATTCCTTGAAACAGTAGTGAGAGTGAAGTATGTTAACTCTTGAATGGAGTAATTTCCTAGTGATTCAACATGTGAATAGCGATCCTTTTGTTTCCAAATCGGTTTACTTTAATCTCCAGTAATGACTCCATGGTTTATGACGTTATAAGCAATCTCAAACTTAGTAAGATAAATAATTCTTGTACAGTTGTAGCTTACTTTAGGCGCGATTAATAAATCATTGTGACTATAGGTACGGTTCTCGTGGCATGGCCACGATACGTAAATCCCATTCGAGTGTGCATTTCATGTGACCTGACCACAACTTCTAATAATAATAAAAATAAACATGTTGTGAGTCGCGGGTGCGTTTCACGTAATGCGATTCACAATGTGTACAAAAATAAATGAGTGCGCGACATCGCGACTTGTTCAAACGAATTCCATAAATACTAAAAGCGATTTTAAAAGTAAAAAATGCACAGTAGGTTTCAAATGTATAATAAATCAGATAATTAGGCCAATTATTAATAGTTGAGCGACCGTGCTAAAATCACGGAACTTGAGAGTGCCTCACACCTTCTCCCGGGTTAACAGAATTTCTTACCCGGTCTTCTGTGTTCGCGGACTGTAAAAATAGAGTCAATTTCCTCGATTTGGAATTTAAAATACACCGGTGACTTAGGACACCATAAATTATTCCAAGTGGTGACTCTGAATCTAATAAATAATCCCATTTCGATTAATATCACTTTAATTGGAAAAACTCCCTATCCCCGCTCCCTCGGGAAAAAGGAGGTGTGACAGCTCTGGCGACACTGCTGGGGACGAGAACCCTGAATCTCTGGTTCAGGGTTCTGAATTCGAGCTTAGAATAACTGTTATGATTGGCTTTCATGATTGTCTGATTTTTATGTATTTGAGCCTAATGTGCTAAATGTCGCTTTTTCTGCTTTGATATTGTGTAAATTGTATATAAACTGCTACGAAACCCTTCTTCTCTCTGAGTCTTCTAAATCTTATGGGAAGCGTGCGCTTCGCGTGGCTTCTTTTTTGTTAGAGTCAAATCCTAATTTTAGAACGAGGTTCGGACAAGTTGCAAAGCCGGAGAAGCTTCTGTATTCCCGGTACGCTGCCTTCCCCCCCCCTCCCCCGGCTCGAGTTGTCCGCTCGGGTAAGCTAGGTCTAGAACAATACACCTAGGATTTAAATTTAGAATAACATAGCCTCATGTCGGATCCCTAGTAGGAACGTTTGTTTGCATCACGTGCATTTGACTTTGGGACTCAACACATGGGTTGGGTCCGTCCTGAACAGGTGTACTCAAATTAAAAGACCATCCTGATGCATTACATGCTACTTGTGTATTCATTTGCTTAGGGTTGTATGTTGATCGACTTCTAGAATAGGGAAAGAAAATCAAGAAGAAGAGAAAACAACAAGAGTGAGGTACGTATTTGATACATTTCAAAACTATGTCAAAATTTTGAAAAAAAAAGGGAGAGAAAATAAGCCAATATTTTCAAAATTCATATTTCCCCTATTCCGTCAAAACTGGCAGAACGACGCGGGTCTGATTCTCACCGGATGTGAGATACGTAGGCAAACCTAATCGATTTCGGCCCACATTTTTTAAAAATCCAAAAATATTTTTCTTTAATTCCTTCTTTAGGAGTTTTTCTTTAGAAAATTCCAAACAAATAAAAAATAAGAAATTTTAAACCAAAATATATTTTATTTGTAGGAGTCTTTCATTAGAAAAAGAAAACAAATGAAATCAAAATCCAAAAAAATATTTTCTACCTTTTTTTAGAAGTCTTTTTCCCAAAATTCAAAAACAAAAAATCAAAAATACAAAAAATATTTTCTTTCTTCTTTAGAAGTCTTTTTTTTCAATTTTTTTTTTAAAAAAAAGAATTTAAAAAAATCAAAAAACTAAAATCAAAAATCCAAAAATATTTTCTTTCCTCTTTAAAGCCTTTCTTTCAAAAATTTAACAAAAAACAATTGCGAAAAATACATATTCTTTTCCTAAATGCTTTCATTGTCTAAGTGTTTTCAAAAGTAAAAAAAAGTGTTAGCTTATTTACCTATTCATAATCCTCCCGAACTACGCACGATCTGATTCATGTTCCCACATGATATGTAGGCAAACCACATCAGGTTCGATCGACCGACCAAAAAAACAATAAAAAAATAAAAAAAAAAGGATGATGATAATAAGGACCGATTGAGTCCATTCTAACGTGTCTCTTGTTTTGAATTATAGAAGAAAGTTTGAGGTGATCGGTTTGTGGTAAGCTATCAACACAAGATCCAAAGGAAAAATGTCATTGGCAACTGACATTGAAGCTGTTACGAGTGGTCAAGACACTCAAGGTCAGAGGGTTCAACAAGAATCTACTATGGTTGAGGAAAATAGAATACTGAAACAGTAAATGACTGAAATGTGTCAAGCATCGGCCAATGGTCAAGGACCACCTCTTTCTCATGTTTTCCCAAAATTCACACTCATCTCGACTATTACCACTCATGTCTCATTGTCTGATCGATCCTATCCATTTGGGTTCAGTCTTTATCCCAACTATATGACTACAACTGGAACTATTGTTGCGCGCTCCCAAAGTGTGACATTGACAACCAATCAGACAATCACTGTTGTTATGCCCGTTTTCACTATCCCACAGCCAACAATGGTACAAAAGAAAAGTCATGAGTCACAATTTGCTACCTAGCAAGAACTATACCATTCTCCTGAGTACCACTCGTACCTATTTGATCTTCCTTCAAAGATTGAGAAGCCTACCCGAAAGATGGCACAAGAAGAATTGACCAAAAGAGTGAAAAGCTTAGAACAAAAGTTGAAAAACATACAAGGGTCGGCAAGTCAGAAGAGTATTGCCTTCAAGGATCTATGTATGTTCCCCGGTGTTCGTTTGCCACTTGGTTTCAAGACTCCCAAATTTGAAAAATATGATGGACATGGAGACCCCATAGCCCACCTGAAAAGGTATTGCAAACAGCTAAGAGGTGTGGAGGGAAAAGAAGAACTAGTAATGGTTTATTTCAAGGAAAGCCTGACAGGGGTAGCCTCTGAATGGTTTATAGATCAAGAAACCTCTCATTGGCATGTTTGGGATGATAGGGCCTAGGCCTTTGTCAAACAGTTTCAATACAACATTGATATCGCCCCAGACTACAATTCCCTTTCAAACCTGAAGAAGAAACCAACTGAAAGTTTCAGGGAATATGCCATTAAATGGAGAGAGCAAGCGGCTAGAGTTAAGCTACTCATGGATGACCACGAGCTAATCACTGTCTTCCTTCAGGCTCAAGAGCCAGATTATTTTCAAAATATGATGTCCGCGGTGGGCAAATCCTTCTCGGAAGCAATCAAAATTGGGGAAATGGTTGAGAATGGCCTTAAGACAGGCAAAATTATAAGTCAAGCAGTTCTCAAAGCTGCAACTCAGGCTGTCCAGATTGAATCTGATAATTTTAGTGACACGAATGAGAAGGATGAAGAAACCATGATGACAATAAGGTCGAGAAGAGGTCCTAGGAGAACATCTCGAAGGTATGAGCAGCCTCATCAGGTTTCCGATGATTCCCTTGAGCACTACTATCCACCTCAGAACCCATAATACTCTATTGCTCCACTTCAGTATGTTGTCCAGCCACCAAGACACCCCAGAAGGCGAGCACCAGCACCGCAAAATCTCCAACAACTTCCATAAAATTTTCAAGTGCCCTATAACCCACATCCAAGCCAGGGGTATAGAGGGGAACAAAGGTTGAAAGATAATTTTACACCAATAGGAGAGTCCTATGCAAGTGTGTTTGAGAAATTAAAGCATTATGACATGATTGCACCTATTCCTCCAAATCATGTGGACCCATATGCAAGAAGCTTTGACCCTTCTAAAAGGTATGAATACCATTCCAATTGCCCAGGGTCACAATGTTGAAAGTTGTCGGGATTTGAAAAGAGAAATAGAAAGGATGATCCAGGAAAAACTGATTGTGATCCAAGATAACGACACCCAGAATATCACGCAGAATCCTTTACATGCACATGATGATGCACACTTTGTGGGGATGATGTGTGGTGACATGGAGTATGAGAATCCTCTCGAGAACTTGCCGACTGAAATTGGAGAAGGCCATGGTGATTCTGATGAGCAAATTTGTGGCTAAATGTCAAGCTTAGCAATTGAAAAGCCATTCCCTCCTCACCAGGGAGGAATCTTGGTAGCTTGTTTTGATGTTTTTTCTATTATCTGGGTTATTCTAGGGTTTGATCCAAATTTTATTTGTTTGATTGAGTCAAACCCTTCTATCCCTCTATTTTGTTTGTGTGAGTCTTGTTTGTCCGTTTTGTTGCTATTTTCATTAGCCGGGTTATTTAAGGGTTGTAACTCGGATTTTAGGTTGTTTATCTTTTTGTTTACTCAATGAAATATAGTTTGTCCTTTTGTGTCATTCCATGCTTAGTTCTTTTCCAGCTAGTTTTAGTGATATGACATGCATGCGGAATTTTTGGCCAGATCTTAGAAAACTGATTTAAGCTGGAATTGGATAAATGAGAAAAAGGAACTTTTGGGGATGAATAAAGAGTTGAAATACTTTGGAATTAAGCTCGAATAAAATGACCCGAGGAGGTTAATGATCTTTACCTTCAAATCATTGTGAAGATCGGGTTTGAGAAAGAATCAATTGAAGTTTGTTGGAAAGTTTGACATTAAGGGATGGAAAGTGTCTTTCGACCACGACAAACCAAGAAGACAAACATGGTCATCAATGTTGTGACCGCAAAAGGATACTATGTTTGGCGTTCTTGAGGCAGGGAGGCCCTTTTTCTGCTACCCAAACACTTTATACCCTTTGTTACCCCTTTTGAGCCTGTGTTATTTTCTTCAACCACCCTCTTTTGGAATCATGTATAGAGTTAAAAGTCCAAAAAAAAATGAAAAAAATAAAATAAAAGTCCATGCCCCAAGAATACAAACTGGGACAACTCTTAGAAAGTTCAAAAAAAAAAAAAAGAGCAGTCAAAGTCCATGTCCCCAGAAAATTAAAGCTAAGGCAACTTGTTTTGAAACAAAAAAGAAGAAAAAAAAATAGAAAGAAAGATGAAAAAATTAGTTAGGTCAGATGTTTGAACTATATTAGACCTGATTCCTTAAAAAAGGATACGTAGGCAGTCTTACACGGTTCGGTCCAACCAAATAAGAATTCAAAAAAAAAAATCCAAAAATCCCCAGTATATAAAACTGGGGCATGAGTTTGTTTTAGTTTTTTTTAAAGAGTCGATTCCGAGAGTTGTAAGTGTACAACCCATCATATTGAGTCTACGTGGAGCCTTGTGCCGTCCCTTCTTTCCAACCCTATCCAAAAACCTTCCAAATAAAGACATCCTAATCAACTTTCAAGAATGCCAAGAGATGCATGCAATGAGCAACAGTTGTCACAAGACATAGAACACCGTCAAGTTGCTCACACAAGAAGGCAAAGAAAGAGGAAAATAAAAGAAAAATAAGAGAGTCTTACTAGTAAAAACCCTCCCGGGCACTGTAAGGCGACGGTAAGTAGAGATAAATAAATGAGAGAGGCTTGTTGAAAATATCTCGGGGCACCACTAGTCGAAAGTGAGTTGTGAAGCTGATGTAAAGGATTGGCACGAGCAAGCCCGACTTCAAAGGTCATAAGAATAGTAAAAGGAAAGATTGGATTAGTTTGATAGATCGGCCATTAAGTCCAAAATGCATACCATGATTCATTAAGGCTAGCTATTTAAAAATAAACTCTTCCTTATGTCCTTCTCGACATGGGCATTTCTTGTTAATATTGTTTCTTGGCATCATTGTGTCCTTCACTCTGAGTTAGTCCTTGTCAAAACAAGCAAGAAAAGATTTCAAAATCTGCTACTAACTTTTCAGTTGCACAAAGTAAAAATACCATTGTCAGCCTACTTGACTAAAGCAAGCAAAGATAACCTCGAGGTTGATCAGGGGCTCTGGCTCTCTGTAGTACTGAACAAGAACTATGAAGTGTGCACATCATGCAAAAGATACTTACCAGTTATGATTCTCTCTGACAGACAAATTGCTCAAAAAGCAGAAAGACATTCAAGACATAGAAAAGATCACCTAAGCAAAGATCTCCAGTTGGGATAAGGCTGATTGAGCCACAAATACAAATGGTACTAGGTGTGAAACGATCAGGGTTGATGTAAAGCAAAAAGTCTCTTGAAACTGACTCAAGCTGATTGAGCAAAAGCCAAGCAGCCCAAGACTCAAGGCTACAAACCGACCACCACTTTTAAAACTGACAAAATTTTCTTTGTTTGAAATAGGAACAAAGCAGTGCAAGGAAAGTGGTTCAAAAGAAAAAAAAGAGAAGAGAAGAGCCGACAAATGGAAGTTTCTCAAATCTTTGCCTCTATTTGTCTTGCTAGTGTGCATAAAATATTGCCATTGCTCTTCACATTTTTTCTCCTAGGATAAAAATTCCTAGTCTGATGGATTTTCTCCCAATAAAAATCTTAGTCGGATGAATTTTCTCCTAAGATAGAAAACCTACTCCTAGGATCGAAATCTTTGTCTGATGAACTTTCTCCTAGGATAGAAATCTTAGTCTGATGAATCTTTCTCCTAAGATACCAAAAAAAAAGAAAAGAGACCTAGTCAGATGAATTTTCTCCTAGAATCAAAATCTTAGTCTGATGAATCTTTCTCCTAAGATAACAAAAAAAGAGGACCTAATCTGATGAATTTTCTCCTAGGATCGAAATCCTAGTCTGATGAATCTTTCTCCTAAGATACCATAAAAAAAAAAAGACCTAGTCTGATGAATTTTCTCCTAGGATAATAAGTTTTAAAAAAAGGGAAATCTGGATTAAAAAAAAGGTCAATTTTTAGTTTTGTTAAGTTATCAATCTTTAGTTTTCTTGAAATCAGGGGTCCCGCCTGGAGAATAGGGTTAGTTTTTAGTTTAGTCAAGCTTAGTTTATAGTTTTCCGCAAGCTCAATCTCAAATTTAGGAGACGCACTTCCTAGTTTGAGTTTTTCAGATTTTTATTTCTTTAGGAGACGCATACCCTAGTCGAGTCTTCAATTTTACTCTCATCATTGCATCATTCATCAATAGCATAGGTGATTTATAGTTATGCTAACAACTCACAAATCTTCCTAGTGCAAACTGGGGCAGAAAAGTTTCTTTTGTTTTGTCTATTTTGTTGTAGTATCAGGCGCCCACCTGGAGAATGAGGGAATTCATTTTAAGTTTTAGTCATCAGGCGCCCACCTGGAGAACGAGGGAATTTATTTCAAGTTTTAAGTCATCAGGCACCCACCTGGAAAACGAGGGAATTTATTTCAAGTTTTTAAGTCAGTAGGTGCCCACCTGGAAAACGAGGGAATTTATTTCAAGTTTTTAAGTCAGCAGGCGCCCACCTGGAGAACGAGGGAATTCATTTCAGATTTTAAGTCAGCATCAGGCGTCCACCTGGAGAATGAGGGAATTCATTTCAAGTGATAAGTCAACATCAGGCACCCACCTGGAAAATGAGGAAATTCATTTCAAGTTTTTAAGTCAGTAGGCGCCCACCTGGAGAATGAGGAAATTTATTTCAAATTTTAAATCAGCATCAGGCACCCACCTGGAGAATGAGGGAATTCATTTCAAGTGTAAGTCATCAGGTGCCCACCTGGAGAATGAGGGAATTCATTTCAGGTTTTAAGTCAGCATCAGGCGCCCACCTGAAGAACGAAGGAAGTCATTTTAGAATTCAATTCAAGTTAGAAGTAGGAGAAGCTCGCCTCAAGAATGCGAGCTGATAGTCCGAGATGACCAAAGGAAGAAGTCTCAATCCATAATAAAAGAAAAAAAGAAAAGAAGTGAATCCAAAATGCAGAAGCCGATGAAAGATGTGAACTGCTCAAGACATGGCTGAAGTCACAAGCTTTGCATGTCCCGTCTTGATCCGAAAAGATGAAGAAGAAAGAACTAGCACCTGCAGCTAGCAAGCATCAAGGTTCAAATCAAAAGTCCGCATGAAGAACCATTCAAGACTCATAGATAGGAATCTTGTAACTCGTAGCTGATAGGCTTAATTAGTTTCTTTTTCATTTTGACTTTGGTGTAATAAGAAGCTCAACAAGAAAGAGCAGCAGCAGCAACAGTGAAATCACAGCGTCTCAGTAGTCCCATCAACCAAAACATCCAGAACTACACTGACTTGATTCCTTTATAGCCAAGGATATGTAGGCAACCTCCGAAGCAAAGTTCGGTCGAACTTTTCTAAAATGCTTCCCATGGAGTATCAAACGGGCAAAAATTACTCCTAATTGCTCACTTTGTCTTTGCCCGAAAACTCTTCATGTTTTCGAGCAAAGAGGGGCTTTTGTGAGCACCTAATTTTTGCCCTAATATAAAATTACTCCTAAAAAATCCAAAAAATAGCTTTAAATTATTTTTCTATATTTTTACTTAGTTTGCTTTGTACGTATTCATGTTTGATGCATTTTTAAGTTGCATTTTAAATCCTAAAGAAAATACAAAAATATTTTTAATTTTTACATTTTTTAGATTTTAATTGCATAATTAATTGCATTTGTAAAACACTAAAATACCAAAAAATACATTTATTCTACATGCATTTGTTAGATAATTGAATTAGTTAATTGTAGAAAAATAGGTCATTAGGTTAATTTTGCAAATTAGTTGGAATTAGGAGTGTTAAATAAATTGATTAGTCTTGCAAAATACAAAGAAAGAAAAGAGAAGGCTATGGGGACTCATTACAGCTTTGGGCCAGGTGCTTCTAGTGGCCCATTTTCCTTCCATTCGCCCCAGTCCACTACCCGTCGGCCCAATATCCCCCTTCATCTCTAAAATAGACCCTAATTTCACCCTCACTTTGGATTCTCAACACCAGACATAGAGAATCGGACCCCCCACCCTTTAGAGAACCCTAGCGCCGCCCCTCTCTCACTCTCATTCTTTCACTCTCACCTCCCTCACAGACCATACTCATAGACTCACCCCACCATCTGCAGTTTCGTTTTTGAGATTGAAAATTGAGGGTAGCTAAAAAAACAAGAGCAGTAGTTGAAAATGCTCCAAATGCCTAAAAATGCTAGTTTAGATCTGTAGCTTCAAAGAGCTATTTGGTTTTCTGTTAATTTGTTGGTTAATTTCTGGGCTTCTAAGAGTGATTACACTCTCAAATTGCTGTAGAGTGATGCCGATTCACTTCATTGTCGAGCTCCAAACTCGTTGATTTTTATATATAGCCCGTATTTGGCAAATCCTGATTATCTCTCTACATCCTAGGTACATATCCCAAACTCTATATGAAAATTCTGGAATTATAGTAAAATGATCATTTATCAGCTCCATTTGTTTTCAATCTTCAAAGTCACTGTTGCTAGTTCAAAATTGCTAGTCCGTGTTTGATCTATTAAATATGTTACTTGTTACTTTATGATTACGATTTCTATGATATGATCCTTTGTTCTTTTACTTCAAGTCATTTTGGCATTCAAATTACTGAATTAAACATGTTCCTTGCCGATTTGGAATCAAATAAATATGTGCTATATCTTATGTTGATGCATTGGTTATATACATAATTATTTTAATGACCGCATAAAGAGTGACTGGACTTTGAAAGGCAGTTGTAAAGTTACAGTTTAAGCAAAGTCTAGAATTCTCATGGTCATTATTGTAAAAGATTGGGTGTGAGGTTTGTGGTTTGATTTTCTTTCCCCTTTGTTGAACTCAAAGTATATTGGTTGCTTTTGGATAAAGAATTTGACGCAACAATTTTGCATATGTTTAAATCACATCATATGGGTATGTAACATTTGTGACTATGTATAAAAACTAGTTGTATTTGGTCAAAGTCATGGATAGGTCCCTCTAAATCTCATTTCCCTTATGGCATGTTAAGTTTTCTTCCCAAAAATGCAGTTGATGAATTGATTCACGGTGTGAAATGGAGTCCTTACACTATATTAACATTTGATTCCTTGAAACAGTAGTGAGAGTGAAGTATGTTAACTCTTGAATGGAGTAATTTCCTAGTGATTCAACATGTGAATAGCGATCCTTTTGTTTCCAAATCGGTTTACTTTAATCTCCAGTAATGACTCCATGGTTTATGACTTTATAAGCAATCTCAAACTTAGTGAGATAAATAATTCTTGTACAGTTGTAGCTTACTTTAGGCGCGATTAATAAATCATCGTGACTATAGGTACGGTTCCCGTGGCATGGCCACGATACGTAAATCCCATTCGGGTGTGCATTTCATGTGACCTGACCACAACTTCTAATAATAATAAAAATAAACATGTTGTAAGTCGCGGGTGCGTTTCACGTGATGCGATTCACAATGTGTACAAAAATAAACGAGTGCGCGACATCGCGACTTGTTCAAACGAAGTCCATAAATACTAAAAGCGATTTTAAAAGTAAAAAATGCACAGTAGGTTTTAAATGTGTAATAGATCAGATAATTAGGCCAATTATTAATAGTTAAGCGACCGTGCTAAAACCACGGAACTCGGGAGTGCCTCACACCTTCTCCCGGGTTAACAGAATTCCTTACCCGGTCTTCTGTGTTCGCGGACTATAAAAATAGAGTCAATTTACTCGATTTGGGATTTAAAATACACCGGTGACTTGGGACACCATAAATTATTCCAAGTGACGACTCTTAATCTAATAAATAATCTCATTTCGATTAATGTCACTTTAATTGGAAAAACTCCCTATCCCCGCTCCCTCGGGAAAAAGGAGATGTGACAGGTTTAATGTTTACATTTGCAAAGCCTCAAATTGGGAGTTTCTCAAGTGATCATATTCAAGAAGCCATGGATAATATGGATATCCATATTATCCGCCGGTGTTAACCCATTTTTTATCCATATTAAATATGGGTCGGATCGGATAATTTATTCATTTTTGCATTTACCCATTTTCGACTCGCTCATATCCGACCCGATCCTAGCTGCGGTGATAAATCCACCTCAAAACTCAACCTAGGTTAACCAGCAGAATCATTTACTCTTGTACTAACTCCAAATTGTAACTTCAAGCTTTAAAACAAACTTGTTATTCACTATAGTCATACAATATTTGTATTCCGTGAATCAAAAAATAAAAAGGGGCATGACTTACAGAGATAGCAGGTATTGAAATTTAATTAGGTTCTTAATTAAGAAGTCCTTATTTGCAGCCAATGGAACCCTGAGCTCAGTTGCAGTTGATGTAGAAAACTCCGCAGAACTAGAATCAGATTCTTCTATTAGATGTCAATCAGTGTGAATATTACAATTGAGGAGGATTATTTTGAATAATCCATTATGTTTATCATAAGTAAAAATTACCCTGGTCCCATGTCAAGAATGAAAAATATGGTGAAATTAGTGCTTTGGTTTTAATTGTTGCAAGTTGATTTTTGCTTCTTTTTTTTTTAGTTCCATATAATCTAGAATTTTATTACTAACATTTATTTAATCTAAGTTATAGACAATTAGACATAGATAAAAATTGAGTTTTGACATATCTCAATGTAATTTAACAAATTTAGTATGTAATTGAAAACCTTCTATTTAAGTTGTCAATCTATACTTTCTATGAATTACTACTACTATTAACTTTTAAGTAGTATGATAATGTAAACATCCTTTATAATATCATTAATTGTGTAAGATCTTTATTTATTTTTTATAAGCTCATTGGGATTGGTCGGAAGTTTTTTCCATAAAGTAACAACTGTTAGTAGAAAAAATAATTCCATAATAATCATGGTTGAAATCCCACTTCAAGTAAAAAGGGGCGGTGGTTTTCTTATAAATCCCACTAAAAGTAGAATAAGGAAGTAGGTCTTTTTTATTCCGTAAATAGCAAATGTTAGCTTATTATTACGTACATCTACAAGAAAGCATACCTTTATAAGTCTACAATAGGGTTACCGTGCCATTATCAAGGGAAATTTTTTCCCTACTTTTACTTTCGTGTTTCGTATATTGATAGCAAGTATCAGAAACGGTGTTAATACACAAAAAGGCTATGAAGCTGCAACAAACTATTTATATTCTTGAAAGAATTCCAAGTTTGGTCCGGTTTATGCTTGCCTTTTTCCAAGTTCTTTATGAAGAGATCGATGGAGATTATGAGACTAATGAGACACCATATTAATTGATAGGATGTTAAATTTTTACGATCATCTCATTTAAAAATTTATGCTAATTATTTAATTATATTATATCTTAACACGCCTCTCATGTATGACTGTACGTAATTCTCTTTTTATGAGCTAAACACCTTGCAGTGATATTTGTTTGTTTTTGTATTACGTTTAATTTGTGCGATCAACTATTTAAAAGTTTAAATTGTTAGAGAAAATACTCTTTTAATTAGTATTTAATTATATAATTGAATATAGGGAGATCCATGATGCAGCAAGTTCTTATTATGTAGCAGCTAAGAAGCATTTTCAAATCCAATATATGAGAGGGATTTGAGATTATCAACCTGTTATTTTAAAGCATATTAATATATTGTGTAAAATAATAAAGTATAGGTAATTTCTGTCTGTTCCTTATTTTCTTATTAAATCTTCTTTTAGGGTATTAGCTACTAAGGAAATGTCATAACTGCTGCATGATTCAAAATAAAGTAGGGAAAATAAGAGATGAGTTGGCACCTCTCTTTGGCCAAGGATCCTATTTATCTATTTTCTTATTTATTTATTTTTTGGATTATTCCCCAATAATTCTAAATATTTTGGTTTTCTTCTCCTTCCCTAATTCCTATGATTAATGTCTATTAATGTGTAATTACACTAAATATCACTCCTATTACATTACTAGCAATTCCAATAGTCAGTTTCCCAATCTCCACCTTAATTGCTCTAATTACTCTCTTTTCCCACTTTAATGTACTCCCTCCGTTCACTTTTACTTATCCATTATGGACTTTGCACACCCCTTAAGAAATAATAAATAAAGTGCATAATTTACTATGATATCCATACTAATTGATGCATATTTTTAATGGATTTGAGAAAATGATTTGAAATGAGTAATTAATATTGTGGGTTCTCTTGATGTGTTAAAAATGACAAGTAAAAGTGAAAATCTATTTTTAAAATACTGAACAAGTAAAAGTGAACGGATGGAGTATTCTTTAATCTTTGTATATATAAGCCAAACAAGATAAGGAGAGTTGGCATTCGTTTGATATTCTATTTGTTCTTTTGGATTTCAATTCTAACCATTTTCATTTTCTTCTCGACATATTTTATTTTCTTCTTTAAAATTTTTTATCTTCCTCAATTTCTTTGACCTCTCATGTCAGCTTATTAATAGTATTGTAATTTTTTTAATTTAAATGAAGGTGTTACTTGAAGAAAATATTATATATTGGATGATGAGAGTAAAAGGCAGTCGATTCTGGTGGAAAATCTTTATCTATATAAGATAGATATTTTCAGCATTTAAACTATAAAGTTAAATTTCTTCTCTCTTTTTTCCATTTCAAGATCGTTTTAATTTAAACTTTATATTTATCGAATATTGAGTGAATTTCGCTTACCTCCTAAACCTTTTGTGTCTAGAAAAACGGATCTCTAACCTAGAACTCTAAGTGAATTCATAGAATGAGATCATCAACACCATAATTTTTTTAAAAATTTCAAAATTTTCCAAAGGTAAAAAAACACCCTATATGGATTATAATACTTTTAATATATGAAAATGAAAAAAAAAACAACGAACCTAATAGTATCGTATATTTGAATATTATATTCTAGTTAACAATACCTCATATCCACTTTTTGAATAAAAGAGAAACCTTGAGCTAGTATTCTCTAGTGATTTTCAAAATTTTAATATTGTAGAATTGCATATTGTATAGGTCAAAATTTGCCTCAATGGGATTTAGCATGGAGTGGTATTATGGAAAGTGATGTGGCCGAGGTCAACTAGTGGACAACGGGACTCGTAGCCGGGCGGTCAATAACGACCGAGGTCAAATATCAAGGACGGTACTAACGGCTAGTTTTTGTAATAGGCTATTTAAGGAAATATTCCACTGAATATTCTATGTACTGGTACTTTTAGGGTTGACTAGGGACATGTCCCATATAAATAGAAAAGGGAGATCAAGGGGGAAAAGCATGAAATATTTTCTTTATGATAAGAATAATTTTTGAGAAGAAAACTCTCTCTAGAAAAAATACAAACGCTACCTTTCGAATAAGATTCTACCATCCATTATTCCGGATTTTTCCATCAGATATGAGAATAGTTCCAATATTCCAGGATTTGTCTATCACTCATCACTGTCGGAAAGAAGAATCATCCACCTCATTCGATATTGGGTGAATCATTCTCCTTATTTACGTTAATGCCATTTATTGTTATTTATTGCTTGATATTCTTCCATCATTACTCCTCTTGAAATATTAAATGTACATTGTATTTAACCCCCACTAACTCTATCATGCGTTATTTGTGTTAGCTAGTTATAAATTCAGGGATATTAATATCAACTAGGCTTAATCCCTCATTCTCCTAGATCTATAACTAGCACAGTTTACAAAAAAAAAAAAAAAAAACAAAGCTTCTTTTTACTTGTACACATGAATCAGACATGGCAGGTAATGGAGAAGAAAGGACGAAGGCTGTAGCCGATCTCACCACCAACCTCTTGAACACCATCAATGAGGTTTCTGAAACAGAAGGTGAGGATATAACGCCCAACACCTCCCCCAGGCGAGTTGGGTCGCCCCTCCCCCACGGCAGTATCACAACATCCCGTGGTAAAGGAGCTTCTACGTCCACGACGGAAGAGGCGCCAGCAGCAGTATAAAAACCACTCGAGGCTTGGCTAACAAACACGCTAACCAGCATCCTCGACAATCCCGCTCAGGAGGCAGCTAGAGAAAACACAAGGACTAGCATTACACCGACAACGGCCGAGCAGCACGACCCTCTCCCTCCAGTAACAGGTATCACTGACAACGTTAATAATGCAGGTGACGACACCCTCACTGTAATTCTGAGGAAGATGCAAGAAATGAAAAATGAGAACAAAATGCTTCGGGGCCAAATTAAAGAGCATCAAGAAAGAGTCGACAAAATACCGGGTGCTCCAAAACTCTTGCCAAAAAGAGATGTTGGTCGGTTCATTGAGCAACCCTACAGTGATGAAGCCGCCCTGCATTCCATACCCAAACCCTTCAAAATGCCGCCTTATCTGAAAATATTTGATGGTACGATCGACCCCGAAGATCATGTGACTCACTATGTCACTGAGGTAAAAGGCAATGATCTCGCCAAAGAATAAGTATCCTCCATCTTGTTGAAAACGTTCGGCGAGACCCTCACCGGAGGAGCATTAACTTGGTATTCACAACTACCACACGTTCCATCGAAACGTTCGAAGAGATGGCCGATAAGTTCGTAACGGCCCATGCTGGGGCCAAAAAGGCGGAGGCAAGAGTGAACGATATATTTGCCATCAAACAATCGCCCGGAAAGGGATTGAGGGACTTTCTCGCTCGATTCAACCGAGTAAGGATGACCTTACTGAATGTATTGGAAGGAATGGCTGTAACAGGTTTCCAAAACGGGCTGAACAGGAATGGCTCAAGGGCGACCAGAAAATTATTAAGTTGGCTTATGAAATATCCTCTAACAACTTAGGATGAAATACACAACGCCTACTGTGTTGAGGTCCGTGTAGACGAAGATGACCTGAATGGGCTAACTCATCAGTTGATCTCGGTGTAGGCCGTATCCAGGAAGGATCGAAGAAATTATGCCATGAGGGAACTTGCAACTCCACGACCTAACAGAGAAAGGCATCATCCATAAATCAAAAGTGCCATCATGCTCCCCTCCGTCCACGAAGAGGGCCCATCTAGACCAAGGACAGGGACTCACCAGAACTAGAGAAGTATGTCCCATTTATTATCCGCTCACAATTTTTGTGTGTCATCTTCATAAATAGTCTACGTATTGGAGAAGCTCGGACCAAAAGTAAAGTGGCCACAAAATATGAGGTCATACCCAAGCACCAGAAAGTCAAACGCCCTCTGCGAGTTCCACCAAGAGTAAGGTCACAAAACTGAGGATTGCATCGCCCTAAAGCAGGAGGTCGTAAACATGCTTCACCAAGGACACCTCAAAGAATTGCTGAGCGATCGAGGGAAGACCAACTTCACCCGAGGACGTGAACACCACCAGGGACCGTCGAAACCACCCTTACCGACTCGCATAATTCAAATGATCATCGGAGGCGGTGACAATGCTTCAATCAACAGCGTAACGTTCACCACATCCCACAAGATCAAACGGTCGATCACTTACGAACGGTATGACGAACTCGAAGAAAGTATCATCTTCGATAAGTCAGATACCCACGGTTTCATTTTCCCTCACTATGATGCGCTTGTTATCACTTTACGAATATTAGATACATATGTAAGACTCATTATGGTGGACGATGGGAGCGGCGCATGCATTATCTACCCTTGAGTACTTGCACAAATGAAACTCGAGGATGAGATAGTGTCGCGCTGCATCACGCTAACATGCTTTAACAATGCAGTTGAACTAATGTCTGGAGAAAATCCAAATCCTAGTGTGTCAGAGTTCACAAGGGTCTCAAATGGACCCCGAGCAGTGCTCACACTAGGGAGGTCAATAGAGAGAGTTTTGGTGGCCTTGGCTTTCAGCTGGCCAAGAGTGATAGATTCAGAATAGTGTAGGTAACAAATGAGAGTGAGAGAACAGTGATCAAATGATAGGACTTGAAGAGGTGCACTTATATTTTAGAAGCAAACATGACATGGGTAATTAAACAAAGAACATTCAAGTAAAGAGAATCAAAAAAACTCAAAAGACAGGTTGATATCACAAGTTCAAACGCTTAGAAGATTGGACAGAAAACATTTTTTGTAGAAAGTAGGGGAATTAGGTTTTATGAGATTACTAACATACATAGGCACTCAATGCCAAGCACTAACTTAAAGGAGTTAAAACCTAGGGGGTTCAAATTATGTTAGGCATCCATCACAATATCAGAAAGACAGATATGCCAACTTACATTATGACAAAAACAGTATCAAACATTGTAAGTAAACACAAATTAAGATAGCTACTCTAAAGGTCCCAACTAATCACTAAAGATACAGGATTAAGCATATCAAAGGCATAGTGAGTGACAAAATAGCATGAGAGCAGGTCACAGCTAGAGTGAAGGTCTCAACATAGATTAGAGTATATTCTATTACAAGAATTCAGAACAAAGAAGGGTAGCCACTCATGCCAGGCAGTAAAGGTAAATACTCAGATACTAACATACGAGCTTAAGAGTGTCCAAATTGTTCCAGTTAAGCATGTACAAATAACATATCTCAGAACTGAAAATTTTAAGTAAAATCAAAAGCTAAAAAGTTCAGATCATAAACAAGTTCAATTCTCACAAGGTTGCACACAGAGAAAGCCCAGAAACACATTAGATCATGGAATTTCAGAGGTGTGAGTACACAAGACATGAACACAGAAGAACGAAATTGTAAAAAACAAAGCCAGGAGACTTACGAGTTACCAGTTGAATAAACATACAACAAGAAAGAAAAAACTCCACAGTACTCTGAATACCAACAAAGAACAAGAACCCAGAATCTGAATGCATCAGAGTTCCCAAAGGCTTCAGATGAACCGCAGGCAGTACTCGCACCAAGAAAAGTTAAAAAATTGAATTCTGGTAGCCTTGGCTTTCAACCGGCCAATAACCAAAATATAGAACAAGAGAATCAGAGAATGATAGAACAATAGCTTCAGTTTTTAGTGAACCTTCTGATGTTTCATCCCCTTCAAATGGGAGTGGGGAGGGATTTATATAGTGGTTAAATCAGACGAGTAAATAGGGAAAGAAGTCAATCAAACATAAACAAGGAAAGGAAAAATATACATGCAATCATAAAGCGACCAGTAAAGGAAAGAAATCGAAAATCACACCCTAATTAGGGTTCAACGTTTGAAAATCCGTCTACTGGTATGAGAAATCAGCTATTCTTCCGTGTATATGGACGAGATATTGTCCAGATCTTAGCGATTGAAGTTGAACGAGCCCGAATCTGAGAGATGGTACTTGCCAAGTTTAGGCAAGTACTAAGTGACACCATAGTCTTGCAAGTAATACTGAGGTAACACGTAAAAGGTAAGAAATCACGGAAGGAATCCATGATTGAGACGAATTCGAAGAAGTTTGAGGGGGCGGCTAGGGGTTTCAGAAGGAGGGAGGAGTGTTTAGAGGCGGCTGATGAAGGAAAATGGGGATTAGGGTTTGGGTGAGGGGATATAAGGAGAGTGGGGGTTTTAATTCGGGCCGTTGATCATTTGAGATCAACTACCAAGATTAAGATGAAGGTGGGGCAGGTTATTATAAACGGGTTGTGCCCGGATTTTTAAAGGGTCGTTTGGGCTGCTGAGGTTATTGGGCCAGGGATTCATTTGGACCTTAATTGGTCCGAAATTAATCCCAATTTTGGGCCAGATTTTAAAATAGGAAATTAAGAGGAAAATAATTTAATAAAAAATAGTTAAATAAACTATAAAAATTCTATTTATGCAAATTAATACTTTAAAACAATAGTAGAAGATTATAAAAACGTAAGATATTATTTTGACCTTGAATAAAATGACAAATGTAATAAAAATTGTAAAATATAGGCTATATTTACAAGATTGTGCAAATAGCTTAAAAATACTAATGTAATTATATAAGAATGAAGTAAAAATATTTGAAACGTGTATTATAGATGCAAAAATAATAATTTAAAGTAATTAAGTCATCACAAAATAATTTGAAGGAGTAATTAATAAGTATTCAAGTAATTTAAATGTAAGGAAAAATCAATTTTAAAGCTCTAAAAATTATGAAAAATCATAGAAAATGCCTGTATAGATTTTGTAAACTAAATAATGATGCAAAATAATGTTTTGAAAGGTATATATACTATTTGAAAAAATATGAGGGCAAAATTGGGTATCAACACTCGGTGAAGACTCTTCGTCTATTAAATGAAGCAAGGGAGAGGCCGGAGTCTCTGGTATTGAAGCCGTCGAAGATCGAGCCGATCTAGCCAAAACCGGAGGCTGAATAGAAGTGGATGGCCCAGAAAGCTTGGCCACAGTCACAACAGAGGCGGACCCCGTTGTAGTGTTCATCTAGCGAAACGCAGGAGTAGGGGCCTTCGACCTCCTCGAGGATCCCCGGGCTAAAACCAAAAGAGAAGAAAAAGAAGATTAAGAGGTCGATCCCCACAAAACAATAAGAAGCAAGCAACCAGAAGGCCACGACAATAAAGATTCAAAACGGGTAAACTCACTGGTCACTGAAATCTTAGGTCTGAACTTCTTGATAAAGGCCAGCCATTCGTGAATCCTCGCCGTGTGAGGCAAGACCTTACTAACCCATCCATGAATATCCGCAACCAAAGAAGGGGTCGAAGTCTCAGCTGAATGAAGAAAGGGCAGAGTGTTTAGTCTACAATCAAAATGAACAAAAAAAGCGCTTAGTAGTAGCTAAGCCAGATCAGACGATTTTCTTTATCGTCCATCTTCACTACCAAACTCTTACTTCCTTGGTGACGAAGATGCAACATCGTCCCCCTATAGAAATTGGGCACGAAAAGGTGCATCAGGTGGCGAAGAGAGATCCCACGGTCGGCCGATTCCGCACACTTCATCAACATGCGGATGAGTTTGTAGATGTAAGGTGAAAGTTGGGCAGGGCAGACACCGTAGTTGCAGAAAAATTCCTCCACCAATGGGAGAAGGGGAAATGAGTAGCCCACATAGAACGGATACGCATAGAATGCGCAGTATCCACGGCGATGAATCTGCACCCCGTCACGCCCAGCCGGGACCAGATTGATGTGGGCTAGAATTTTGAATTTCACCCTGAAATTAGCAAGGGCAACCGCGTCCATTACCGATTCCGTGGCCTCAGGGTCGTCCTCGGGCGGTTTTGAAAAGTCAGATCTAGCCTTCTCGTTACGGGGGATTATTTCCTCTACCATAGGAAAGCTTTCATCCTCCACAACAATGGCAACCCCATCGTCATGGGGGCATGCGCACTGCCAAGGAACAGGGTCAGGTATCCCCCCCCCCAGAACTGGAAGACGCGTTAACCATCTTTGTTTGTAAATAAAGGAGGTGTAAACACAGAAGAGTCAAGAGTAGCAGGAGCCACCATAATCAGTGAAAGCAAGAATATGGAAGTAAGATCAAAAGAGCAAGGATTCTGAATGAGGAAGGAAGAAGAAGGTATGAAGGTCCAATATTTAGATTACAAAGAGTAAGGCAAAGGATTTTGTATCCCTATTTATAAGAGTTCAGGCATCAATATCGAGAATGCGTAAAAATGACGTGTGTTGAGATGAAGTCTCTCTGAAACGATGTGACCCTAGGTTGCGGCTCACGGAAGGCCACATTTCCACCTCGTCTGAAACTATACTACTCGACCTGCTCATCTAAACTTCTCGACCATAACTAACAGAGTCCGCTCATCGAGGTCGCTCAGGGTCGACATCAATAGCGAAGGGACTAACTGTATATGTCAAAATCTGCCTCAATGGGATTTAGCATGGAGTGGTATTATAGAAAGTGATGTGGCCAAGGTCGACTAGTGGACAGCGGGGCTCGTAGTCGGGCGGTCAATAACGGCCGAGGTCAAGTATCAAGGACGATACTAACGACTAGTTTTTATAATAGGATATTTAAGAGAATATTCCACTGAATTCTATGTACTGGTACTTTTAGGGTTGACTGTGGATATGTCTCGTATAAATAGAAAAAGAGATGAGGGGAAAATGCATGTAATATTTTCTTTCTGATAAGAGCACTTTTTGAGAAGAAGACTCTCTCTAGAAAAAATACAAACGATACCTTTCTAATATGATTCTACCATCCATTATTCTGGACTTTTCCATCAGATCTGAGAATAGTTCCAATATTCTAGGATTTGTCTATCACTCATCACTGTTAGAAAGAAGAATCATCCACCTCATTCGATATTGGGTGAATCATTCTCCTTATTTACGTTAATGTCATTTATTGTTATTTATTGTTTGATATTCTTCCATCACTACTTCTCTTGAAATATTAAATGTACAATGTATTTAACCCCCCACCAACGATGTCTTGCGTTATTTGTGTTAGCTAGTTATAAAAGGGATATTAATATCAACTAGATTTAATCCCTCATTACATAAAATTAATTAGTTTAATCAAAGATTTACACTTTTTGGTCAAACACATATCACATGTATAAACTATTTTAACTTTTAACTTAATTCCCAAATAACTGCTGACGAAATATATCAAATAGTTAGATTAAGAAACATCTAAAACTGACATGATAATAAATAGAGTTTTTTGCAAAAATGACTGGCTAAAGTGGAATTTTCATAATTTAATGCAATTATATACGAATAACACCTTAAAAATTAGGATTAAGGTATACTAAGAATTTTTAAAGTGTAAGGAACAAAGTTCATAAAAATAAAAAATGCCTTGATATTGAAAGACCTAATTGAAAAAGAGAAAAAAAAAAAACGAAGAGAGGTATATAATTTCAATTTTATTCCATTGAGCTTTTATTTCTTTGAAAAATGTAATAATATATTTCAAAATTAAGAGGTTAACATAGTTTAAAGAAGTTTACTAAAAAATATATTACATGTTCATTTTAATTTGGCTGATTTCACAAAACATATAAGTTTATAAACTTCAACAGGTTTTTTTACCATTTTTTATTACATTCACTCATCATTTGAGCATATTTCATTTCAAGTTCAAAACAAGATTTGTTTCAAGTCAATACTACTACTCCATTGTCAAATCTCAGTATACAACTCAAACAGCAGAAACCAATGGAGATGTAGATATGGAATCAGCTGACAATCGCCAGCGTGATCAGCAGCAATGTCGAAGTCCTTTTCTCAAAACTTGAAATCCATTTTCTGCATAAAGTCCCCAGCCATTTCAAGAACTATTTCAGCATCTCCGTTTTCTTCTTCCCCTGTCTCATCAAACTTACCCGCCGCGATCCTCAATGCCAAGACCCTTACCCAAGCCATGCAGCTATTCAACTCAGCATCCAAAAAATTAGACCCAATAAAGGATCTTACACTACACTCAGCCATCATTCATTACTTAACCCGGGCTAGATTGTATCTTGACGCCAGATGTTTGATAAAATGCCTCATCGAAAATCTTAGCAAAACCAGCAACCCCAGAAAGGTTTGCTCTTTAATTTTCGATGCTCTGGGTAAAATAGATTCTGGGTTTAGTTCTAATGTGTTTGGGGTGTTGATTATTGCGTTATCAGAAATGGGTTTTGTTGATGATGCCTACTGGGTGTACAAAAAGATGGGGGAGTTACCCTCTTTGCCTGCTTGTAATGCTCTTTTAGATGGGTTTGTGAAGATGGGTAAGTTTGAATTCGTGTGGGGTATTTATAGGACTATGCTCACATTAGGGTTATGTCCTAGTATAGTGACATATGGAGTATTGATTGATGCATGCTGTCTGAAAGGTGAGATTTTGAAAGCTAAATTGCTATATGATGAGATGGCTGAGAAAGGGATTAAACCAAATGTTGTGATATATACTACTCTGATACGCGGGTTGTGCAGTGAGGATAAGATACTGGAAGCTGAAAGCATGTTCATGAAAATGCGGGAGGTTGGAGTTAAGCCTAATCTTTACACTTATAATACTCTGATGGATGGCTATGGCAAGATGGCTGATGCCGGAAGAGCCTTTCAGCTGTATCAAGAAATGACGAATCATGGAATTCTTCCGAATGTTGTTACTTTTGGTATCTTGATCGATATGCTCTGCAAAGTGGGTGAAGTGATAGCAGCGAGGAATTTCTTTGCATGTATGGTGAAGTTTGGGGTACGCCCCAATTTATTTGTCTATAATTGTCTGATTGATGGCTGTTGTAATTCGTATGATGTGTCAACAGCGCTAGAGATGCATTCTGAGATGGAAAAGCTTGGTATTTCTCTGGATGTTGTGACTTATGGTACACTGATTAAGGGTCATTGTACTGTGGGGCAAGTGGACGAAGCAGAGAGGCTTTTGCAGAAAATTGACAAAACAGGGGTGGTTGCAAACTCTGTTGTTTATAATCAATTGATTAATAGGTACTGCGAGGATAGAAATATGGAGAAGGCTTTGGCATTGTGTTCTCAGATGATAGAGAAGGGTGTCCAGCCCGATGTAGTCACATTCTCTATATTGATAGATGGTTTTTGCAAGGTAGGGAATGTAGAAGCTGCAATGGGTGTCTATACTGAAATGATTATTAAAGACTTGAAGCCTGACGTGGTTGCTTATACAGCTTTGATTGATGGTCACTTCAAAAAAGGAAGCATGACAGCTGCTCTACGGCTACATAAGGAGATGATGGAGGTTGGAGTTGTTCCTAACACTTTCACTTTTACTTGTTTGGTGGATGGATTTCTCAAGAACGGAATGATTAATGATGCAATCAAATTTTTCTTGAAAGTAACCAGTTCTGGATCTGCAGGAGTCAAAGTAGACTCCAATAATGGTGTTCTTTCTTTCCCTAATAATGTTACATATTCTGCCTTAATCCATGGTTTATGCAAAGATGGGCAGTATTTTAAAGCCAATAAGTTTTTCGTGGATCTACGACGCAACAATCTGTATCCAGATTTACCCACTTATGCCATGATGATAAAACGTCATTTTGAGGCCGGGCACATAACTAGTGTCATGATGCTCAAGGCAGATATGTTAAAGACAGGTTTTATGCCTAATCTTTGCATGTACAAGGTCTTGCTCAAGGGCTACCAAGATATGGTTGATCTCAATTCAACTTATAAGTGTTATGAGGAATTAATAGATTCAGGTCTGGTTGGTTCCACAGCATCTCTAATGCAAAGCCTCCAGGATCATGTAAATAACAGTACCCTGTCAACTTCCCTGTTAACTTAACTAATTGTAGTGCTAGTGGCGTCCTTATCAGTAAAACTCAGTATCTTCCGAGAACCACCAAGCCTTTTGATTCGTGCTGATTAGATGAGTCTCGCTGGGTCAATATCGCACTGGAGAAGTGCGCGGGGCACCCTCACTTCTGGGAATCGATCATCATCGAGGCTCAAGGATCCCCTGGGGTTACAAGTATTGCTGGAGCTATGGGATATGCAAAATTTCATAGCGTTTAATGGACAATATCCTGCAGACGCTATGGCAGGGGAAGAACCGTGGAGCAGCTGATAATCTAAACATCAAAAGAAAGAAATATCAACATGCAGGACCCTGCATACAAAGAGTTGTCAGATATCTGATGCTAAGGACAGGTATACCCAACCAATAAGAGGTAGGAAATGCAGAATCTCATTTCACTGCAGGCCCATGAGTGTGGAACCTCCAGGCCTAAATTGTTGTAGTATCACTGGTATTCAACCCCAGTTGGTGACTGTCATATGTGGGAATTTTTGTCAAACACAAATCATGTTTGGCGTTATAATTTTTTAAAAAGAAAAATCTTGGTGATACTCATAATTGCTAAAAGTGCTAATGCATTGCAAGTTAAAAGGGTTAACTCTTATTCTGTGCTTCTGCTAAGTGCACACGGATATATATGTTTGAAACTTCCAATCATTTTCCTTTGAGAGAGATGCTTCTAAGATCATCTCAATGTTGTTAACTTGTATTTTTTTTTCCGGGTTTGATTTTGTCCCATGAATATTGCAGTTCCTCTCTAAATGACTTCCTCACCTTTATATTGTAGTTATCTTGTGATGGGTCACCTGCATTTTGTACTTCATGCAGCATTTGGTAGACCAGGTTTCACTCTTTTTAAGTTTTTTCTAACAGTTCCAAAGATCCATTATCATGGTGTTATATGTGATGGTCTTCACTACATTTTGTCTTGGTTAACTTTCAAATGTGGCCGGCCCTTCTTCAGATTCCACGCATGACAGAGCTTAATGCACTGCCCCCCCCCCCCCCCCCCACACACACACACACAAAACCCAACTTGCAGACCAGGGCTGAGCAAAGCTCCCCCCCCTCCCCCAAACATGCAGACCAAGGTTGAGAAAAGCTCACATTTTTTCAGTTTGATTCAACTGTAATTAGTCGTCGGTGCTGCACCAGTGATTTGTTATGATATGAGCTCGGACGGTTCAATCAGTCAGTATCCTAGCTTAAGAGCAAAACATATAGAGTCGTATTAAACATGCCTCAAACTTTTGAGCTTTGAACTGTCAGAATCAATTTCACTCTTCCAAGTTATTTGCTACCATTTGCATTATATAGAATATACTCCAAGGATACCTCAGAACTGTTACTTTCCTGGACAATCTTATGTGTCAATGACTAGTCAAATGTTGACATATTCTTAATGCATCACTGTGAAAGAAAGATATTTGTGAAGTTTAAAGGGATCACTCCCCTCAAAGCTTTGGTCTAGTGGTAAGAGCATATGTAAGGTGCACGTCATGAATTCAAATCATGCCGCAGACCAAAACCTAATATTTAAGTGGAGAAGAGTATGGCTGTCCAACGGGATGGGACGGGACAAAATTAACGGGACGGGACGAAACGGGATGGGATAAATGGGATGAAACGGTAGGCCCATCCCATCCCGCTAACAAACGGGATGGGACGAGACGGAGTGGGCCCTTTTTAAAAATAATAATAATTATTTAAGCATTAAGTTTGGCAGCGACTAGTTTTTTGACAATGACTAAGTTTTTAAAGTTTGCAACGGCTAATTTTTTGACTTATTTAATAAACTTAAAAGTTAAAATGGAAATTAGGAAACTAAGTAAAGAATTATAAAATATTAAAACAAAAGACTTGTAATGAAATATTCTAGTAATTATAATAGAGTTATAATTTATTTAATATAATTTCAAGCCATTAAGTAACTAAGTAAGAGTGTAAGACAATTCATAAAAAGAATTTAACGCTTAGAGTCTTTTATTTTATTAATAGAACTTTCAAATCTCACATACAAATATAATTTTTTTGAAGAACACCTAATCTACGCAGCCACCTTTTAGGAAGGGTTCTGTTTGAACTAGGCCTCTTAGTAGCCAATTACAAATTATCATACTAATATTTGTAAGCTCCTATATAGTTTCGTTGTAACTTATCTATAATTTCTCTCGGATATTATTTTGGAATTGGCAATATTGATTGATGTTTCATGAGTTCCATGTCGTCATCGCTCCCAGTGCTAAGTATCTCATTGTATTCTTCTTCTTCCCTAGTGGTTAATTTTTCAAAACCAAGATTTCTTCTTTCCGAATTAATCCAATCTCTGAATAATACGGAAATCTCTAGGTTGTTCTCCGCTAATGAATGTCTATGATTTTCGATTTGAAATCTTGCCGCTAAAAGCACTCTTCGATGCTACTGATGATGCTTGAATAGCCATGATATCTCGGGCCATTATTGAAAGTGTTAGAAAAGTCTTGCCACGCTCCCTCCACCATGCCAAAAGTTGTTCGTTACCTTCTTCGTTTTTAATACTTTCCAATCCTTGATTAAGTTAAGAATTAAGTTCATCATCAATAGAGGAATCAAAACCTATTATATGATCCATATCTTCTCATAGAACTTTACTCTAGACTTAGAAGTAGAAGGTACAGTTTCACCACCTGTTGTTTTCATAGATTTATATTTATCAAACATTGATCTAGCATAAGAATATATGGTAGCTTGGCAGTCTTCGAGATATGGTTGTTTATTTTCTTGAATTGCTAAATTCTCATAAATTTAACGAGCAAGTCCCTTTGCACCTCTTAATTTTAAAGATGGGTTAAGTAGAGTAGAAATTAAATCAGCTTGGGGAATAGGAAAAAAATAATTTTTAAATTTTGCAATCATTTCATTAATGGTCGGTGCATAAGTTGAAAAAAAATAAAAAATTACAATCATTTCATTAATGGCCGGTGCATAAAGTAAACACAAAAATTAAGCACTATAATGATAAGCAAAAATTATATATTAAAATTAGGAGATGGAACGAGTGCACCGTGATTAAATATTGAAACTTGAAGAAATTGCCCAAAAAATTGCTCCAAATACTTGACGAATTAATTTAAAACTTGAAAGTTGCTCCAAATATTTGCCCAAATACTTGAAAGTTGAAACTTAGTTGATCACTTGATTGTGAGAAAATTGAGAGAATAATATAGATAGAATGTAAGAAATTTGAGAAAGAAAGTTAATTTTTTTGTGGGAAAAAATGAAGAAGAATGGGGGTATTTATAATAAACAATAGGGCCAAAGTGTAATTTAATAAATTTAGGGGTTATATTAAAAGTTTTGGGGGTAGGGGGTATTTTTTTTGGGGGGGGGAGGAGCAAATATGGAGTTTTTGGCCGTTGGGAAAAACTATATTTGCAATTGTGGCCGTTGCCCAACGACTATATTTAAAAAATAAAAAAAAACAAGCGGGACAGACGGAACGGGTCGGGACGAAACAAGACGAAATGGTAGGCCCATCCCATCTGTACCGTTAATCATGGGCCCATCCCGTTTAGAATTAAGTGGGTCGGGCCTGTAGCACCCCAGAAAATTTTGAAGTACTTAAGCGCTACTAAAAAAAGTTGATGTGCGCTAATTATATTAGTTTGTGTGCAGACGAGGACTATTAATATGATGGATATCAATTGGATATTATAATAAGTGTACAAGACATATTATAAGTGATGTGGGTTTAAGGATAGCCCTAAGTCCAAGTCAAGTTGGAAATTACATGATAAACTAAACTTCCAAATGAGTACGCAAAAGACCAAACTTTGGACGAGCATATCTACATATATATATATATATATATATATATATATATATATATATATATATATATAAGGATTTATGTGATATACAACATATCAAATGATAGATCTTCGATTCTAGTTTCTAACGATTCAAACCGTTTATCATTTGGATATTTCTACAAGAAGTTATGACCAAATTACCAAAGGTTGGCGGAGGAGTCTGCGGATGCGAAGCATCCGAGGCCGCGTCCGAAAGAGAGGCTGGCAGTGAAGTTCTGCCATAGCGTCCATGACCACATCCGAACTTCAAAGAGGAGTGAAGTAGGGATGCGAAGCATGGAGGGTTGCATCCGAAACCCAGAATTCTGGGCTTATAATTAGAAAAGCGGGGGAAGAGGGTATTTTGTGTATTTTGGGGTTAGGGTTCTTGAGGTGAAGGGGCAATTTTGAGCTCAAATCAAGTCCAATCAACTAAGGTAAGTTGTTAATGATGTTTTGGGTTGATTATTACTCAATATACATGAGTTCTAACATCATTCTTACATCCAAATACTATATTTCTTCATCAAATCTCCAAGAACACAAATATCACAAAAGTGGTGATTTTTCAAGAATGATCTACTAAAGGTAATTCCAATGCTTCAAACTCATTTATTATGAGTAGTTAGAAGTATTTGAAGCATTTGTTACAAGTTTTAATGGTTGAAAGATTGGATTATAAAACTCTAGTTCATGGCATGAATAGTACTTTTGAGAAAATAAGAGAGAAGATGAATGGTAATCTTGACGATGAAGTTTATGAATACAATGAACCTATGGAAATAATTGTTAGCAAAAGATGGAAGTGATCAACTAAGTAATCACCCGAATGGTATATTTTGCAAGTGTTGATTATGGAAGACGATGAATAGTAACTTGGTAGCAATGAACAATTAATGTAGTATTATTAATGACTTCGAATGGGTATTAAAACATAAGAATGAAGTTGAATGGTCTAGCATGTAAAACTATTTGGCGATTTGAGTTGTTGGAGGCTTGTAGCCAACTTGTGAACCATATATGGATGTTGATCAATATCTTAGGTCATATTTTGATGTAATTAGGATATCTAATTGTAGATATCGACTTGTTGGTGATGTTGAGCATTTTAATCAACATTGGAATGATGAAGGAAGATTGAAAGCTTGTGAATGTTAATAAAGCGAAAGCGAGGTAAGTTGATTAAAACTTACTCTTCTTGAGGGACTTTCTCTAAAAGCATATTTCGGGTTAATACTTAAGTTGTTTGCAAATGTGCTTTCGTGCTTGTGGGGACAAACAAGTACAGATGTCTCCATGTACTAGAATATTATGTTGCATATGTAGTGTCATGCCGTTTTATAAAATTTTATTTTAAACCTTGTAGGCAGAATGACACTCAAGGTAAATGTTATAAGTTTTTATCAAAACTCACGTATTGACAAGAGTATACATATTTGAGTGCTAAAGATAAGTTTTCATGAAAAGTATTTCTTTTTGAAATTGACGAACATAATACCACTTGTGGTATCTTTTAAAGATTGATGTTAAATTTCTAAAGGTTTTAGCATGTAAAAGGTTATTTATTTAAATTTTGTTCAAAGGATTTAGATTTTCTATAAATGCTATGATTTGATAAAAATAGATCATTTGAGGCTACTATGCTATGAATCTATTTTGAAGTATCAAATATTTTGGGAGTTACTTGTGTTCACCGAGATTGACTTCGGATATATCATATTCTTTGTCATGAAACTATACGTGCCAATGTAGGCGTAGATGGCCACTTTGTGGTATAGACTACGGCATAGTGCTCTCCCTCGAGAGAGTACTATTTTGTGCTATTATTAGCATGGCTGAGTCGATTTGTACGACACTACGATGAGACGACCTGAGCAAGTAGGGTATATGATACTTGCCGCTAAGTACATAACCTAGTTGACCTTCTTGTGTCGGTGATGGTATATACTCCCAGTGAAAGGTAAGGATGATTTTCTTATGTTTAGCCTAAGGAGCTGAAAGTGATTTCGATGACTTAAAGCAAATGGAATGATTTTGTACGATTTTATCCAAAATCTTGGATTGATGTAAATGTGTTAAAAGTTTATATTGTGGGTTATATTTCACTTGGTTGTTATTTAAAATAACAAGGGTCTTGAATTGATAAAATTTCTTATCGTTTTATATCAAATATTTGTGCATTATTTTTATAAAGTTTGTTCCAAGAACTTAAGTTAGAGAGAGTCTATGATACTTATTGAGTACCGATATGGTGTACTCAGCCCTTAGGGGGCCCCTCCACGGCCCTGCTTACTTTACGTGTTTCAGGATGATGTATATACGTGGCATGTGGTCAGGCCAGAATGATTCTCTTTTCGAGATATTATAAAGCACCACTTTTATTTCGTGGTAGCTATCATGTTCTTCCTTATTTTATTTTGTTGAAACTACTCCGACCGTTGGTTCTATTCTTTGGTATAGAGGCTTCATAGATAGTTGTGAAAGGTTGTAATAACGGGGTTGTACACGACATACATGAAAGTATATTTATTTTACCTAGTCTCATTGTTATTAACATGAAAGACATCATGTGTGATTTTGAATTGGAAAATATTTTATCATTTAACTTGAAAATGTATATAATTTTCAAGGAGCTTCCGCAGTTAAATTGGTTTTCATGCATATTAATTGGGTGCATCACATGGTTTGGTTCGCTCGGGCCGGGTAGTATGCCGGGTGCCGTCACGTGGATTTTGGGTCGTGACAGGGCCTGTGAGCACCTAATTTTTGACTATATTTGAATTTTAATCACCTTCTATTATCTAAATATTTTTAGAAATTTAATATATATATATATATATATATATATATATATATATATTTTATAGCTTTGTTATATTTTTTTAGGGTAAAAATTATTAATAATTTAAAAAGACAATTATTACTATTAGTATTATTTTTATTTTTATTTTAAATAAAATGAATTAAAAAACCGAAAAAATAAACATTAATTATTATTATTTTTTAAAAAATAAAAAAAATAGGATGTAAATTATAAAAAATAGTAAAAGCAGAAATATAAAATAAAAAAGTAAAAGTAAAAGTAGGTAGAAATTATTTAATAAAAAAGTAAAAGAAAGTGAAAAATTAAAAAAATAAAGGTAAAAGAATGTGGAAATTTTAAAAAATGAAAAGTAAAATAAAGTTGGAATAAAAAATAAGTAAGGGTATCTGATTTTTTTTAAATAAAAGTAAAAGTAAGTGGAAATTTAAAAAAATAAAAGTAAAATAAGTGGGAAATAAAAATAAAAAAAGTAAAAAAAGTGGGATTTTAAATATATTAAAAGTAAAAAAAAAGTGAGAAATTAAAAAATAAAAGTAAAGGAAAGTGAGGAATTATGTTTTTTAAAATAAGAAAAATGAGAAGTGGAAATTCTTTTTAATTAAAAAATAAAAAAATAAAAAAATAAATAAAAACAAAATCTGAAATTTTCGAAATTTTTTCTATAAATAGAATAGAAATGTAAGGGGGAAAAAAGGAGAGAAGAAAAAAAAATAGGGAGGAAGGAATTGAGAGAAATTTATTTTCTTCTTCTATGATAAGGAAATTTCTACTCGTGTCATTCTTTCTTCGTCTTTCTTTCGAAAAATCCAGCAAAATTATCTCCCCCCCTCCCCCAAAAAAATAGCTTTAAACCCAACAAAAACAAGCCACTAAATCACCGGTTTTGTAAGGTCAATCGGGGTTGCAAGTCGTGATTTTTTGTTCGAGATTTTGTGGTCGGTGAAAGCTCTAGTCAACACTCGTCGATTTGTTTAGCACTCTTGTAATTTCAACTCTATTAATTTATATCAAAGGTCCGTTATTTCCCTTTCTTCACTGATTATAATTATCCATTTACCTTCTTATCTATTGGTGTGATTATTGGGTAGCATGAAGTAGTAGTTCACTCTATTGATATTTGGATCATTTGAATCTGATTGTTTCCTTGTTCATATGTTTATTGGACCATGATGTTAATTTTAGAGTTGCAAAGTTTTATTTTGAGTTGATTTAACCGGATAAAGGGTCTATTGAATCACTGTAATTTGGCTTGTTTACTAATTTTGTTCATGAGATTGTGGTATCATTAGTTTTGTTTAAGAAATGTACAGAATATGTGACATCTGATTGGATAATTTGCTTGGGCCATGATTTGTTTCTAAGGAAATTAGTTTTTGGGCTGTTGGAGAAGAAAAGATTTTGGGCCAAAAGATTTAGTCTCACCAGGCCCAAAGTAATAAATAACATAGCTGGCTCATCTTTCTCTAAACTAGCCCACTTTTCTATAAATAATAAATCCAATTCTTCCACAAATAATTACATACCTCATGACCTTACAATAATCTCAAAATTAGTAATTGAATAATATTCGAACATCGTAGCTTGCTTTAGGTGCGATTAATAATAAATCATCGTGACTGTGGGTACGGTTCTCGTGGCATGGTCACGATACGTAATCCCCAATTCGAGTGTGTGTTTCACGTGACTCGACCACAACTTCAAACAATAATAAATAAAATTAAACACGTTGTAGATTGCGAGTGCGTTTCACGTGACGTGATTTGCGATATGTATAAACAACGAGTGTAAGACAACGTAACTCGTCTCATATTAATTCCATAAAATTTTAAAATGTAGTAATGTAATAAAAGCGGTAAAAGGAATAAAAAATATACATATAGGTTTAAAACATGTATTAAATCAGATAACTAGGCCAATTATTAATAGTTGAGCGACCGTGCTAAAATCACGAAACTCGGGAGTGCCTCACACCTTCTTTCGGGTTAACAGAATTCCTTACTCGGTCTTCTGTATTCGTAGACCATAAATAAGAGTAAATTTTCCTCAATTTGGGATTCTAAAATAAATCGGTGACTTGGGACACCATAAATTAATCCAAGTGGCAACTCTGAATAAATAAATAATTCCATTTCGAATAATATCACTTAAATTGAAAAAACTCCCTATCCCCTATCCCCTATCCCCTCGGAAAAAGGAGGTGTGACAGCTCTGGCGACTCTGTTGGGGACGAACCCAGAATCTCTTGTTCAGGGTTCAGAATTCGAGCTTAGAATAACTGTTATGCTTGGCTTTCTTGTGATTGTCTGATATTACATGTTTGGGCCTAATGTGCTAAATGCCACTTTTACCGCTTTGATATTGATTGAACTGTATATAATCTGTTACGAAACCCTCTTCTCTCTGAGTCTTCTGAATCTTCTAGGAAGCGTGCGCTTCGCGTGACTTCTTTTCTGTTAGAGTCATATCCTAATTTTAGAACGAGGTACGGACAAGTGCATCACGTGCATTTGACTTTGGGGACTCAACATACGGGTTGGGTCCGTCTAGGACAAGTGTACCCAAATCAAAAGACTATCCTGATGCATTGTTACGTGCTACTTCTACATTTATTTATTTCGTCTTGCATGTTGACCGTCTTCTATAATAGGGAAAGAAAATCAAGAAAAACTAAGAGTGTGGCAAGAGAGAGAAATTTACCCGATTTCTGAAAATCCAGGTATTTGAAAATCCTAAAACTCTGCCGACATTTTGAAGAAAAAAAAAACATTTCAAAATACGCCAAATATTTTCAAAAAAAGGTCATGCTTTTCTGACAGAACTATGCGGGTCTGATTCTCACCGGATGTGAGATACATAAGTAAACCTCATCGATTCCGACCCCAATTTTTAAAAAATCCAAAAATATTTTTATTTAATCTCTTCTTTAGAAGTCTTTCCTTAGAAAATCCCAAATTAAAAAATTTTAAAACAAAAAAAAATATTTCTTTATAGAAGCCTTTCATTTGAAAAAAGAAACAAGGCAAATCAAAATCCAAAAATATTTTATACCTTTTTTTAGAAGTCTTTCTCCCAAAAAATTTAAAAAAAAATCTTTCTTTACAAAAATTCTTAAAAAAAAAAATACAAAGAAATCGAAAATAAAAAATATTTTCTTTCTTCTTTATAAGTCTTTCTTTCGGAAATTAAAAAAAAAAGAAAAAAAATTCAAAATCCAAAAAAAAATAAAAGAATTAGTTTATTTACTTTATTCCTAATCTTCCTGAACTACGTAATGATCTGATTCATGCGGCGTCATGATACGTAGGCAATCCCCGTCAGATTTGATCATAGTCATAAACAAATTGAGTAAAAAATAAATCAAAAAAAATGAGTGAAAAAGAAAGAAAAGAGTGACAAAAAATAACACAGAAAAACAAAAACAAAAAAGAGAAAGAAAAAGAAATCAAGATATGAAAAAACAAAATTCAAAAAAAAAAAGAAAAAAAAAGAGTCTCCCCAGATTGAATCAGTTCACCCTTGTTGGTGAATCAGACTCGAGCTTATTCTAAAAGCTAGTCAGGCTAGGTCTACTGCAGTCATTAGCCCCTAACTGGCCAAACCCTGAGTCCCCCTCGCACCGAGCTGATGCTATATGTGAATACCACTTTGGAGCAGTGGGACACGGTACAGAGGACTGTTGGACCCTCAAAAGGGCAGTTGAAGACTTGATTGAAGATGAAAGAATCGTTCTTTGAGACGAATATACCCCCAATATGATGAACAATCCTCTGCCTACTCACACCAATGGGCCAGTAATTAGAATGATTTGTGAAGATGGGGAATTTGATCCAGCACTGAAGGCCATTGCAGCCATTGCCGAGACAGAAGAAAACCTAAAAAACGGTCGCCAAGACTGAAAGTTCCCCATTAGACGGGAGTCTCGGTAGCCAGTCTTGCTATCTTTTCTGCATCCGAATTATTTCAGGCTATGATCCGGATATTTTACTTTATTGTCTTACTTTTCGATGTAAACCCTTCTATCTTCAAAATTCAAAAACAAAAGGAAAAAAAAAGAATAAAAAAATCAAATTAAATTAATATTTCATTGTTTAGGAATGTCTATTTCTTTTAATCTTGTCACTTTTCTTATTCTCTTTTCAGTTTTGATTCATGCGGATTTTAATAACATGATATGCTTGCGGACTTCATGACTAGATCCTAAAAATCTGTCAGACTTCGAAATAATGAATCAAGAAGCAGAATGCAATGAAAATGAGGTTAAGGAAATAAAACAAAAAATCAGAACAATATGAGAATAAGCCTATGCCAAGCCCGATTGAAACTTGCAGAAGTTGAAATTTTCTCTCTCCGGGTCATTGTCGAAGCCGAGATTGAGGATAAAGATTGGGTCACGAACCGATTGGAATAATTGACACTGATTGATAAAAAATGATTGGCCATAATTTGCCACAGGCAGTTGTACTAACAAAGAATAGCTCGTGTCTATAACAAGAAAGTGCGGCCCATGAAATTTGAAATAGAACAACTCATTGTGAGACGTATCCTCCCACCTCATGAAGAAGCTAAAGGAAAATTGGCTTCAAATTGGAAAGGTCCATACATTGTAACGAGAGTACTGCAAAAGAGAGTGTTGTACCTGGGAAGCAACAAAGAAAATGTCCCTGAAACAACTGTCAACGCGGATGTAGTCAAAAGATACTATGTTTGACCTACTATGTGGCATTAATGTTCTCTGATTGGGATGACGAAGGCTTTCATTCTCGCTATCCAAACATCATTAACACTTTTTCTAAATATTTTGAGTCGGTTACCTTTCTTTGATTACCCTCTTTTGAACCTGAAGATGTTATTAAAAAAAACAAGAAAGAAAAAAGAGAAGAAAAACAAAACCAAGATGAAAAAAAAAGAAAAAAAAGAGAAAGAAGAAGAAAAACAAAACAAAACAAAAATCCAAACAAGTTCATGTTCCTTGAACTACGTTCGACTTGATTTCGAAAGGATACATAGGCAGCCTCTCTCTAGGGTTCAGTCACACCAAAATAAAAATTCACAATTCCCCAAAAGTGAATCTGGGGCAGATGTTATAATGGGTTGGCGATGGTTTTGTCTGAAATGTTCCAAAGTTGTAATTTATTCCAAATCCTTTTGCACCCAAGTCTTTCTCAAAGTCCTTCTGATCAAGGAACGAGAATATTCAAGAATTGAAAGATGTAACCACTTAGATATGATACAACCAAATGAGAGAAATAAAATGAGAGAGTCTTAATGGTAAAAACCTTCACGGGCACCGTAAGGCGATGGTAAATAGAGAAATTAAAATGAGAGAGTCTTGTTAGTGAAAACCCGCAAAGAGCACTATAAGGCGATGGTAAGAAGAGAAATGAGAGAGGTCAGTTGGTGAAAACCCGCAAAGGGCGCCACTGATCGAAAAGGGGATCCTCACAGCCATCGGCATCGACAGAGTCCTGGCAAGGTTTCTCAATTTTGAGGTTCTGAGAGTTGGATGGTTTACGCAGATCAGACATCCAGTCCAAGAGGCATGTCATGTTCATTGAAGTCTGCATGCACTCCAGATAAGTCCATTTTTTTTTTCCGAAAGGGATACCTCTTGTTTAAATTTATTTGTCCATTCCATTGCTTGTTTTTCTTTGAATCCCTTTCGGTCTAACTCTGTTCCGAAACTAAGACAAAGAAAGGATGGCAAAATTGATTTACACGATTTTTATCTGATACGAGCCAATATTCAAGAAGGCACCCAGCCTCGGCAGGTGCATCGAGTCGACTCTGACTGGTCATGATGGCCGATGTTTTAAAATCAAAACTCCTGAAAAGAAAGGAAAATCAAAGTTGAATGCCCACAAAGGCAAAATAAAGTTGAAAGGTTAAGTCCCACGTGACTAACCGTCATGGCAAAGTCTAGAAAAGCTAAAGTTTCTCCAGGGTCAGAAGTGCAATCGATATTCAGGAAACAACTAGTTGCAGCTGAAAGGGCCGATACCAAGTTACTGAAACAATCAAGGCCACAAAACCAACCACCGTTTCAAACTGACAAATTGTTTTTTGTTTGAAAAAACAGGAAACAGGTGCAATCCAAAAGCAACCTTGCAAGAAGCAGGTACAACCAAATAAAAATTGCGCAAAGGCTAGAAACAGTTTTAAAGCAACCACTCCAAAAGGGAAGTCTCCTCAAAAAACAATTTCCCGCATTTACTCATTCTCTGAAATAAAAAAAATGAGGATGAAAAGAAAAAAAAAAGAAAAGAAAAAAAGGGTTCAAAATCACGGTAGTATAGGGTCTCCAATCCCTAGCTACGCTTTTACAACATAGGGTCTCCACTCCCTAGTTGACATTTTTAGACATAGGGTCTCCACTCCCTAGTCGCTTTTCCAACATAGGGTCTCCACTACCTAGTTGATGTTTTAGACATAAGGTCTCCACTCCCTAGTCGCTTTTCCAACATATGGTCTCCACTCCCTAGTTGATTATTTTAGACATAGGGTCTCCACTCCCTAGTCGATTTTTCATCACAGGGTCTCCACTCCCTAGTTCATATTTTTAGACATAGGGTCTCCACTCCCTAGTCTGACTTTCCAACATAGGGTCTTCACTCCTAGTTGATGATTATTTTAGACATAGGGTCTCCACTCCCTAGTCGCTTTTCCAACATAGGGTCTTCACTCCATAGTTGATGTTTTAGACATAGGGTCTCCACTCCCTAGTCGCTTTTCCAATATAGGGTCTCCACTCCCTAGTTGCTGATGTTTAGATATAGGGTCTCCACTCCCTAGTCGCTTTTCCAACACAGGGTCTCCACTCCCTAGTTGATGTTTTAGACATAGGGTCTCCACTCCCTAGTTGCTTTTTCAACATAGGGTCTCCACTCCCTAGTTGATTATTTTAGACATAGGGTCTCAACTCCCTAGTCGATTTTCCAACATAGGGTCTCCACTCCCTAGTTGATGTTTTTAGACATAGGGTCTCCACTCCCTAGTCTCTTTTCCAACATAGGATCTCCATTCCCTAGTTGCTGAATTTTAGATATAGGGTCTCCACTCCCTAGTCGATGTTCCAACATAGGGTCTCCACTCCCTAGTTGATGTTTTAGACATAGGGTCTTCACTCCCTAGTCGTTGTCTAACATAGGGTCTCCACTCCCTAGTTGAAGTTATTTTGGACATAGGTTCTCCACTACCTAGTCTCTTTTCCAACATAGGGTCTCCACTCCCTAGTTGAAGTTATTTTGGACATAGGGTCTTCACTCCCTAGTCTCTTTTCCAACATAGGGTTTCCACTCCCTAATTGCTGAATTTTAGACATAGGGGCTCCACTCCCTAGTCGCTGTTCCAACATAGGGTCTCCACTCCCTAGTTGATATTTTAGACATAGGGTCTTCACTCCCTAGTCATTGTCTAACATAGGGTCTCCACTTCCTAGTTGAAATTATTTTGGACATAGGGTCTTCACTCCCTAGTCTCTTTTCCAACATAGGGTATTCACTCCCTAGTTTAAGTTATTTTGGACATAGGGTCGCTACTCCCTAGTCTTTTTCTCAACATAGGGGCTTCACTCCCTAGTTTCATTTCCAACATAGGGTCTCCACTCCCTAGTTGATTTTATTTTAGACATAGGGTCTCCACTCCCTAGTCTCTTTTCCAACATAGAGTCTTCACTCCCTAGTTGACTTTATTTTTAGACATAGAGTCTCCGCTCCCTAATCTCTTTTCCAACATAGGATTTTATTATAGACATAGGGTCTCCACTCCCTAGTCTCCTTTCCAATATAGGGTCTCCACTCCCTAGTTAATTTTTATTTTTTTAGACATAGGGTCTCCACTCCCTAGTTAATTTTATTTTAGACATAGGTTCTCCACTCCCTAGACCCTTTTCCAACATAGGTTCTCCACTCCCTAGTTGATTTTATTTCACACATAGGGTCTCTACTCCCTAGTTTCTTTCCCAACATAGGGTCTCCACTCCCTAGTTGATGTTTCCAACATAGGGTCTCCACTCCCTAGTTTATTTTATTTTAGACATAGGGTCTCCACTCTCTTGGCTCTTTTCCAACATAGGGTCTCCACTCCCTAGTTGATGTTTTTAGACATAGGGTTTCCATTCCCTAGTCTGCTTTTCCAACATAGGGTCTCCACTCCCTAGTTGATGATTAGTTTAGACATAGGGTCTCCACTCCCTATTCTCCTTTCCAATATAGGGTCTCCACTCCCTAATTGATTTTTATTTTTTTAGACATAGGGTCTCCACTCCCTAGTTTCTTTTCCAATATAAGGTCTCCACTCTCTAGTTGATTTTTATTTTTTTAGACATAGGGTCTCCACTCCCTAGTCACTTTTCCAACATAGGGTCTCCACTCCCTAGTTGCTGAATTTTAGACATAGGGTCTCCACTCCCTAGTCTCTTTTCTAACATAGGATCTCCACTCCCTAGTTGATTTTATTTCAGACATAGGGTCTCTACTCCCTAGTTTCTTTCCTAACATAGGGTCTCCACTCCCTAGTTGATATTTCCAACATAGGGTCTCCACTACCTAGTCTCTTTTCCAACATAGGGTCTCCACTCCCTAGTTGAAGTTATTTTGGACATAGGGTCTTCACTCCCTAGTCTCTTTTCCAACATAGGGTTTCCACTCCCTAGTTGCTGAATTTTAGACATAGGGGATCCACTCCCTAGTCGTTGTTCCAACATAGGGTCTCCACTCCCTAGTTGATATTTTAGACATAGGGTCTTCACTCCCTAGTCGTTGTCTAACATAGGGTCTCCACTCCCTAGTTGAAATTATTTTGGACATAGGGTCTTCACTCCCTAGTATCCTTTTCAACATAGGGTATTCACTCCCTAGTTTAAGTTATTTTGGACATAGGGTCTCTACTCCCTAGTCTTTTTCTCAACATAGGGTCTCCACTCCCTAGTTTCTTTTCCAACATAGGGTCTCCACTCCCTAGTCGCTTTTCCAACATATGGTCTCCACTCCCTAGTTGATTATTTTAGATATAGGGTCTCCACTCCCTAGTCGATTTTTCATCATAGGGTCTCCACTCCCTAGTTCATATTTTTAGACATAGGGTCTCCACTCCCTAGTCTGACTTTCCAACATAGGGTCTTCACTCCTAGTTGATGATTATTTTAGACATAGGGTCTCCACTCCCTAGTCGCTTTTCCAACATAGGGTCTTCACTCCCTAGTTGATGTTTTAGATATAGGGTCTCCACTCCCTAGTCGCTTTTCCAATATAGGGTCTCCACTCCCTAGTTGCTGATGTTTAGATATAGGGTCTCCACTCCCTAGTCGCTTTTCCAACATAGGGTCTCCACTCCCTAGTTGATGTTTTAGACATAGGGTCTCCACTCCCTAGTTGCTTTTTCAACATAGGGTCTCCACTCCCTAGTTGATTATTTTAGACATAGGGTCTCCACTCCCTAGTCGATTTTCCAACATAGGGTCTCCACTCCCTAGTTGATGTTTTTAGACATAGGGTCTCCACTTCCTAATCTCTTTTACAACATAGGGTCTCCATTCCCTAGTTGCTGAATTTTAGACATAGGGTCTCCACTCCCTAGTCGATGTTCCAACATAGGGTCTCCACTCCCTAGTTGATGTTTTAGACATAGGGTCTTCACTCCCTAGTCGTTGTCTAACATAGGGTCTCCACTCCCTAGTTGAAGTTATTTTGGACATAGGGTCTCCACTACCTAGTCTCTTTTCCAACATAGGGTCTCCACTCCCTAGTTGAAGTTATTTTGGACATAGGGTCTTCACTCCCTAGTCTCTTTTCCAACATAGGGTTTCCACTCCCTAGTTGCTGAATTTTAGACATAGGGGCTCCACTCCCTAGTCGTTGTTCCAACATAGGGTCTCCACTCCCTAGTTGATATTTTAGACATAGGGTCTTCACTCCCTAGTCGTTATCTAACATAGGGTCTCCACTCCCTAGTTGAAATTATTTTGGACATAGGGTCTTCACTCCCTAGTCTCTTTTTCAACATAGGGTATTCACTCCCTAGTTTTTAAGTTATTTTGGACATAGGGTCTCTACTCCCTAGTCTTTTTCTCAACATAGGGTCTCCACTCCCTAGTTGATTTTATTTTAGACATAGGGTCTCCACTCCCTAGTCTCTTTTCCAACATAGAGCCTTCACTCCCTAGTTGATTTTATTTTTAGACATAGAGTCTCCGCTCCCTAATCTCTTTTCCAACATAGGATTTTATTATAGACATAGGGTCTCCACTCCCTAGTCTCCTTTCCAATATAGGGTCTCCATTCCCTAGTTGATTTTTATTTTTTTAGACATAGGGTCTCCACTCCCTAGTTAATTTTATTTTAGACATAGGTTCTCCACTCCCTAGTCCCTTTTCCAACATAGGTTCTCCACTCCCTAGTTGATTTTATTTCACACATAGGGTCTCTACTCCCTAGTTTCTTTCCCAACATAGGGTCTCTACTCCCTAGTTGATGTTTCCAACATAGGGTCTCCACTCCCTAGTTTATTTTATTTTAGACATAGGGTCTCCACTCTCTAGGCTCTTTTCCAACATAGGGTCTCCACTCCCTAATTGATATTTTTAGACATAGGGTTTCCATTCCCTAATCTGCTTTTCCAACATAGGGTCTCCACTCCCTAGTTGATGATTAGTTTAGACATAGGGTCTCCACTCCCTATTCTCCTTTCTAATATAGGATCTCCAATCCCTAATTGATTTTTATTTTTTTAGACATAGGGTCTCCACTCCCTAGTTTCTTTTCCAATATAAGGTCTCCACTCTCTAGTTGATTTTTATTTTTTTAGACATAGGGTCTCCACTCCCTAGTCACTTTTCCAACATAGGGTCTCCACTCCCTAGTTGATTTTATTTTAGACATAGGTTCTCCACTCCCTAGTCTCTTTTCCAACATAGGGTCTCCACTCCCTAGTTGATTTTATTTCAGACATAGGGTCTCTACTCCCTAGTTTCTTTCCCAATACAGGGTCTCCACTCTCTAGTTGATATTTCCAACATAGGGTCTCCACTACCTAGTCTCTTTTCCAACATAGGGTCTCCACTCCCTAGTTGAAGTTATTTTGGACATAGGGTCTTCACTCCCTAGTCTCTTTTCCAACATAGGGTTTCCACTTCCTAGTTGCTGAATTTTAGACATAGGGGCTCCACTCCCTAGTCGCTTGTTCCAACATAGGGTCTCCACTCCCTAGTTGATATTTTAGACATAGGGTCTTCACTCCCTAGTCGTTGTCTAACATAGGATCTCCACTCCCTAGTTGAAATTATTTTGGACATAGGGTCTTCACTCCCTAGACTCTTTTTCAACATAGGGTATTCACTCCCTAGTTTAAGTTATTTTGGACATAGGGTCTCTACTCCCTAGTCTTTTTCTCAACATAGGGTCTCCACTCCCTAGTTTCTTTTCCAACATAAGGTCTCCACTCCCTAGTCGCTTTTCCAACATATGGTCTCCACTCCCTAGTTGATTATTTTAGATATAGGGTCTCCACTCCCTAGTTGATTTTTCATCATAGGGTCTCCACTCCCTAGTTCATATTTTTAGACATAGGGTCTCCACTCCCTAGTCTGACTTTCCAACATAGGGTCTTCACTCCTAGTTGATGATTATTTTAGACATAGGGTCTCCACTCCCTAGTCGCTTTTCCAACATAGGGTCTTCACTCCCTAGTTGATGTTTTAGACATAGGGTCTCCACTCCCTAGTCGCTTTTCCAATATAGGGTCTCCACTCCCTAGTTGCTGATGTTTAGATATAGGGTCTCCACTCCCTAGTCGCTTTTCCAACATAGGGTCTCCACTCCCTAATTGATGTTTTAGACATAGGGTCTCCACTCCCTAGTTGCTTTTTCAACATAGGGTCTCCACTCCCTAGTTGATTATTTTAGACATAGGGTCTCCACTCCCTAGTCGATTTTCCAACATAGGGTCTCCACTCCCTAGTTGATGTTTTTAGACGTAGGGTCTCCACTCCCTAGTCTCTTTTCCAACATAGGGTCTCCATTCCCTAGTTGCTGAATTTTAGACATAGGGTCTCCACTCCGTAGTCGATGTTCCAACATAGGGTCTCCAATCCCTAGTTGATGTTTTAGACATAGGGTCTTCACTCCCTAGTCGTTGTCTAATATAGGGTCTCCACTCCCTAGTTGAAGTTATTTTGGACATAGGGTCTCCACTACCTAGTCTCTTTTCCAATATAGGGTCTCCACGCCCTAGTTGAAGTTATTTTGGACATAGGGTCTTCACTCCCTAGTCTCTTTTCCAACATAGGGTTTCCACTCCCTAGTTGCTGAATTTTAGACATAGGGGCTCCACTCCCTAGTCGCTGTTCCAACATAGGGTCTCCACTCCCTAGTTGATATTTTAGAAATAGGGTCTTCACTCCCTAGTCGTTGTCTAACATAGGGTCTCCACTCCCTAGTTGAAATTATTTTGGACATAGGGTCTTCACTCCCTAGTCTCTTTTTCAACATAGGGTATTCACTCCCTAGTTTAATTTATTTTGGACATAGGGTCTCTACTCCCTAGTCTTTTTCTCAACATAGGGTTTCCACTCCCTAGTTTCTTTTCCAACATAGGGACTCCACTCCCTAGTTGATTTTATTTTAGACATAGGGTCTCCACTCCCTAGTCTCTTTTTCAACATAGAGTCTTCACTCCCTAGTTGATTTTATTTTTAGACATAGAGTCTCCGCTCCCTAATCTCTTTTCCAACATAGGATTTTATTATAGATATAGGGTCTTCACTCCCTAGTCTCCTTTCCAATATAGGGTCTCCACTCCCTAGTTGATTTTTATTTTTTTAGACATAGGGTCTCCACTCCCTAGTTAATTTTATTTTAGACATAGGTTCTCTACTCCCTAGTCCCTTTTCCAACATAGGTTCTCCACTCCCTAGTTGATTTTATTTCACACATAGGGTCTCTACTCCCTAGTTTCTTTCCCAACATAGGGTCTCCACTCCCTAGTTGATGTTTTCATCATAGGGTCTCCACTCCCTAGTTTATTTTATTTTAGACATAGGGTCTCCACTCTCTAGGCTCTTTTCCAACATAGGGTCTCCACTCCCTAGTTGATGTTTTTAGACATAGGGTTTCCATTCCCTAGTCTGCTTTTCCAACATAGGGTCTCCACTCCCTAGTTGATGATTAGTTTAGACATAGGGTCTCCACTCCCTATTCTCCTTTCCAATATAGGGTCTCCACTCCCTAATTGATTTTTATTTTTTTAGACATAGGGTCTCCACTCCCTAGTTTCTTTTCCAATATAAGGTCTCCACTCTCAAGTTGATTTTTATTTTTTTAGACATAGGGTCTCCACTCCCTAGTCACTTTTCCAACATAGGGTCTCCACTCCCTAGTTGATTTTATTTTAGACATAGGTTCTCCACTCCCTAGTCTCTTTTCCAACATAGGGTCTCCACTCCCTAGTTGATTTTATTTCACACATAGGGTCTCTACTCCCTAGTTTCTTTCCCAACATAGGGTCTCCACTCCCTAGTTGATGTTTCCAACATAGGGTCTCCACTCCCTGGTTTATTTTATTTTAGACATAGGGTCTCCACTCTCTAGGCTCTTTTCCAACATAGGGTCTCCACTCCCTAGTTGATGTTTTTAGACATAGGGTTTCCATTCCCTAGTCTGCTTTTCCAACATAGGGTCTCCACTCCCTAGTTGATGATTAGTTTAGACATAGGGTCTCCACTCCCTATTCTCCTTTCCAATATAGGGTCTCCACTCCCTAATTGATTTTTATTTTTTTAGACATCGGGTCTCCACTCCCTAGTTTCTTTTCCAATATAAGGTCTCCACTCTCTAGTTGATTTTTATTTTTTTAGACATAGGGTCTCTACTCCCTAGTCACTTTTCCAACATAGGGTCTCCACTCCCTAGTTGATTTTATTTTGGACATAGGTTCTCCACTCCCTAGTCTCTTTTCCAACATAGGGTCTCCACTCCCTAGTTGATTTTATTTCAGACATAGGGTCTCTACTCCCTAGTTTCTTTCCCAACATAGGGTCTCCACTCCCTAGTTGATATTTCCAACATAGGGTCTCCACTCCCTAGTTGATTTTATTTTAGACATAGGATCTCCACTCTCTAGGCTCTTTTCCAACATAGGGTCTCCACTCCCTAGTTGATATTTTTAGACATAGGGTCTTCATTCCCTAGTCTGCTTTTCCAACATAGGGTCTCCACTCTCTAGTTGATGATTAGTTTAGATATAGGGTGTCCTAGTCGCTTTTCCAACATAGGGTCTCCACTCCCTAGTCTATTTTTTCCAACATAGGGACTTCACTCCCTAGTTGATTTGATCTTAAATGCAGGGTACACCACTCCCCGATATCTTTACCAATATAGGGTATCCCATTCCCTGGCCACATTTCTCAATATAAGGTACATCAATCCTTGGCTGAGACATCCTTTTGACAATAAAAGAACACCATCCAAAAAACAAACATGACTTTTTCAGGGTACACCACTTCCGACCTTTTATTGCTTTCAATAATGAAGTAGTTTAGAATTTTGTTACAATAACTCACGAAATTTTCCTAGTGCAAACTAGGGCAGAAAAATTTCGTTCGTTTGTTTGTTTTGGTGTCTGAGTATGTTTTACCTCGAGGCACAGGGTTCGAGATGACCAAAAAAAAAAGTCTCAATTCAGAATAAAAGAAAAGAAAAAATAAGTGAATCCAAATTGCAAAAGCAATTGAAAAGATATGGAATGCTCAAGACATGACTGAAGCCACGAGCATTAGAGTTCCATTTTGATTAGAAGAAGCTATGGAACAATGAACTAGAATCTACATCTAGCGAGCAACAAGGTTTAGATCAGAGTCTGCATGAAGAACCAATCAAGACTCAAGATCAAGTTTCTGAAGACTCATAGATAGGAATCTTGTAACTCATAACTAATAGGCTTGTTTAGTTTCTTTTTTATTTTGATATAATAGCAGGACCGCGGACGGAGCCTCGACGGAACCTCACTAGAGTCCTCAACTCATCATTCCACTATTCTCCTTGAACTACACGTGACCTGATTCCCCTATAACCCGAGATATGTAGGCTGTCCAAAACCAAGACACGGTTGCACTCTATCTTTTATTTCTTTTCCTTTTGAATAATGGTTTGGTCAAAAATTAGTCACATGGCTCGCCTAGTCTTTGTCTGAAAACTCTTAATGTTTCCAAGCAAAGAGGGGCAGCTATGAGCACCTAATATTTGACTATATTTGAATTTTTATCAACCTCTATTATGTAAATATTTTCATAAATTTAATATATATATATATTACATTTTTTTAGGGAACAAATTAATAATAATTTAAAAAGTCAATTATCACTATTAGTATTTTTTTTATCTTTATTTTAAATAAAATGAATTAAAAAACCGAAAAAAATAAAAATTAATTAATTAATTAATAATATTATTATTATTATTTTTAAAAAAATCGGATGGGAATTAAAAAAATAGTCAAAGTAGAAATATAAAATTAAAAAGTAAAAGTAAAAGTAGGTAGAAATTGTTTAATAAAAAAAGTAAAAGAAAGTGGAAAATTAAAAAAAATAAAAATAAAAGAATGAGGAAATTTAAAAAAATGAAAAGTAAAATAAAGTTAGAATTAAAAAATAAAAGTAAGGGTATCTGATTTTCTTTTTAATAAAATTAAAAGTATGTGGAAATTTAAAAAAAATAAAAGTAAAATAAGTGGGAAATAAAAAAAGAAAAGTAAAAAATCTTTCTTTACAAAAATTCTCAAAAAAAAAAACAAAGAAATCGAAAATAAAAAATATTTTCTTTCTTCTTTATAAGTCTTTCTTTCGGAAATTAAAAAAAAAAGAAAAAAAATTCAAAATCCAAAAAAAAATAAAAGAATTAGTTTATTTACTTTATTCCTAATCTTCCTGAACTACGTAATGATCTGATTCATGCGGCGTCATGATACGTAGGCAATCCCCGTCAGATTTGATCATAGTCATAAACAAATTGAGTGAAAAATAAATCAAAAAAAATGAGTGAAAAAGAAAGAAAAGAGTGACAAAAAATAACACAGAAAAACAAAAACAAAAAAGAGAAAGAAAAAGAAATCAAGATATGAAAAAACAAAATTCAAAAAAAAAAAGAAAAAAAAAGAGTCTCCCCAGATTGAATCAGTTCACCCTTGTTGGTGAATCAGACTCGAGCTTATTCTAAAAGCTAGTCAGGCTAGGTCTACTGCAGTCATTAGCCCCTAACTGGCCAAACCCTGAGTCCCCCTCGCACCGAGCTGATGCTATATGTGAATACCACTTTGGAGCAGTGGGACACGGTACAGAGGACTGTTGGACCCTCAAAAGGGCAGTTGAAGACTTGATTGAAGATGAAAGAATCGTTCTTTGAGACGAATATACCCCCAATATGATGAACAATCCTCTGCCTACTCACACCAATGGGCCAGTAATTAGAATGATTTGTGAAGATGGGGAATTTGATCCAGCACTGAAGGCCATTGCAGCCATTGCCGAGACAGAAGAAAACCTAAAAAACGGTCGCCAAGACTGAAAGTTCCCCATTAGACGGGAGTCTCGGTAACCAGTCTTGCTATCTTTTCTGCATCCGGATTATCTCAGGCTATGATCCGGATATTTTACTTTATTGTCTTACTTTTCGATGTAAACCCTTCTATCTTCAAAATTCAAAAACAAAAGGAAAAAAAAAGAATAAAAAAATCAAATTAAATTAATATTTCATTGTTTAGGAATGTCTATTTCTTTTAATCTTGTCACTTTTCTTATTCTCTTTTCAGTTTTGATTCATGCGGATTTTAATAACATGATATGCTTGCGGACTTCATGACTAGATCCTAAAAATCTGTCAGACTTCGAAATAATGAATCAAGAAGCAGAATGCAATGAAAATGAGGTTAAGGAAATAAAACAAAAAATCAGAACAATATGAGAATAAGCCTATGCCAAGCCCGATTGAAACTTGCAGAAGTTGAAATTTTCTCTCTCCGGGTCATTGTCGAAGCCGAGATTGAGGATAAAGATTGGGTCACGAACCGATTGGAATAATTGACACTGATTGATAAAAAATGATTGGCCATAATTTGCCACAGGCAGTTGTACTAACAAAGAATAGCTCGTGTCTATAACAAGAAAGTGCGGCCCATGAAATTTGAAATAGAACAACTCATTATGAGACGTATCCTCCCACCTCATGAAGAAGCTAAAGGAAAATTGGCTTCAAATTGGAAAGGTCCATACATTGTAACGAGAGTACTGCAAAAGAGAGTGTTGTACCTGGGAAGCAACAAAGAAAATGTCCCTGAAACAACTGTCAACGCGGATGTAGTCAAAAGATACTATGTTTGACCTACTATGTGGCATTAATGTTCTCTGATTGGGATGACGAAGGCTTTCATTCTCGCTATCCAAACATCATTAACACTTTTTCTAAATATTTTGAGTCGGTTACCTTTCTTTGATTACCCTCTTTTGAACCTGAAGATGTTATTAAAAAAAACAAGAAAGAAAAAAGAGAAGAAAAACAAAACCAAGATGAAAAAAAAAGAAAAAAAAGAGAAAGAAGAAGAAAAACAAAACAAAACAAAAATCCAAACAAGTTCATGTTCCTTGAACTACGTTCGACTTGATTTCGAAAGGATACATAGGCAGCCTCTCTCTAGGGTTCAGTCACACCAAAATAAAAATTCACAATTCCCCAAAAGTGAATCTGGGGCAGATGTTATAATGGGTTGGCGATGGTTTTGTCTGAAATGTTCCAAAGTTGTAATTTAATCCAAATCCTTTTGCACCCAAGTCTTTCTCAAAGTCCTTCTGATCAAGGAACGAGAATATTCAAGAATTGAAAGATGTAACCACTTGGATATGATACAACCAAATGAGAGAAATAAAATGAGAGAGTCTTAATGGTGAAAACCTTCACGGGCACCGTAAGGCGATGGTAAATAGAGAAATTAAAATGAGAGAGTCTTGTTAGTGAAAACTCGCAAAGAGCACTATAAGGCGATGGTAAGAAGAGAAATGAGAGAGGTCAGTTGGTGAAAACCCGCAAAGGGCGCCCTAGTTGATGTTTTTAGACATAGGGTTTCCATTCCCTAGTCTGCTTTTCCAACATAGGGTCTCCACTCCCTAGTTGATGATTAGTTTAGACATAGGGTCTCCACTCCCTATTCTCCTTTCCAATATAGGGTCTCCACTCCCTAATTGATTTTTATTTTTTAAAACATAGGGTCTCCACTCCCTAGTTTCTTTTCCAATATAAGGTCTCCACTCTCTAGTTGATTTTTATTTTTTTAGACATAGGGTCTCTACTCCCTAGTCACTTTTCCAACATAGGGTCTCCACTCCCTAGTTGATTTTATTTTAGACATAGGTTCTCCGGGTCTTCACTCCCTAGTTGATTTTATTTCAGACATAGGGTCTCTACTCCCTAGTTTCTTTCCCAACATAGGGTCTCCACTCCCTAGTTGATATTTCCAACATAGGGTCTCCACTCCCTAGTTGATTTTATTTTAGACATAGGATCTCCACTCTCTAGGTTCTTTTCCAACATAGGGTCTCCACTCCCTAGTTGATATTTTTAGACATAGGGTCTTCATTCCCTAGTCTGCTTTTCCAACATAGGGTCTCCACTCCCTAGTTGATGATTAGTTTAGATATAGAGTGTCCACTCCCTAGTCGCTTCGCTTTTCCATCATAGGGTCTCCACTCCCTAATTGATATTTTTAGACATAGGGTCTCCACTCCCTAGTCTATTTATTCCAACATAGGGTCTTCACTCCCTTGTTGATTTGATCTTAAATGCAGGGTACACCACTCCCCGATATCTTTGCCAATATAGGGTATCCCATTCCCTGGCCACATTTCTCAATATAAGGTACATCAATCCTTGGCTGAGACATCCTTTTGACAATAAAAGAACACCATCCAAAAAACAAACATGACTTTTTCAGGGTACACCACTTCCGACCTTTTATTGCTTTCAATAATGAAGTAGTTTAGAATTTTGTTACAATAACTCACGAAATTTTCCTAGTGCAAACTAGGGCAGAAGAATTTCGTTCATTTGTTTGTTTTGGTGTCTGAGTATGTTTTACCTCGAGGCACAGGGTTCGAGATGACCAAAAGAAAAAGTCTTAATTCAGAATAAAAGAAAAGAAAAAATAAGTGAATTCAAATTGCAAAAGCAATTGAAAAGATATGGAATGCTCAAGACATGACTGAAGCCACGAGCATTGGAGTTCCATTTTGATTAGAAGAAGCTATGAAATAATGAACTAGAATCTACAACTAGCGAGCAACAAGGTTTAGATCAGAGTCTGCATGAAGAACCAATCAAGACTCAAGATCAAGTTTTCGAAGACTCATAGATAGGAATCTTGTAACTCATAACTAATAGGCTTGTTTAGTTTCTTTTTTATTTTGATATAATAGCAGGACCGCGGACGGAGCCTCGACGGAACCTCACTAGACTCCTCAACTCATCATTCCACCATTCTTCTTGAACTACACGTGACCTGATTCCCCTATAACCCGGGATATGTAGGCTGTCCAAAACCAGGACTCGGTTGCACCCTATCTTTTATTTCTTTTCCTTTTGAATAATGGTTTGGTCAAAAATTAGTCACATGGCTCGCCTAGTCTTTGTCTGAAAACTCTTAATGTTTCCAAGCAAAGAGGGGCAGCTATGAGCACCTAATATTTGACTATATTTGAATTTTTATCACCCTCTATTATGTAAATATTTTCATAAATTTAATATATATATATATATATATATATATATATATATATATATATATATATATATATATATATATATTAGCTTTGTTACATTTTTTTAGGGAACAAATTAATAATAATTTAAAAAGTCAATTATCACTATTAGTATTTTTTTTATCTTTATTTTAAATAAAATGAATTAAAAAACCGAAAAAAATAAAAATTAATTAATTAATTAATATTATTATTATTTTTAAAAAAAATCGGATGGGAATTAAAAAAATAGTCAAAGTAGAAATATAAAATTAAAAAGTAAAAGTAAAAGTAGGTAGAAATTGTTTAATAAAAAAAGTAAAAGAAAGTGGAAAATTAAAAAAATAAAAGTAAAAGAATGTGGAAATTTAAAAAAATGAAAAGTAAAATAAAGTTAGAATTAAAAAATAAAAGTAAGGGTATCTGATTTTCTTTTTAATAAAATTAAAAGTAAGTGGAAATTTAAAAAAAAATAAAAGTAAAATAAGTGGAAAATAAAAAAAGAAAAGTAAAAAAAGTGGGATTTTAAATATATTAAAAGTAAAAAAAATCAATAACAACAACAACAACAACTCAGTATAATCCCATTAGTGGGGTCTGGGGAGGGTAGTGTGTACGCAGACCTTACCCCTACCATGAGGTAGAGAAGCTGTTTCCAATAGACCATCGGCATCCTTCCCTCCAAGAACTCCCCACCTTACTCTTGGGGTGACTCGAACTCACAACCTCTTGGTTGGAAGTGGAAGTGGGGAATTATGTTTTTTTTTAAAATAAGAAAAATGGGAAGTGGAAATTCTTTTTAATTAAAAAATAAATAAAATAAAAACAAATCTAAAAATTCCGAAATTTTTTCTATAAATAGAAGAGAAATGTGAGGAAAAAAAGGAGAGAAGAAAAAAATAGGGAGGAAGGAATTGAGAGAAATTTATTTTCTTTTTTTATGATAAGGAAATTTCTACTCGTGTCATTCTTTTTTCGTCTTTCTTTCGAAAAATCCAGCAAAATCGCCCCCCAAAAAAATAGCTTTAAACCCAACAAAAACAAGCCACTAAATCACCGGTTTTGTAAGGTCAATCGGGGTTGTAAGTCGCGAATTTTTGTTCGAGGTTTGGTGGCCGGTGAAAGCTCCAGTCAACACTCGTCGATTTGTTTAGCGCTCTTGTAATTTTAACTCTGTTAATTTATATCAAAGGTCCGTTATTTCCCTTTCTTCACTGATTATAATTGTCCATTTACCTTCTTGTCGATTGGTGTGATTATTGGGTAGCATGAAGTAGTAGTTCACTCTATTGATATTTGGATCATTTGAATCTGATTGTTTCCTTGTTCATATGTTTATTGGACCATGATATTAATTTTAGAGTTGCAAAGTTTTGTTTTGAGTTGATTTAACCGGATAAAGGATCTATTGAATCACTGTAATTTGGCTTGTTTACTAATTTTGTTCATGAGATTGTGGTGTCATTAGTTTTGTTTAAGAAATGTATAGAATATGGGATATTGGATTGGATAATTTGCTTGGACCACGATTTGTTTCTAAGGAAATTAGTTTTTGGGCTGTTGGAGAAGAAAAGATTTTGGGCCAAAAGATTTAGTCTCACCAAGCCCAAAGTAATAAATAACATAGCTTGCTTATCTTTCTCTAAACTAGCACACTTTTCTATAAATAATAAATCCAATTCTTCCACAAATAATTACATACCTCATGACCTTACAATAATCTCAAAATTAGTAATTGAATAATATTCGAACATCGTATCTTTCTTTAGGCGCGATTAATAATAAATCATCGTGACTGTGGGTACGGTTCCCATGGCATGGTCACGATACGTAATCCCCAATTCGAGTGTGCGTTTCACGTGATTCGACCACAACTTCAAATAATAATAAATGAAATTAAACACGTTGTAGATTGCGGGTGCGTTTCACGTGATGCGATTTGCGATGTGTATAAACAACGAGTGTACGACAACGTAACTCATCTCATATTAATTTCATAAAATTTTAAAATGCAGTAATGTAATAAAAGCGGTAAAAGGAATAAAAATATACATATAGGTTTAAAACATGTATTAAATCAGATAACTAGGCCAATTATTAATAGTTGAGCGACCGTGCTAAAACCACGGAAGTCGGGAGTGCCTCACACCTTCTCTCGGGTTAACAGAACTCCTTATCCTGTCTTCTGTGTTCGCAGATAAGAGTCAATTTTCCTCGATTTGGGATTCTAAAATAAATCGGTGACTAGGGACACCATAAATTATTCCAAGTGGCGACTCTGAATAAATAAATAATCTCATTTCGAATAATGTTACTTAAATTGAAAAAACTCCCTATCTCCTAATCCCTCGAGAAAAAGGAGGTGTGACAGGGCCGGAACGGGACAGGATACGGGATAGCCCGTCCCGTTGGACAGCCACAGAGAAGAGTAGAGGAGCATTGCCCATTATCCACCGAGTTTTGCGTTACTGGTCCTTGAGATTTTTCGATTATCAAAATAAAGTTTAAAGGCCTCAAATCCCTTTCTAACAAAAAAAGGTATAACAGAAGTGGGTAGAACCAAGAAAGGATGAAATTAATTGAGAGTCCAAAACTTCTGGTTTTACAGTGTATGTGCAGATTCTAAGTCCCACCAAAAAGAAAGATAAAAAGAGACGATTTTATGCAAAAGACTAAACGATAAGCTTTCACTTCTCCATACCTTATCTTAACAAATTTATGTGACTACGTCTCCAATCTTGCAACTTACTATTCTCTCCGGTCCATAATATGACTTTTGTTATTTGGCACGCCCCTTTAAAAAATACTAACTCTTAAAGAAAAAAAAATATATTGATTAAATTACCCTTAATTAAAATTTATATATTGTTATCTTGAGGGATATGTAAATAAGTGCAAACTTTGAAAAAATAAAATTAATTTCTTCTTGATTATGTATCGGACACTTATATTTTAGATTAAAAATAAAAAGATCAAAATATCACTTATTATGAACCGAACATAATACCATACAGTAAGTAACAAAGGAAAGCAGGTTTGATCAAATTTTTGATACGCAAATGGCTTTACATTTGTAGTCATTAGTTGACCGGTCGCTTTATTTCTTTTTTAGTTGCAGTAATCTTTAATTATTTCTGGTTTTGTAATAGTTAAGAAATAACCTTTTTTAAAGGTTAATTAAACACTTTTAAAAAGGATATCATTTTCAAATTTTTGACGACTTTCAATATCTTGCCAAAATAGTGCCTCTAGATAAACTTTTCTTTATATTCCGAGTTTCTCCTCATAGTATTTCTTTGTTGTCAATGGAACTAACATGTTTCTTTTATTAGCATCCATTAATCGCCGAGGGATATTTTTAGTATCCAGTTTTTGTTTTTGTTTTCTTAATTCAGCAAAGAGTAGTTACTGGTACTTTTCATTTTGCGCTTAATCAACCAAATAGTCTAATTAAATTAAATTGTTAAATCCAACTTCTTTCATCTGAAGAGTTTACTGTTTTCAGTGGGGAAAGAAGAAACTGAAGATGTTGCGTGTATATGATATACTTCACGTTTCTACAGTCTAAATGAATTTACGCTAAAACATCTTATAATTACGTATACGGTCGAAATAGATTTCGGCCTCCGTACGTTTGATCGAGTTCAAATGGTAAGCGATCGAAGTGAGAGCTCGATACGAGTTCCGAGGATAATACAAACAAGCCTTGAGCTCCAAGACCGATCGATGAATCGGCTCGGTATCATTATCAAGCCCATGACCAAATCGAAGCACAAGGTAACGTGAAGGTTGTCGGAGATGCACAGACCGATTGACACTCACCCCGAATGTCGAACTTGAACCAAGGCCGAGGGCTCGACCAAATACCGAGCTCGAGAGCTCGGAGACATGAGTCGTTACAACCGCACTAGGGGAGAGAATCTTGGCAGGAATCGAGGAAGAGATAATTCATCATAGGTTCTCCACTATATATTTTTTATTATAAATAAAGTAAGATCTCTCTACTATAAATGGGGGAATCCTTGTAAGCACAAAAAAGGTAGACACATTGTAAGAAAAGACTACTTCTATTTATTGAAAAATAAATCTCTTGGGCTTGTTTTACTCAGCATACTCACTCTTCTTGTTCAATAATTTGTATCCCAGTTCTATAGCCAAGAATCTAAACATTTCCACTTCTACGTACGATTTATGTCAAGCTATATCACATATCCTTAGAACTACTTATAAATTCAACTATATCCGATTTTTCGGGTAAACAGTTTGGCGCCCACCATGGGGCTAAGGATAATAGTGGTTGTTTGATACAAATCCGCAATACGCACCAGTTTACAACTCCGAATCAGCAATGGCAAACCCTCGATTCATGTCTTTACCTATCGACCACGAAGCCAACCTTCAGGATGAAACCAACAACTTGATACCCAGGGCCGGAAGGCCACTTAACGATGCCACTGAAGCTCGAATCGAAGTACCTGAAATACGAGTCGAAGTACCGCTGAATGTCAATTCACAAGTGGCTCTCGAGGCGAACCAACGTTCCGAACCGGAAAAAAACATTCAGGGCGGTACTCGATCCGTAGCTCGAGACACCAATAACGTGGAGGAGATCGGAGTCAGCTTACGGATGATCTTCGAGCTGTTACAAGCCCAGCAAATAGTGATAGCTCAGTTGTAGAGCCAAACTCAGGTACAAAGCAGGTCGGACCCCGATCCGCTTCGAGAAATCACCCACAGAACGGAGCCAGCCATGATGAAGTCAAACGAGCAAGAATCGGGGACTACTCCCGAAATTACTAAGTTGCTCGAGTAACTAACAAAACGAGTCGAAGCCAACGATAAAAAAGTAGAAACATATAATTCCAGGGCCGATCAGATCCCGGGAGCTCCACCAATGATAACAGGGCTAGATTCGAAGCAATTCATTCAAAAGCCTTTTCCCTCGAGTGCAGCCCCAAAACCAATCCCCAAAAAATTCCGTATGCCCGAAATTCTCAAATATAACGGTACGACCGATCCCAACGAACACGTCACCTCTTACACGTGTGCCATCAAGGGTAACGATTTGGAAGACGACGAGATCGAATCCATGTTACTGAAAAAATTTGGAGCGACCCTCTCGAAGGGAGAGATGATTTGGTATCATAATTTGCCACCAAATTTCATCGATTCTTTTGCCATGTTAGCGGATTCGTTTGTAAAGGCAAAAGGGTAATGAAATGCTGAGCGGGTTCGTGTCCCGATTTCAAATGGAATGCATGGAATTTCCACCAGTCATAGACGACTGGGCCGTCCAAGCTTTCACCCAAGGGTTGAATGAGCAAAGTTCAATAGCATCACGTCGGCTGAAGCAAAATTTGATCGAGTATCCAGTAATAACTTGGGAGGATGTACACAACCGATATCAATCAAAAATCAGGGTTGAAGACGACCAGTTGGGAGCTCCTTCCGGATCCATGCATCAGAACAGGACAACTATTAAAAACCAAAGGGATATCGACATAGAGCGAAGGTCGAACAGAGACCGATATCAACCATACGTCGCAGATCGAATGAACAAAAACTCAGTGCGCAATTCCACTCGAAACAATCGAAGGAGTGATCGAGGACAAAATTCTCAGGGGCTTATGAGCAAGAGTGGCTTCGATAAATATGGCAATCCTATCGAGGCACCTCGGCTATCGGAGTATAATTTCAGCGTCGACGCATCGGGCATTGTATCGGCGATCGGAAGAATCAAAGATACTAGGTGGCTTAGACCCATGCAAACCGACCCTACACAAAGGAACCCGAATTCGATGTGCAAGTATCATGGTATGCATGGCCACATGACCGAGGATTGCAGACAATTAAGAGAAGAGATAGCTCACCTATTCGATGAGGGCCACCTTCGAGAGTTCCTCAGTGACCGAGCCAAGAATCACTTCAGAGAATGGGACGCCAACAAAAAAGATAAACAAGAGGAACCTCTGCATATCATTCATATGATCATCGGTGGGGTCGATACTCCACAGAGACCTGTTCTCAAGTACGGCAAGATACCGACCACAGGGGAAAAATGAACTCGAGGTTATGTACCCGAGGGCACTTTGTCATTCGGAATTGAAGAAGCCGAGGACATCTCTCAACCTCACAACGACACTGTGCTAATTTCTATCCTATTAAATAAAGCTCAAGTTAAGCGTTTTTTAGCGGATCCAAGTAGCTCTGTGGATATCATCCGATCTTGGGTAGTGGAGCAGCTCGGTTTGCAGAATCAAGTCATGCCCGCAACTCGGGTCTTGAACGGTTTCAATATGGCCAATGAAACGACTAAATGGGAGATTACTCTACCAGTGAATGTAGCTGAAACCATCCAAAATACCAAATTCCACATAATCGAAGGGGATATGAGGTACAATGCCCTACTCGGAAGGCCTTGGATCCACAATATGAAGGCATTGCCTTCGACCCTCCACCGAGTAACGAAATTTTCTACGTCGGACGGCGTGAAAATAGTATACGGGGAGCAACATGCTGCGAAGGAAATGTTTGCGGTCGATAAGATATCACGGATACCAACACTATCGGCCTCGAAAAGATCGAGCACTAAAGATAGACGAGAAACCAAATAGCAATCACAGCCACCGGTCTCGACCGAACCGGTGGAACAGGAAATAGAGGATGACGAGGAAGAGTTTCTGACACCTCGAGCTTTCATCATCCCCGACGACTCCGATGCCACCAAATCTACGATCGAAGAACTGGAGCAGGTTATATTAATCGAATATTTTCCCGAGAGAAAGGTATACCTGGGAACGGGATTGACCCCCGAACTCAGGGAAAAACTCATTCAATTTCTTATCGATAAAATAGAGTGTTTTGCTTGGTCCCATTTAGACATGGCAGGGATCCCACCGTCGATAACAACGCACCAGCTGAGCTTGGACCCTAGGTTCAAACCGGTGAAGCAAAAAAGAAGAACTCAGTCCGAGGTAAAACACGCATTTGTAAAGGATGAGGTAATTAAACTTTTCAAAATAAGGTCGATTCGGGAAGTAAAATATCCTGAGTGGTTAACCAACGTAGTTGTAGTCCTTAAAAAGAGGAACAAACTTAGAATGTGCGTAGATTATAAAGATCTAAACAAAGTATGCCCCAAATATTCTTTTCCACTGCCTAGCATCGATCGCATGATTGATTCCACAACCGGCCATGAGATCCTTACTTTTCTCGATGCCTACTCCGGGTACAATCAAATTCGAATGAACCCGGAGGACCAGGAAAAGACTTCATTTATCACCAAGTACGGAACCTATTGCTATATTGTAATGCCATTCGGGCTAAAAAATGCAGGATCTACTTACCAACTCCTAGTGAATAAAATGTTCGAAGAACAAATATGTAAGTCGATGAAAGTTTACATTGATGACATGCTAGTTAAGTCCCTGCGCGCAGAGGACTATTTGACTCATTTGCAGGAAACGTTCAAGATCTTAAGGAAATACAACATGAAGCTCAACCCCGAGAAATGTGCTTTCGGGGTTGGATCGGGCAAGTTCCTTGGTTTCATGGTATCGAATCGGGGAATCGAGATCAACCCCGACAAAATTAAGGCCATCGAAGACATCACCATCGTGGATAGCATGAAAGCAGTACAAAGGCTGACCGGGCGGATAGCTTCCTTAGGCCGATTCATTTCGAGGTCATCAGATCGAAGCCACAAATTTTTCTCTTTACTCAAAAGGAAGAACGATTTTGCCTGGACCCCGGAATTTTTGGAAAAATTACAGGTAACTCTACACCGTTTCAAAGAATGGACCTTACAACATGTGCCTTGAAAACAAAACTGTGAGGCCGACGCACTTGCAAATTTAGGGTCGTCGATCGAGGAAGATAAGATCAACTCGGGGATTGTCGTTCAACTCTCGAGATCTGTAATCGAGGATGGACATGCCGAAATAAATTTCACGAGCTTAACCTGGGATTGGAGGAATAAGTATATTGAATATTTAAAGAATGGAAAACTCCCATCGAACCCTAAAGAATCGAGGGTTCTACGAACCAAAGTTTCTCGATTCATGCTGGTTGAAGATGGAACATTATACAGAAGGACATTCGACGGACCACTGGCGGTATGTTTGGGACCAGGAGACATCGACTATGTTTTACGAGAGGTCCACGAAGGCACTTGTGGAAACCACTCCGGCGTCGAACCATTAATTCACAAAATTATCAGAGCAGGGTACTACTGGGATAGCATGGAGAAGGACACTAAGGAGTTCATTCGAAAATATGATAAATGTCAAAGGTTTGCACCGATGATCCATCAACCCAGAGAGCAGCTTCATTCGGTCATTTCTCCATGGCCATTCATGAAATGGGAAATGAATATCGTCGGCCCTCTACCATCGGCCCCAGGTAAAGCTAAATTCATTTTGTTTATGACTGACTATTTCTTTAAATGGGTTGAAGCACAGTCGTTCGAAAAAGTGAGAGAAAAAGAGGTTATAGATTTCATCTGGGACCACATCGTGTGTCGATTTGGGATACCAGCAGAAATAACATGCGACAATGGTAGACAGTTTATCGGCGGTAAAGTGACGAAATTCCTCGAAGAACATAAAATCAAAAGAATATTGTCTACACCATATCATCCTAGCGGGAACGGACAGGCCGAATCAACGAACAAGATTATCATCCAAAACATAAAGAAAAGATTGAACAAAGCTAAAAGAAAGTGGAGAGAAGTTTTGCCCGAAGTTCTTTAGGTATATCGGACAACATCTAAATCTAGTACAGGAGCAACCCCATTTTCCCTAGTGTATGGCTCCGAAGCTCTAATTCTGGTCGAAGTCGGGGAACCAAGCGCAAGGTTCTGACATACATCGGGCGAATCAAACTACGAGGCAATGAATACTAGCCTCGAATTATTCGATGAAAAACGAGAGGCGGCACTTGTTCGAATGGCTGCACAAAAATAACGAATCGAAAGGTACTACAACAGAAGAACCAACCTACGCCATTTCAAGGCCGGAGACTTGTTCCTACGGAAGGTCACCGTCAACACTCGAGATCCTAATGAAAGGAAGCTCGGCCCAAATTGGGAAGGACCCTATCAAGTCCTCGATATAGTCGGGAAAGGGTCTTATTAACTTGGAGCAATGGATGGAAAGTCATTACCAAACAATTGGAACATATCGCTTCTCAAACGATATTACTGTTAAGGTATGATTTTCTCCTCTATCGTCTATATACATATATTCGACACTAACTCATTGCAGGAATTCAACGAAAAACATCAAGACCTCTGGTTTCAAAGCACGCGTTGTACTCTTTTCCCCTTAAGTTCGGCTTTTATCCCAAATGGGTTTTTCCGGCAAAGTTTTTAACGAGACAACAACTATGTGCTACCCGGGGACAAATCAATAGTATTCGAGGCTCCTTCATAATCAACCTCGAATACTGGGGGGCTACCAAGTAAATAAATCAAGTTCGGCACAAGAAAGTTGCTCCATATCAAATTCATGTCAAACAGGGTCTCGATAGAGAAAAGTGTAAGGGCCAAATGGTCAAAACGAACCATGCCCACGTAATTTTGCTCGAACTTTGGCACAAGATACAAACACATATGTAATGACTTATAAAGGAGAACTTCTTTTTCAGATATTTCACACTTTGAAAAGATTTTCCTGCTTCATGATTCAAACAGGCTTAAAGGCCGACCACCATCAAAGGGATTTTTGATACAAGCGATCATAAAAGGCCTACGGGCTAAGATATTCTGAGTTCGAGTTCGAAACAATCACTCACTCAATTATTAAAGCCTAAGGGTTATCTTACTTCGAGTTCGAGCAATCACTCACTCGGTCATAAAAAACCTACGGGCTAAGATATTCTGAGTTCGAGTTCGAAACAATCACTCACTCAATTATTAAAGCCTAAGGGCTATCTTACTTCGAGTTCGAGCAATCACTCACTCGATAATAAAGGCCTACGGGCTAAGATATTCTAAGTTCGAGTTCAAAACAATCACTCACTCAATTATAAAAGCCTAAGGGCTATCTTACTTCGAGTTCGAGCAATCACTCACTCGATCATAAAGGCCTACGGGCTAAGATATTCTTAGTTCGGCACAAGAAAGTTGCTCCATATCAAATGAATATCAAACAGGGTCTCGATAGAGAAAAGTGTAAGGGCCAAATGGTCAAAGCGAACCATGCCCACATAATTTTGCTCGAACTTTGGCGCAAGATACAAACACATGTGTAATGACTTATAAAGGAGAACTTCTTTTTCAGATATCTCACACTTTGAAAAGATTTTCCCGCTTCATGATTCAAACAGGCTTAAAGGCCAACCACCATCAAAGGGATTTTTGATACAAGCGATCATAAAAGGCCTACGGGCTAAGATATTCTGAGTTCGAGTTCGAAACAATCACTCACTCAATTATTAAAGCCTAAGGGCTATCTTACTTCGAGTTCGAGCAATCACTCACTCGGTCATAAAAAACCTACGGGCTAAGATATTCTGAGTTCGAGTTCGAAACAATCACTCATTCAATTATTAAAGCCTAAGGGCTATCTTACTTCGAGTTCGAGCAATCACTCACTCGATAATAAAGGACTACGGGCTAAGATATTCTGAGTTCGAGTTCAATACAATCACTCACTCAATTATTAAAGCCTAAGGGCTATCTTACTTCGAGTTCGAGTAATCACTCACTCGATCATAAAGGCCTACGGGCTAAGATATTCTAAGTTCGAGTTCAAAACAATCACTCACTCAATTATTAAAGCCCAAGGGCTATCTTACTTCGAGTCCGAGCAATCACTCACTCGGTCATAAAAAGCCTACAGGCTAAGATATTTTGAGTTCGAGTTCGAAAACAATCACTCACTCAATTATTAAAGCATAAGGGCTATCTTACTTCGAGTTCGAGCAATCAGTCACTCGATCATAAAGGCCTACGGGCTAAGATATTTAGAGTTCGAGTTCAAAACAATCACTCACTCAATTATTAAAACCTAAGGGCTATCTTACTTCGGGTTCGAGCAATCACTCACTCGGTCATAAAAGGCCTACGGGCTAATATATTTTGAGTTCGAGTTTGAAAACAATCACTCACTCAATTATTAAAACCTAAGGGCTATTTTACTTCGAGTCCGAGCAATCACTCACTCGATCATAAAAGTCTACGGGCTAATATACTTTAAGTTCGAGTTGGAAACAATCACTCACTCAATTATCAAAGCCTAAGGGCTATCTTACTTCGAGTTCGAAACGTTCACTCGACTACTAAGCTTGTGGGCTACTTTTATTTTTTGAGTTCAGGCAAGCGCCCACTCGACCACTAAGCATGTGGGCTACTTTTATTTCGAGCTCGAGCGAACACTCACTCGGCCATAAAGGCTACGAAGGCCGAATTCGATGAAATCACTTAAATCCTCATGAAAACATCCGCAAGGCGTGAATGAAATCTTCACGAAGCGAGTCAATAAAAGAAAAACATATTTGTATAGATATACAAGGATGGTTTACATAAATAAATGCAACATAGAAGAAGCTAAGGGCTAAGCTTCTAGGTTATCATCAAGAGCGGTCTCTTCTCCACCGGGCTCCCCCCATCTTCGGACCCGCCCTTGCTACCATCATCATCATCAGAAGCCAAGGCTTCAGCATCAGCTTCGAGTTATTTAGCCCTTTTTATCTCTTCAGCAAGGTCGTAACCTCGAGCGTTTATCTACTCGAAGGTCTCCTCCGAGACCGACACTTAGCAAGTTCGGCAACCCAATGTGCTCGAGTGTCGGCAGTATCCGCTGCCTCTCTTACTTCCATTTGAGCAGCCTCGGCATCGGCCCGATACACGGCAATGGACTTGCCCTCCATGACTTTCGACGACTCAACCTCTGCCCTGGCCTCAGCAAGCGTTGTTTCAAGCTCCTCGATCCTCTTGGCCTAAGCCGAACCCTTTTGCTTGATGCTTCGAAGCTGAACATCGGCCGATAATAATTTGGCCAAGATGGTTTCTTTTTCTACAGCCAGGCGGTCGATAGTCTCCTTCCACCGGTCACATTCGGCCTTGATTTGATCGACTTCTTCCCGAAGCAACCCGATCTTTTCATACCTTTTGCTGCAGCTGAGATAATGAAGGGTTAGCTTCCATAGTTGGGTCAAATCCATACTCTAACAGAACGAGGCTTATCTGTTATCTAGTTCGACCTCTTCTTCACGAGCCTTAGCCAAATCTACTTGGAGGTCCTTTATAACCTCGTCCTTTTGGCTGCAAAGAAGCCTCAGAGCATCTCTCTCCCCCGAGACCTTCTGAAGCTCGACCTCATACTGGCTGAGGTTGACTCGAAACCTGCTAATGGCCTGCATAGTAGGGAAAAACCACAAGTCAAGTTTAGAAAAGAACGAAGAAACCAAGCAAAGTAAAATCATTACCCAAGAAATGAAACGGTGGGCCTCTTCTATGAGAAGAGAAGCGTCACTAATATCGGAGGTATCATCGACTCCAGTAAAGCAATCCCGAAAAGGGTCCCCTACACTAGAGCCTCTACCCATATCGGGGGTCTTCAATTCTCGAGCTTCCTTTAACGCCTCCTCAGAAAAGGTCGGAAAAGAAGGCAAATGACCCACTATCATAGTCCCAAGTGAATCGCTCTGGACGCTCTGATCGAGACTCGGGGTATCGGAACTGACCCCAACCGGTATAGCCGTCATCGGCTCAGAAGGTCTGACAACCTCGATAGCTTTCGCAGATCTGATCACCAAAGTCGAGGCATCATCATCTTCTTCTTCTTCTCTCAGTCGTTGGACCGAGTCCGTCGAAAGAGTGATTGCCTTCCTCCTCACCCTTCGAGTTTTGGGCTTGGGGTCCTCTGACCGAGAGACAGCTTTTCGCTTCTTATCTTTCCCCGATTCCGGGACTGTAGACTTGGTTCCTTCCTCACCACTCGAAGGCCTCAAAACGGCACCCTTGCTTACACCTGCATGAAAGGAAATCGGTAACGAATGGAGCATAAAAAATATTTCGAAGAACATGAGAAGTGACCCTTACAGTGATTCTTGGCCTCCCATCTACCTTTTGCCAAATCACGTCAAGCGCATTCGGCATAAGAGGAAGTCGAGGCTAACTTTCGAACCCAATCCTCGAGGTCGGGTACCGCTTGTGGCATCCAAGGGGCAGTTGTATATCGGAGAAAGATATCAGATAGAATCAGAGAGAGATACAAAAAGCAACGCCTTATGAAAACCACTTACGGTCGAAATTCCATTCCTCGGGGAACAACATCTTCTCTTCCGGAATGAGGTCATGGGTCCTCACCCGAATATAACGGCCCATCCAACCCCGATCCTTGTCTTCGTCGATGCTTGACATTAAATCTTTCGATGCCCGACGATCAAGCCTGATTAGTCCTTGAAATATTTGAGGCCGATACAATCGTATGAGGTGATTTAGGGTGAAATCCAGCCCCCCCAGCCTTATTGGAGAAGAAGCGAAGTAAGGTTACTATGCGCCATAGAGAAGGATGAATTTGACCGAGGGTGATCTGATATCTTTTGCAAAAATCAATGATCACTGGGTCGACGGGACCCAACGTGAAGGGGTAAGTATAAACACTTAAAAACCCCTCCACATGAGTGATGACGTTCTCTTCGGGAGAGGGAATTTGCAACACAACCCCGGGACCCCAGTTGCAGTCTTTCCTCACAGCCTCGAGATGGCCCTCTGTTATCGAGCACATGTACATCGACACATGCTCACATCGACCCGGAACCGACGAAGGATTTTCAACCTTAAAATCTATCTTCAGAGTACACGGGCCAGGAACATACTCGAGGGGAGGCGGCTCCACCGGCGCCTTGTCGCCGGACGGCCGTGAAGAGGAAGCTTTCTCCTTCTGAGGTGCGGTTTTTGAAGTTTTTGCCACTGATGTAAGATAAAGAAAAGCAAAAGAATATGAAAGGTTGATGGTTTCAAACGCTGATGAAGGTGGCTCTACAAACGGCGAAATAGAGGCAGAAAGAGTACGAAAATTTGGGAGATTGAAGATGTAAAAGTGGTAAATGATAAATGGAAGGGTTATTTATAGGTTTATACCGTGGCGGTTCAATATCAGCGGTGGCCGACCACCGTCTGACGTGCATTAAATACCTTGAAAGACTAAATCGACGGGACAACTATCACATACGTCATGATCGGCCCCAATGAAAACGTCAGCTTATAATCCGATCGAGCCGTCGAAAATTATATCGCTTCTCACCACATTCTTCCTGAGAAACGAGGGGACTATCTGTATACGGTCGAAATAGATTTGGCCTCCGTACGTTTGATCGAGTTTGAATAGTAAGCGATCGAAATGAGAGCTCGATACGAGTTTCGAGGATAGTACAAACAAGCCTCAAACTCCAAGACCGATCAAGGAATCGGCTCGGTATCATTATCAAGACTATGACCAAATCGAACCGCAAGGCAACGTGAAGGTTGTCGGAGATGCACAGACCGATTGACACTCACCCCGAATGTCAAACTCGAACCAAGGTCGAGGGCTCGACCCAATACCGAGCTCGAGTCAGTATCGAGCTCGCAGATAGGAGTCGTTGCAACCGCACTAGGGGAGAGAATCTTGGCAGGAATCGAGGAAGAGACAATCCATCATGGGTTCTCCACTATATATTTTTTATTATAAATAAAGTAATATCCCTCTACTATAAATGGAAAAATCCTTGTAAGCACAAAAAAGGTGGACACATTGTAAGAAAAGACTACTTCTATTTATTGAATAATAAATCTCTTGAGCTTGTTTTACTCAGCATACTCACTCTTCTTGTTCAATAATTTGTATCTCATTTCTATAGCCAATAATCTAAACATTTCCACTTCTACGTACGATTTATGTCAAGCTATATCACATATCCTTAGAACTACTTATAAATTCAACTATATCCGATTTTCCAGGTAAACAAACTATATAAATACGAATGAGATATTTCGTAAACATACAAGGATAATATCGAATTAAAATGAATAACCCAACGTAAATATGAATAAAAGAGAACTCATGGCCACTCCGCTTAGCAGAATGGAAAGCAATGTTGAGTTAATTAAAATCAGTAAAAAGTTTAACGGTTAAAATTAATTAATTTGATATATGCAAATGCTATATGCCATAAAATTTTGATGTCACATGGCAGCTAAAAGAGTGACGGTAGCAAGTTTATAAATAGATAGATTCTGACCCTTTGATCAATGAAGTATTAGTTTAACTACTTAATTACACAAAAACAAATGATATATTGTTCTCTTCTAAAACAAGCCCTTTTTAATAGCTAGCTTTTGTAGTAAATTTCTAACAGAGTCTTCTATTTTTTTTATTTTTTTGGGTTTTCCATCCGGTATCCGATACTCATATTGGAGCCCGACTATATTCGGATTCGCGTCGCGTAGGGCCCCATTCGGGAGGAAGCGCTCCCTACCAAGGATTTTTCATACCCAAGGCGCGAACTCGAGACCTCTGGTTAAGGGAAGAGCAGTCTCATCCACTGCACCACATCCTTTGGTGGCACAGAGTCTTCTATTAAATCCTACAGTCTACGGTGTTAGGTAGACCTCCTTTTTTTTTCCATAACTTAAAAATTGAGATAAAATTAGTGCATACAAAGTCAAAAGTCTAGTTTGACTTTTTATGATCAACCAAAAAAGTATTACTCCCTCGTCCATCATTTACTTTGTACCTCCCTTAAAAATAATAAACAAAGTGCATAATTTATCGTGATACCCATATTAATTAGTGTATAATCTTAATGGATTTGAAAAATGATTTGAAATGGATAATTAATGTAAAGGGTAAAATAGAAAAAATAGATTATGTTTCTCTTGATATGCGAAAGTTGACAAATAAAAGTAAAAATTTATTTTTAGAATAGTAGACAAGTAAAAGTGAACGGAAGGAGCGTTACATACAACTCAAGTATATGTCCTTAATCTCTTTTCTAGTATGTATAATTTCAGTGAAACATTATCCTGGGACTGGTCTAAATGACTAAATGAAGTCATAGAGAACAATGCACAATTTAATTCTGTAAAACGAAAGTCAATCTTGTTAATGACTTAAACTTTCATTATCATGATTTACCAAACTTCCCACAAAACTTCAGTAAAATGCCAGCGCTGTAAAACATATTTATCCATTTATAAAGTAAATTTTATGATAAATATGTAATCCTATTGAATATAATGCTAGTATAAAAATCTTTACTCTATTGATGTATAAAATTAAATCTCTCTAAGATAACGTAGAGGATTAATTACGTGTCAAGGATCACTCATTATACTATGAAACTAATTGGTTTTTAATGAGGTCAATGTCGACATAATGATAGTAGGCTACACGTGAGAATATTTAATACTACTAATGTTTAAATATATGACGAATTGTTGGACGTGAGCCAATATAATTGGTTAGCAAATTCTCCAACAGAACAGTAGATTACAAGTAATGACTTTTTTTAATTTGTTAACCCCTTCCGAGACAAAAATATCATTACAGTATTGGTTTCTGATAAGGTATGCTAATTATAAATGAGTATTGTTTATGACTAAGTGGATATTCATGTGATTACATTCTAAATTCTTGAATTATTGTATTTTTGGACGATCTTGAGAAATTTAATTTAGTATATACTTGATTTCTTAAATAATCTTAAATAAAATTAAATAAAAGGCTTATAGATCCAAAAACTCAATCTAGAAATGTATATTAGTAAAGAACTACTGTACCAACAAAGTTGGATCATTTCTCTAAGATTAATGCGTGTATGTAATTGGCACTTGCCAATTGTCATATATATCAGGGGCAGATATAGTTTATTGGCTACGACCCATAACTTTTGACACGAAATATATATATATATATTTATATATTAAAAATTTACTAAAATCTTAATTATATTATATTTGAACCCTTAATTTTAAAAATATAATGAGTTCAATTTTAAAAATCTTAAAAGTTGAAACCATTAAATTTATATACTAGATTTGCCACTGGTATAATGCATTTATTTAGTGTAAACATTGGGCGGGAGTAGTATTTTTTTCATTTTTAAATTTAAATCCGATATTCGAATAAATGTTCTTGAAGTCTTTATTCGACGCTGAGTTTTGACGACAATGATAAAAAATATTACTGATTTTAAACAGACAAAATATAAAGAACTCAATAAGAATTCATTGTTTAAGGATAACATGACTGCATATTCTATAAGAATTTATGAACTCTATCTCATTTACAATTACAAGAAAATCACAACCTAGTGTATAAGATATAATTTGTGGATTATAAAATTATATGTTTGATTGAAGTAGATTTATGTTAATAATTTACTACTCTATGTTTTTGTATGTACCTCATATGTGTATGGGTCAAAATATGCTTTCATTAAGATTTGACATGAAGCGGTATCGTGGAAAGCGATATGACCGAGATCGATTAGTAGAAAACGGAGCTTGTAGCCGAAGAGTCAATAACGGTTGAGGTCGAGTATGAAGGGCAGTACTAACGGCTAGTTTTCGAAGTAGAATATTCTATGGTGTCCGTACTTTTAGGGTTGATTAGGAAATGCCCTATATAAATAGAAAAAGAGATAGGGGGAGAGAGAGAGAGGTAATATTCTCTGATAAGAACATTTTTTGAAAAGTACACTTTCTCTCTAGATAAAAGACAATCACTACCTTTCTAAAGCGATTCGATTGTATACTATTCCATACTTTTTCCATTAGATCTGAGAAGGGTCCCAACATTCTAGTATTTGTCTATCATTCATCATTGACGACGAAAAAGAAAGTCATTGCATAAGTAATGAATGAGCTAATTTCTTATTAGTCTTAAGAAATAGAGCCTGGGTCTGTCCCGAGCTTCCGTTGTCGGCCTTGGCATTAAACCACTATCTATGCATGTATTTTTAGCCTGGACTGACGAATCTTTTGCTTCTCGGGTGGTGTCGAACAATGGTGCTTGTGTTGCGGGAGATGCCCGCCCAAACCACCTCTATATTAACATAGTGATAGAAAGAGTACCATGCTGCATCTAGACTTCAAACAGAAATCAAAATCTTTAGTTGGTTGGAACCTCATGGGTAAGGATAATGTAATGGAATTAATAGAGAAATTCTTCTCATATGGGGAATCATCCACATGAGGACCAGAAGACATCATTCTAAGGCTATACAGAGCCCTTATCCAAGAAATGAGCTATCTTGCTTAGCATACTTCACCAAAGCTCTTCAAATCAATATCCTTGGGAAGAAGGCTTCCATCTCCAAGTTTAACTCAGACGTAGAAGTCCCGACAGGCAAAGTGGTTCACCAGTCCATAAGGTGCCCGGACATGACTAACAACGAGGCTGAGTATGAGGTCGTGATTGCAGGGTTAAGGCTAGCACTCAAGTATGTGGCGAGGCGGGTTATCCTACGCTGCGACTCTCAACTCGTCATCAACCAAGTCACAGGGACTTTCCAAATCAAAGAGCAAAGGTTACAAAAATACCAGGGCGAGATATGCAGGCTATTGCCCGAGTTTGACGAGTGCCAGTTCGACCAAATCCCTCGAGCACAAAACATCGAAGCAGACGGCCTTGCCAAATTAGCGGCAGCAACTAAAAACATAACCGGAGAAGGAAACGTGGTCACCCTCTTCTACTCATCGATAGATCAAATCGAGGTAAGGACCATAAATCTAACCTGGGATTGGCAATCGTATTGTTACATACTTGCAGGACGACATACTCTCAGATGATAAAAAGGAAGCCAAGAAGCTCCGGATGCAAGCGGCCAGGTACAACATCATTCACAATGACCTATACAAAAGGACGTATGGCGGCCCCCTAGCGAAATGCTTAGGCTAGAATCAGACGCGGCGCGTACTGGAAGAAGTCCACGAAGGCCACTGCGGAGATCACTCAGGCAATTGAGCTCTGGTCAGATGTCTCATACGGGCAGGTTACTACTGGCCTACCATGAAAAAAGAGGCCGCAGACTTAGTAAAAAAATATGAACAATGTCAAAAATACGCCTCAATGATCCATCAAGCGGGCGAGCATCTCCACTCGGTCACCTCCCCTTGGCCTTTCATCAAATGGGGAATGGACATCGTCGGCCCCCTCCCTGCGGGGCGAGGTAACATACAATTTCTTTTGATTTTAACTGACTATTTTTCAAAATGGGTAGAAGCATGAGCATTCGCCCAAATACGCGAATATGAAGTGATCACCTTCATATGGAAAAACATTATGTGCCTCTTCGGCCTCCCCGAAGAGATCAGTTGCGACAACGAACCCCAATTTACTGGAGAAAAGGTCGCCGATTTTTTCGAGAAGTGTCATATCAAAATAATACTCTCCACACCATACCACCTCGCGGGCAACGGGCAAGCGGAATCCTCCAATAAATCAATACTGAACATCATGAAGAAAAAGCTTGAGGACGCCAAGGGGTTATGGCCGGAGCTGTTACCAGAAGTGCTTTGGGCCTATCGCACAACGCCAAAGGCGAGTACAGAAGAGACACCATACTCTTTAGTCTATGGGACTGATACGGTAATACCAGTCGAAGTCGGAGAGCCCAGTTTGCGATACTCCCATGAGAGCGGGCCGAGGAACGATGAAATCAGAAGGCAAGAGCTAGACGAAGTCGAAGAACGGAGAGATATGGCCTACATAAGGATGGTCGCCCAAAAACAGCAGGCAGAACATTATTATAACAAAAAAGCCAAGATCATACCACTCAAAGTCGGGGACTACGTGTTCAAGGCCAAAACACAAACAAGTAAAGACCCGCGGGAAGGCAAACTAGGGACGAATTGGGACGGCCCATACAAAATCATGGTAGCAGCAAATAAAAGGTCATTTCAACTAGAAACAATGGAAGGAAAACTACTACCAAACAACTGGAACGTCGCCCACCTCAAGTATTTCAACTTTTAAGAAAAAGCGACCTCCAAGTCGCACTCTTTTTTCCCCCACTTGAGTTTTGCCCCAATCGGGTTTTCTCGAGGAGGTTTTTAATGAGGCGAAAAGGGGGACACTTCCAAGTCAAAATGCGAACGGAAAGAGACACCGGATGGTTAGTTCATTGCCCAACCTCTCAACACGTCTCCAGGTCACCCAATGAAGGGACTAGATAGACTGGGACTGGAATGCCAGCCCGAAAAACATGTAAATTTCTCCAAGTATGAGCAAAACACAAATGTATGAAGTCCGCCCATGTTCTCGCCAGAACAACATCGCCTCAATATCAACCCGGCCCCGGCCACAATTAAGTAAATTACATTCGACTTCGTTCGAATTAACTCGCATTCAACCTCGTTCGAATCAACTCACATTCGACCTCATTCGAATTAAACTACATTCGACCTCGTTCGAATTAACTCACATTCGACCTCATTCGAATTAACTCACATTCGACCTCGTTCGAATTAAATTACATTCGACCTCGTTCAGATTAACTCACATTCGACCTCGTTCAAATTAAACTACATTTGACCTCGTTCTAATTAAACTACATTCGACCTCGTTCAAATTAAACTACATTCGACCTCGTTCGAATTAACTTACATTCGACCTCATTCGAATTAACTTGCATTCGACCTCATTCGAAATAACTCGCATTCGACCTTGTTCTAATCGACTCACATTCGACCTCACTCGAACCAACTCAATACAGGTTACGTTCGACCTCGTTCGAATTAACACCTACTAATCCACGACCATGGCCAAAACCAAATTTTTATGATTAAAACGACATTTCTTACTTTAAATATATTCCTTACAAAAGCTAAAACAGATGCCAAGAATTACAAGAAAAAGAAAGAAAAACAATTACGTGCTACCTAACTCAGCAGCACCATCTCCACCCATTTCTCTACCTTCACTGTCGGGATACTCATCGTCGTACTAGGTCCTGTTCAATCCTATCCACGTCTTCCTTAGCATCACCAGCTTGTGGTGTAGCCGGGTCACAACCACAATCAAACCGAGCTTCACGTGCCTTAGCACATGTATTCGCTAAGTCGGCTTCCGAAATAGCCCTCGTCCCTATCAGATCCCTGAATATGTCCAGCTGGGCCTCGGCATGAATCCATTCCTCATACAGATCCCGAGGAACATCAGGAAAAGCAGTACAGAAGGAGGACGGTTGTGCCAATAACTGTGCCTTTTTGGCCTCGAGGGCAACAACTCGATCACTAAGGTCCCCAGTCTCTTTTTCCAACTCTCTGAGCCTAGCCATCTCCATTGTGCAATCCCGTTCAGAACGAATAACACGGATCGCGTCCTCTAAACCTGCAGCTCTACGTGTAGCTGATAACTGGGCTGACTCCGCCCTCTCCAAATCCGCTACCTTCTCGGCGACCTTGCCACTCAAAACGGCCGCTCGAAGTTGACACTCCTCCAGCTCGGAACACAGCAAGACCACTTGGGACTGAAGGTCGGCGCACTGGGCCTCAACCACCTTACTCACTTCGAGCTCCTCCTCTTTGTCCTTCAACGCCCCCTTGAGCTCACTACATTTTCTGATGATCTTCACCAATTCGTCATCCTTCTCCTTTAGCTGGTTTCGGAGGGCCCGAAAGTTGCTACTACCACCAACTCGCCAGCAAAGTTCATGGTGTTTATCACGATATTCGCGATATTTCCACTCCGTCTTTTGGAAGATAGCCTTACACCTCTCCTCTCGGCGAGAACTTTCAATCTCCAAGATCACAGTCTGAAAAGAAAGCCAGAGCGGGTAAGAACAAAGTCAAAATCAACATAAAAATGAATAAGGAAACAGAATACCAAACATACCCTAAGAGCAAGGTCGGCTATGCTCTTCGACAAAGTGGAATCCTTCAGCTTCTCGAGGGTCTTACCCTCCACATCGGAACAGAGTGGACCAAGAGAAGGGACCACGTCCTCTGTATCAACTAATAGGTCCCGGTCCAAACGGATCGCAATGGTCCGTGTGCTCTCTTCCAACCTCACCTCAAGCCGGGTAAGTCATTCCCCCATCATCCTAACTTCCTCGACGTCCATATCGGAGCCCATCTCATAATCCTCTTCGGTAACACTTTTGCCCTTGTTGTCAACCCGAGAGGAAGGGCCCTCGATCGGTAAAGATATCGATGTCTCACCCCCTTGTAAGTCGTTGGGTATCCGCGCCGACGACCCTTCAAAACCCGTTCCGGACTCAAAGAGCAAAGTACATCCCTCAGCCCCCGACTGCTGCGGGATCGTGGACGGATGCTCGACACAAACTCTGAGATCTATAGTCGCCGTTTCTTTGATGATGAAACTATCCATCACCGAACTTCCCACGCGGACACTTCCTTCGTCGATACCGACAGATCGCCTCTTGCGGCGAAGCCGATTATCATCAGTCGACGATGATTCTTCCTCATCATCCTCGTCAACTAGATAACGTAGAGGCAAAGTTGAGACACAAGTCGTAGTAGTCGATGACCGAGCAGGTCTCACCGCAGCAATAGGAACAGAAACAACCTTCCTCTTACGGAATGCCGGAGCAGGAGCTTTTTACCTCTTCGAAGACCCTCCTGCAAAAGTGATTAGAAAGGCAACTATCAAAGCCATGACAAACACGCGACTACAAGGACAAGACGGCATAAGTAAAAAGTCACTATATGAACGGACAAATTCACCGGTCACTGAAAGCTTGGGCCCGAACTTCTGGAAAAAGGTCGGCCACCCACGAATCCCCACTGTGTGGGGAAAGATCTGGCTAACCCATTCATGAATATCCATGACCAATGGAGGGGGCTTGGTCTCAGCTGAAGGAGAAAAAGACAGAACGGTTAGACTATGACCAGAACGAGCAAAATAACCACTTAATGAAAATACTTACGAGCGTAATTCCACGCCCCAGGAAATCCATTTGCATTTGCCACCACGTCCTCGGTCTTGACAAAGAAGTAATTAAACCAGAATTGACGATTTGCTTTATCATCCATCTTTACTACCAAACGTTTACCTCCACGGTGATGAAGGTGCAACATCATCCCTCTATAAAAACTTAGCGCGAAAAGGTGCATCAGGTGGCGAAGAGAGACCCCGCAGCCAGCTAATTCCGCGTACTTTGTCAGCATGAGGATAAGCTAGTAGATATAAGGAGAAAGCTGAGTCGGACAGATGCCGTAGTAGCGGCAAAACTCCTCTGCCAATGGGAGAATGGAAAAAGAATAGCCCACGTAGAATGGATATACGTAGAACGCGCAATGTCCAAGGCGATGAATCTGTAACACATCGCGTCCAGCCGGGACCAGATCGATGTGGACTAGAATTTTGGACTTCGCCCTGAAATTAGCAAGGGCAGCCGCGTCCATCTCAGACTCTACGGCCTCAAGGTCATCCTCGGGTAGTTTTGAGAAGTCAGTTCTAGCCTTATCACTATGGGGAATTATTTTCTCCACCGTAGGAAAGCTTTCATCTTCTACAGCAATAGCAGCCCCACCGTCATGGGGAGCCATGTACACTGCCAAAAGAGCAGGATTAGGTATCCCCCTAGAACTGGAAGACACATTAACCATTTTTGTTTATGAATAGAGGGGGTGCAAACGCAGAAGAGTTGAGTAGCAAGAACCATCGAAATCGGTGAAGGCAGGAGTATGAAGTAAGGTCAAGAAAGCAGAGATTCTGATTGAGGAAGAAGAGGATATGACAATCCAATTTTTAGAAAACAAATAGTGAACCTAAGAACTGAATATCCCCATTTATAAGAGTTAGGGCATCAATACCGAGGAAGAAAACCGTAGTTGCCCAGCTCAAAAATCGAAGCGGCAGAGGCACAGAAAACGATACAGGGATCGGAAAAACGCGTAATAATGACGCATGATGACATGACGTCACGATGAAACAACGTGACCCTAGGTTGTGGATCACAAAAGGTCACGTTTCTATCCCGTCTGAAGCGCTACTACTGGACCTGCTCGCATAAAACTTCTCAAGCCTGACAGACAAAGTTCGCTCATCGAGGTCGCCCAGGGCTGACATCAATAAATGGAGAGACTAACTGTATGGATCAAAATCTACTTTTATTAAGATTTGACACGAAGCAGTATCGTGAAAAGCAATATGGCCGATGTCGATTAGTAGAAAACAGAGCTTGTAGTCGAAGAGTCAATAACAGCCGAGGTCGAGTATGAAGGGCAGTACTAACGGGTAGTTTTCGAAGTAGAATATTCTCTTGAATATTCTATGGTGTCCGTACTTTTAGAATTGATTGAGGAATATCCCATTTAAATAGAAAAAGAGATACGGGGAGAGAGAGAAAGGTAATATTCTCTGATAAAAACATTCTTTGAAAAGCAGACTTTCTCTCTAGATAAAAGACGATCACTACCTTTTTTAAGAGATTAGATTATCTACTATTCCACACTTTTTTCATTAGATCCGAGAAGGGTCCCAACATTCTAGTATTTGTCTATCATTCATCATTGTGAGAAAGAAGAGTCATTCACCTCATTCAATATTGGGTGAATCATTCTTCTTATTTACTTTAATGTCATTTATAGTTATTTATTGCTTGATATTCCCCCATCATTAATGATCTTGAAACATTGAATGTACATCACATTTAATCTTCTCTCAACACTGCTCTTGCGTTATTGGTGTTAATCGATTATAAATCTGAAGTTATTATCATTAACTAGGTTTAGCCCTTCGTTATACAAAATTAATTAGTTTAATCAAAAGTCTATATTTTTTGGTCAAACGATATGTTTCTATCCAAAGGTAGAGAAGAAGAATCTTTAACACTATTTTCATTGTGTCGAAGAAGAATATATTTTCTTCTATATTACCAATATATCAGATTATAATCGCGAATTGAAAAATTACGTCACCATACTCTTATTTGTTAATTATAAGTTTAATCATATATTCTCTAAATTCATTCAGTATAATTATTCGACCTGAATTTAAATTATTAAGTTAATTCTAGGCAGAATTTTATTGTAGTCGGGTTCGAGCCAATGTAACTTTTTAAGTAGTCGAGTTCGAGCCAATATCAATCCTATCCAACACAACCCTTTGGTAAATTAATTATTTTGGCCTATCATTTATTGGTAAATTCATTTGTTTCATTTGATTTTTCTAATATTTGACTAACATAAAACATTCAATTAATTGAGCTATACACCTTTGATCCCTCAACTAACAGAGTTACAAAATTGATGAACTTTTAATTATTAAACCGTTTGACAATTTTCATATGTTATATTGGGAGAAAATTGTGAGAGATTTGATTTAGTAGTCTATAACAAACGTTATTTTAGCTATATAACATTTTTCACAGGAGATCAACAAAAATTGTGCATGGTTGCATATCGACAACCAATAATAAAAGGATCAAAGCACAATTATTGCATTATTAGATTTATTTTTGAACCATGACATAATAAATAGTACAAATTATGGATAGGGGAGGGAGAGGGGTCCACAGCATATAGATTTCCAAAGAGAAAAAACACAAGAAAAGATCACAAAATCACCAACCTGATCTCCCACAAATCTCAAGCCCACAGCATTCAGTACTAAATTTATAATTTCAACATCACCATAATAAGTAGCCCTAGATAAGCAATTGGAAAATATAAAATTATAAAATAAAAAAAAAACATAACAGAGATTTTATGCGACGGATTCAAGCCAACATAAATAAATTTTTACACTATCAGTGCAGCCTTTGTATCGATATGATTCAGACATCCACCTTCAATGCAACTCAAGGAATCAGAAATCCATGCACATAAAATTAATTCCACACCATAATAACTACTACTACTAGTTCTGCCTCTTCTCTGCTCTTTCTTCTGATTTTTGCTTATTTCAGTAACTCCAAAGGCAATCAAGACTCTGATCTTCAAGTGATCTCCTTCCCATTCCAAGATTTGACACAATTGACGAAATTTCATTATTCATGTCAGGGCTTAGCTTTGTTTCTTGAGATAAACTAACTATCTCCTCTTTCTTAAAATTCTGAGTATAATTCTCGAGTAAAGTCTTAAGTATTATTGGATTTTGCATGCCAAATGAAACTTGACTTGGGAAGCTGCTCTGAACTGGGACTATTTGGTTACAAGAAAATGTACTTATGGGAAGATTATTCATTGGATTTGAGAGAGCAGAGAAATTAGGAGAATTGTTGAAACAATTGATCATGTTTTCTTGGCTCTTTTGAGCAGTAAAAAAATTGGAGAAGCAGTGCACGTGGCTGGATTGAGAAGCAGCAGGTTTGAACTTGCCAGTATAAGAGGAAGAATCTGTTAATGGTGGAAGAAAATTATTTCCCATTTCATTTTCATCAGAATTCAGCTTCACTAGTCCTGAAATATGGATTTTCTTCCCACCACAGCTCTTTTGAAATACTCTGCAAATGACCCATTCATTCTACAATACAGTAAAAAAAGAGAGTTAAAAACAGAATCTTGATGCACAGGCGGACAGGGGCGGATGCAGCATAGCATAGGAGTGCCGGGTTCAACTGAACCCACTATTTTCGACGTGGAGCATATAATTAGGTGTAAAAATCCACCAAAACTACAAAAACTAGTAGATATGAATTAATAACTTTAAAAATACAATTGGTTTAATGATAAGAATATAAGAGGTCGAACCCATGGAGTTAAAATCCTAAATCCACCTCTGGATTTGAATCCAGTATTTGATGTTTATAGGAATAGTAACTCCGTTCAAATATTTATAGACATTTAGTAAAATTTTCGAACATATACACTGTTTGAACAAAAGCACGGTGCATCCGCCCTACTTGATTGAAAGAGGGAACAGAAGAAAAGATGACAAGAATTACCTTTGCTGTCTTGGGCAGATTGTGAAGAGATAATCTTCCCTCAAGTCTATATTCATGAATGACCCAATTTGTCTTTTCACCTTTTGGAGCTCTCCCTTTGTAGAAAACCAGAGTTTTCTTCATCCCAACAAGAGATTTTCCTCTGAAAATCTCCCTGTCTTTTCCAGTAGCTTTCCAATAACCTGCAGTTGTTGCCCTGTTTGTCCTCAGCCCTGTTGGGTACTTCTTGTCTCTCACACAGAAAAAATACCATTCTTTTTCCCCCATTTTTGCCTTCCCTACATTCCCAAATAAAAAATAAAAATCATTAAAGATATCATATCTGAAACTAACAACAATAGTAAGTTGAGGTCGGCTATATGAATTATCAGTATTCATGTCGCTTCATTTAAACACGTCCCATCTCGATCCATATATGAAAAAAAGATAGTTTGGTGCATGAAACAACCCGTGTTCATACAGGGTCCGGTAAGGGTCGCATCTCAAGGAGTGTGATGTAGGCAGTCTATCATGATTCAAGCATCGTGGCTAATTCCACGGCTCGACTTGTGACCTATAGGTTACACGAAAAAAACGGAAACAACTTTGTCGTTGTTTCAAGACTCCCTTCTTCTCGGTCCATATATGAATTGAGGAAAAAGAAAAGATTATAAAGTACTAGTTTGAGAAGCTTACATGGGAGGTCCCAAGGTTCAATCTTGTTCAAGTCAACTTCTCCAATAGCAATAGCAAAGAAATTGCTATCCACAACTTTGTTTGACAAATAATGAGTAATCAATTCTTCATCAGTTGGATGAAATCGAAATCCAGGAGGTAATTCCATCTGTTGATCATCCTCCTTAACAAGTCCCGAATAATTTTCCATCTACTTAAGATTTTTCAAAACTGGTTCTGTTTTATGTAATCAAGAATTAATTATTTCACCCTATATGCACACTAATACAGATTTTATTGACCACCACTCACCAGCTGGCTCTGAAATAAAAATGGGGTTTCGCCAAACAGCTCAAAAACCCACGAGAAAGAATACTAAATCAAGAAAAGTAGGAAAAATGGGGAAGTTGGAGAAAAAGATAAAGAGAAGCCATGGAACTAAAACTGAAAGAATGAACAAAAAAAAGTATGAGGATTACAAGGCAATAAATAGAGGTTTGGGGGAGGGGGTGGAATTTAGGCCTTTTGTTGTTTGGTTTCCCACCAGGTGTTCCGTACTCGTATTGGGGTCCGACTAAATCCGGATTCGAGTCGGAAAATCCCACATTGGGGTAAAGCGCTCTCTAGCAAAAGCTCTAACAAAAGCGATTACATGCCTAGAGCTCGAACCGAGATCTTTGATTAAAGATGAAGGAGTACTTATTACTTCACCACAACCCTGGTAAGTTGTTTAGGCCTTCTCTTCAAGTCTTTTCCTAACCATGATACAAAAAATCTATACACCTTTTGCTTATAATTTGACCAAATACAACTCATCCCTAAAACCATGCATGTAACATTTTCAACTGCTTTTGTCATTTTATTTTAACTAGAGTCATATTCATTTAATTTTTGGAACTTCATTCTCTGGTGTGAATATAATTTGAAGGTTCCAAATGTTGCTTTCTTGGTGGTTCCAACTGTATACCAGAATCATCCAACATGACTTAATATTAAGTTGTTAAATGGCAATTAATAGTGCTTTAAATATGTAACTATCTCTATTTACTTTCTGCTGATAAGATTATAGCATTATATTCCCAAATTAACCTCCTTTGTATATAAAATACTTGAGCCCTGTGAAAACGACTATTTTTCAACTTCACTGTGTTTACTCGAGCGTGTGAAAACCTCAATTATGCAACATACATGAACGTGACATCAAAACTTCCAAATACTCTTTTTTTGAATTTTAAGCAAATACATGGTAAAGTTGACTAACTTATAGGTCGTTGGTTTGAGCCGTAAAATTAGTATGCAGGGTAGGCTGCCTACATGGCCCTTCTCTGGACACTGCGTAAACGCAAGATGCTTCGTGCACTAGACAACCTTTTCATTGTTCAAATGCCTACCATATGTCTACATGTAATACATACCAAAAATTTCTGAAGAAGAAGAAGAAGAAGAAGAAGAAGAAGAAGAAGAAGAAGAAGAAGAAGAAGAAGAAGAAGAAGAAAGGAAGAGTACGAACTTAGGCTTTAGATTATCTACATGAAATTAGATCAAATCTCATTAACTAATCCAATTGAATGTGACCATTCTAGCCCATGAAAATCCATTACGAACACAACTTAATTTGTGCAGACCAGCACTGGGAAGACTTTATTGTGTTAGGTTTCAGATTAGCTAAGTTCAACTTGCCATATGAAGTATAACATTTGTCAAAAAGTTCTAGGGTTATTTAAGGCATGTCACAATTTCAAGTGGAAAGAATTATTTGTACGTTCACTGTGTTGTATAGTAACTCATGAAAAGAACCTTCACTAGTCATACTCAGGTTTTAAACAAGATTTTTCCACTGCACTCCACTTTGACGCTAGGATAATTCAACTAAGAGGGCCACGAGAGATACTGTTAGTGTATAGAAATTAAATTCAAAAATTTTGCGCGGTTCGTGAATGAAATAAAGCTAATTGTATGAAATTTATGAGAATTGAGAAATCATGTAGTTACAATACGGATCTAGGAAGCTCAGCTAATTAAAGACATTCTTTTGGACTCAACTTGAATTGTCTTTATTTACATGCAAAAAGATAACTAATGAAGTCATCCTTGTCTTTATAAATACTTTGCTATGGTGGGGTTGTTAAAAAGATACAGTTGTATATATGTGGGGCTCTGCCCATAGTCCTTTTGGGCCACTTTGATCACTTGCAAATAAATGGTAACAATATTGTTCTTGTAAGGATCATAAAAAAGAAAGATACCTATAAATAGGCCTTTTTAAGATTTGTTTGTTTCATTATTGATGAGAAAAATAAAAACTTAAATCAAAATTATGGGTGCCAAGTGGACTAAATTTGAGCGTGTTACAAGAGGTTGAGCCAATAAATACGTTGTGTCATAACTCAATCAATGTTTGCTTAGCTCAAAATGAACGGGGCAATTTGGGCTAAACTAGAAGATGTAACCCAAACTTTCGCCCACCTAATCTATTAAATTGAAAATAACCGGAGGATGAATAATATATGTATTATAATTCATATATATATGTATGTGCGTTACACGTATCTCGCTAATCATCAAAAGAAAGATGAAAATCATTTTCTTCCTTATATTGAAAATCAAAGTTTTATCTAACTTTAAACATTAGATATTTTTTCATGTTATTTCTCAAAATATATCCGACCATTTGAGAAAGACATTGTCAGTGTCAATCAAGTTACAATTTTAGAAATTAAGACAATATCATTGTACCCTTTTGATTGTCAAGTTATTCTTCCATGACTTTTTTAAAATTCCATGATATAAGTTTGTAATTTATATATCGCGTAGTTATTTGTCTTTGTTCCTTGTCATCTTTGTATGTACATGTTTGGAGTGAATAAATATTTGAGTGTTAAGCTTAATCTAGAAAGGTTTTAGTTTTCGAAGTAAACCCGGCAACTCTCTCTAGTTTATTCATAGAAGAATTCAAATACTAACGTTGATTATAATTTTATCCTACATGAATAGTTAAATCCTAAAAATAATTTACTAATTTGGTGCTTTATTCTTATATATTCTTTTCCATCATTTTATTTTTCCCTTGGTCCTTAAAGTATGATTTCTTTATTTTTCCTCAACTTTGCGACCAAATTTCTTAATACAACAATGTAAAACTTTTCCTACAAATTTCAGCTTCATCTAGAGGTTTAGTTGACCACTATCGTCTAATCTTCTTAGATTGTATTGCACATCATATTCATATGGTTTATTTGTGAGAATTACATTAATGAAAATAAAATACTTCACATCCAAATCTAGATTATGGACATTTCTTATATCTTGTCTCAATATATGTCAATTAAACAGTATTTTAGAAAGATAATTCCAATTTACCCTTTCGATTATCAAATTATTACTTTATGTAAAAAAAATTATTTCATGATATTTTCGTTGTCTTTCTTAAAGAAAAAATAGTATGTCCGTAAATCTTGTACATTACACGCTGTGCGTTTTTGTTCTCTGTTTGATGTAGTTATAAGAAAAAACAACTTAATGACTTGCATATAAAAATTTAATGAAATATGTGATATTTCAAATTATTAATTCTAGATCGGCTTAGTTGTAAGTTGTAACATACCGGAGGAGAATGATTCGCTGTCTTTTTATATTTTTTGGTTATATGCTAATATTAGTGTATATGGAATAAATCAAAATCTCATATATTTACAAAAAACAAATCTAAATCTCATACAAACTGGATAACGAAATATATGAACCATGCATATTGTTGACGGAAAAAAAGAGAGCTACTATCCTCTATCCAAGTATAGTGGCGGAGAGTAGCAGTCCATTAAGTTCGAATAGAATTGTACCCGATATCAACTTTGTAGGGATGGCGTATTTGTTGTTTAAATTGAAAAGAAATTTCATTCTTAAGTAATTTACAATTATATTCTTAAATTATATAAATATTTAAGGGTACAAAAGTCAATCAATATTTCGGGGATAGTTTAGTCGTTCAACATTTAGCATAAAATATTCGTGCTTTTATAATAATATTGTTCTTTTACTCTCATCCTCACATGATAATATAAATGAAATGGCACGGCATTATCCTTCGTGCATATTAAGAATGGTACGGCATCACCCTTCGTGCTTTATACTTTTCCTCACATGATAATATAACTAAAATGGCACGGCATCACCCTTCGTGCTTTACACTCTTAAATGGCACGGCATCACCCATCGTGCTTTACACTCTTCCTTACCAATCACATGTATATCATTGACAAGCAAGGTAGGAAGCATAAATAACATCAAGGAGAGTGTTATTGATAACTGAAATGATAACTACTGAAACTAAAACTGCATTGATAACTGATAATTGATAACTAATAACTGAACAAAAGAAGTAAGGACATGAATACTCCATCTTCTAAATGATGAACAACATGTTTATCTTTATATTAAAGTACGGCCTCAGACCCAATATATATATGCATAAGCTACAGCCGCATGCCCAAGTATACGTATACATAACTACGGCCTCAGGCCCAAAAATGCATAAAGCATAAACTACGGCCTCAGGTCCAAACATGCATAAAGCATAAACTACGACCTCATGTCCAAATATGCATAAAGCATATAAACTACGGCCTCAGGCCCAATACAGGTGTTCAACAAAATCTACAACGAAATTAACCTATATACAATGGAAGATCGATTTTAACTTAGTCCACTATATATATGGTGACACTAACATACGTAAGAAATAAGAAACTTGACAACAAACATGTATGGTAGAAGGCCATTTGGTATTAAAGTATTTAAGTATTCTTCTTGGTAGTAATTATTAGTATCATTTTCTGCTGAGACAAAAACTGAAAAATATTTTATTTTTACTATAAAACTTTGCAATCAACATTTTATTTAGTTGATCAACATATTCATTTTTGCTAGCTAAGATATCTTTTTAATTCTATCAGGCGATTTGCACAAATTGCGTTATAATCTAATGATAGAAATATTTCTTTTATTAAATGCACTACTATTACCATTGAGATTGATAACCAAGTGTTCGGGAAGAACCAAATCATCTTTTATTGGATGCTCTTCTTCATTTCCGACACGAAGCAAGAAAACACTGAATATTGGATCTGTTCTTACTTTATATTTCTTGTCAGTTGAATCTTTTTCGTTGAGGCCAGAAGTATAACTTTGGTAAGCTAGCTTTTACAGTCTCTGGTTTTGTCGATTTTTGAACTACTGGTAGTACTTGACAGAAATCACCTCCCAAACCATTAATATTTTACCAAATGGTTCATTAATATCCAATATATCTCTAGAACTCCAGGCAATTATTTCGATCGTTTAACACTTAGTCATAAGTGCTTCATCCCATATTATCAATTTTGATTTTCTTATAAATTTAGCATCATTGCTCTGCTTTGATATATTTGTGATGGTTATTTAAGTTGTTTGAAGAGGTATATCAAATCTAAAGTGGGTGGTCTCACAATAAAATCGTTGTTTGTACACCACTTGCTATTATTGCTAACAGTGTCATGTCTCTTGATATGATATTTGCAAGTAATGCATGACATAGAAATATTATTTCGATTCCGCCGGAGGCATCTACAAAGAATAATCTCGTTATACCAGAGTCGACTCTTTATAATATAGTCTTAAAAACTTATTCTTGTTTAGGATTTAGCTTTGATTGTGCTTCCTCAGACACTTGTATATCATTTTGATTCTTAATAATATACTAAACTTTTTACTTTGTGTTCTAGCGCTCTTTTTATGGAATAAATTTATGTACCCTGAGATTTTTTTTAACTTGAATAAGAATTTTACTTATATGATGAATTTAAAAAATAATTGAATTGGATTCTATTGCTAAATAATTAATTAAAAGATTTAAGTATTTAGTTTTAACATAAAAAATAATTTATTCTATGTTGATTCAGATCTTAATATTAGTTCATCTCTTGTTTTGAATATTTAATCTTAATTATAATATTATCCACCACAAATTTTATTTTCAAAGAGTAAAAGATTGATATGATATTTCACTTTTAGATTTTTATGTTTGTAGAATCATTAGTAGTATTGACACTTACCAACTATTTTTTTTCTCTTTCTCACAAATTTATATTCTTAAATATTTTCTTAGTTGTTGTATAATAATTGGGTATTTTTTAATATTACACAAAAAAAATTGATTAAAAAATATATTATTTGAGTAGGAAAATAGTTCAAATATAATATAAAAATATACTATCGTAGTGGTATTTTTTTCTCTCAATTTGAACTCTTTATGCATTCTATTTAATATTACTTTTATTTTTTCTTCGTATTGGACATTATGTAGTGGTAATGTATTGTCAATACGGAGGATTCTTATGAAAATAATTTTATTAAACCTTCATACATATTTTAAATAAGAATTTAATAGACAAAATTTATTAATTTTAAAATTTTAAATACTAAAAATTAGCATAGAAGATATTGTAGTCCAAAAAATAAGTTATTACAGTTATGTCCTTTCCCTATGAGTTCTTCCGTTTAATATTTTAGGGCAATTTTGATATATTAATATTGTATTGATGTGTTTATAGTAATATAGGCTCTCATTTTTCTAAATGGATTTAGACAATATAATACATTCTCAAATTAAATTAGTAATAGGACATTATAATATGTTTTCAAATTAAATTGGTAATAAGAATTTTTAATAAGTATATCCTAAAAGTAATATGATTACATGAATAAATATATTTACTTGTTCAATTTTATATGGATTAGACAACCCGAAAAAAATTATACTAATAGGATTCCTAAAGGTAATCACGTAGGATTCCTAACGTGTAGTATTATGTCCTAAAACTAATAGGAATATAAGGTTAATATCTAGAATTTCGGTTATGTCCTTTTATTATGAGTTATTATGCTTAAAATTATAAGGTTATTTTTGTAAACCGACATTGTATTCATGCTTTTATAATATATATATATATATATATATATATATATATATATATATATATATATGTGTGTGTGTGTGTGTGTGTGTGTGTGTGTGTGTGTGTGTATAATCAATATATAATTTATGTATACCGCCTAGAAAAAATAAATAGTGAATCTGACTGGCTATTTGTGTAACAATCCCGCTAAACTATGTGTCATAACTCAACTTGTCTAACGCAAATTTATTTTTATTTATTTGTTTAATCTATTATTATTTGCTCCATACACAAATCAAATTAATAGAAGTTTTTTCTTTTATTTACATATATCAAACAAATCAAACCCCAAAAAGTCTTTAGTTTCTATGTTTCAAATAGTTATTTTATGAGGAATTTTCAGAAATCGCTATTGTTTAGTGACTATTAACTTCCTATAGCTATCATATACATAATTACTTCCTATAGCTACTATTTAGTTGTTACGCGATTGTATTCTATGTATTCGCGCTACTGTATTCATGAACACGGTAGCGAAATTTGCCTAAAAAATAGGGGAGTCCAGTTGTTTAATAACGGAAAGATGATCAATTAGCGTGTATCACTCCTAATTTAACTCGACAAAATTAATTCTACATAAACTTTGCTGCTACTATGTTGTATTCCATGTATTCGTGCGACTGTATTTATAAATACAGTGAAGTAATCAAGAAATAGGGTGTATACCGTTCTATTCAATTCGACTGTATACATTGTATTTAATTCACATATATTCATTATTCACTATTATACATTGTATTCAATTCACCGTATTAAATTCGACTGTATTCAAACAATAAAAATCACAAAATATAGTGATATTCGGCTGTATTAAAAATATACAGACTTTCAGAATACATAAATTCAAGCAAAAATATAATGTATTTATACAAAAATTTAATGTATTTGAATGTATTTGTACATAATACAATGTATTTGTATCATTGTATGTGACTAAATAGCAAAGAAGAGGAGAAAGTTCGCCGGAGATGGCGTTTTTCGGCCAAATAAAATACTGTATACATTGTATTAAAACTAAAAATTGAGACGAACAAAAAAAAAATACATATAGAAATATAATTTAAGCAATAGCATCCCCCAAAAAAAAGTACACATGCCAATTTTTGGTGCGTAGCCATTTATCATGTGAAAGCACAAGAAGGGAACAAGCTATGTTGGACCAGCCGCCTAAAGCACAGCAACCGATTTCTTCCACCGTAGCTCTGTCGCCACTCTTTCATTTCTTTCCGATCCAAAATCACCATTCTTCCACCGCAGCTCTGCCGCCACCTACCTCTCCGAGTCACCGGAGACATCGAATCTCCGGATGACGCCGACGATTCTAGTGATTTGAGTGAGAAGAGAGAGGATTGAGAATCTTGTTGATAGAGAGAGAGAAGAAAGAGAGAGAAAGAACATAATTAACGTATTTTATGCCTCAATTGTAGGATATAGTTTGATATAGGGTGTAATAGTTTGTTAATTTGGGCTCTGTGGTCGGAATTAACCCAAACTTTTAGATGGACTAGCTTGGCTATGCGCAAAATGACCTATTAATAATGTATATAACTAGCTTAGCTCATCCAAGTTTGAGCGAGTGGAAGCATTATATTTTTTATAGGCTAAATTTGGCAACTCTAATCACAAGTGACAGGCAACACTAGTGAACCCCAATGCTCTCCCAAAAAATGAAAAATAGAAAACTGATAAAATGACCAACTTTACTTTTAAAAAGGAAATGCAACCTCTTTAAATACTCCATTATTTAATTAGATTGGTTCAAATAGTCAACCACACAACCAAAGCTTCTCCACGAAGAAAAAAGGAAAAAACGTAAATGCGGTCACAGCTAATGAAGATCCTTATACAACTACACACTTGGCTACTCCCAATTTGATCCAAAAAAGAAATATTAACCAAAATTTATTTTAATTATTTAACCCCCTACGAAAATCCCTAGTTGTCTCGACTGTGCTACCGGAAGCTTCGGGAGGTCGGAATAGGAGAGCACTCATCTTGAGTGGGCTTACTACTTAGATGATTTCATCGGTTATTCGCTCCGCACTTGGCTACCTATACACTTGTTACTAAGGTATTGATGAAATGCCAACAAAAGCAAAAGTCAGCTTATGGAAATATATACTTTGTAATTATTTGTTCTAAGACTGCACAAATCTTTAAAAGTACTTTTCTAAAATATGCCGTAATGATCGAGTGTTTTTATGCATTGCCGACTATCAATTTAAGATGGCGATTGAGTGTGTTTTGTTTCTTAGTAGGTCCAGATTATATTGCACATCAATTTATATGATTAGGATATGTTTTATTAGGCACGTGGCTTACTAGCAATTTCGAATTTATAACTCTCTTTTGATCTGTGGATGTAAAATTGCCACTTCTCATGCTCCCAAGCTTTATAGAGTTTGACCATGTATAATTTAGGAAGAATCAAATCTTGTGTGTTTCAATGTGTATATAGTTCACTGCTTTTATGTTACGTGTATTGGCATTAAACTTTAAGAGAAAATTGTTCATTGGTGATTAATTAACTAGCACATTTCATTGAGCTAATAAATAAAATAAAATAAAAAAAGTTCGATAAATAAAGCATTTCACGTTCACGTAAGGTTCGGAGAAAAGACTATACCGCTAATTAAATGGTGTAGAATTTGAGGTAAAAACAAGAAAGACGATTCCGCATATATAAAAGGGCTGTGCGGTATTGTTCTTTATTTTTATCTTTGTTTCCCATAAGGAAATCGAAGATATATCTGTAAGTCCCTAAGAAGCAAATGACAATGGAACAGTACAGCCACTCTTACACACCTGCGGAAAAGTTCCATTATTTGATTAATATTTGGTTCAACTAATGAAGCAATCATATCACCAGTTGATCAAACATTTCCAAAAACGATCTCGGGTTCGAGTTCTAGGTATGAAGTTATCTCTTTTAGGGAATATTTTACCTTCCAGTGTGAAATTTTTCGACGCGAATTCGAATTTAGTCGAGGCCCTATGCAGATACCGAACACCGGGTGAGTAATAAAAAAATAAATATTCCCAAAAGCACGGCCTGATTGCATAAATTCTCTATATTTTGATTATGCGTAATTGAAAATAGAGTGTATCCCAGAAATTAATTTAATAAGAGCCGGAGAGAAAAACATGATTGGATCGCAGAACTTAACAAACATGAAATGGATAGTGATCAGGCATTTGTTAAGATGAGATTTCAGTTCATCTTTTTTGTTCTTTGTTTAAGTTATATATATACAATTGAAAGTACAGTTTAACTACTTGTTAACAAGTAATGATAACTAATATGCTATAATAAGTTAAACTACCGTGGTAATATTATTTTACATACACTAATAATGTATTAATAGTGTGTATAACTTAAATTCGTTTTAATAATAAGGTCTACATGTTAAGTTTATTCTCTTGTATTGCGCATTCCTTTGTATCATTCCTTTCGAGACACGTATTTGTATTTATCCGTAAAATGGTACAATTAAATTTATACGTGGTTTCTAGACAAGTAAATTAATTCGATCCTGAAATAATAAAATAAATAAAGGAATATGCAATACTTAGCCTTGAAATGAAGACAAAATAACAAAAACAGTAATTCCGGGAGCAGAGCTTCCGGGCACAACAGCAACGAAATCAAAGAGTAAGAAGATAAAGCTTTGAATTGATTATAGTATACGTTTGCCAGAAAATTCGTGTTCTTTACAATGATAACTGAGCTAACTATTTATAGTTGCTCCTAAGGAACAAGGTCCTAGGATCATGCCCTTCTTTAATGTCAATTATGAGGGCCATTGAAGAATATGTAACGGTGAGCATAAATGCCAAATCTTTTGTAACGGGCAGTGTACTAAATGTTGTAAAATATTCTCCGTTAAATGCTACGGAGTGGCAGACATCTATTGCTTCTTTATGAATGTCATTCCTTCCGGTGATAAATAGAACAGTTGTCTTCGGTTTTAACTATCCTCTACCTTCGGTTCCTTCTTATGCAGCCACTCAACATAGCATATTTTACCCTATAAAGATAGTCCCCCTGCTTTCCGGTGATATAACTTTGTGTCACCGGAAAGTTGGTAGAAACATTCTTTTTGGCGAGAATTTCTCTGATCCCCTATGAAAAGCTTCTAACGATTGATTACACGCACGTCTCTCCGCATTTAATGCACCAAACACGCGTCATCCCACGATTCAGCATAACTTTTGCCAGTTATCAAGGTAATCATGGCCACAAATTTAGCCGCCTAAACATTTACTTATACGTATCAACTTCCTTCATTCATACTCCATAATTCTCTAAACTCACTCAAACTCTCTTCATTCAACTTGTATTTTGTCCTTCAACCTTTCTTTAACTCTCTTCAAACGAGAAAAGATTTTCCTTCTTCCATAACATATAATGGCTTCTTCAAAAAAATACTAGTTCCTCAAAGAACAAAAACAAAACCGAGGACGCCGCTCCTCCAACAGTGAGCACCATCATCCCTAGAAGTCTTGTCACAACAAAAGACGTCAAAGAGAAATTTCCTTTTGTTAGCCCTCGTACATGGGCCGTTAGCAGATATCCTTCTTCCATCCGTCCTACCAGCATTCCTGCTGTGAAGGAAGATTGTTGTTGCTAGGATTTAAACATTATCGCTTCTGACCTGGTGGAGCGGATAACCTTATCCAAGAAGAGTTTTACGTATGTCTATAACCCTTCACTTTGGGGACATTTTCTCTGAGTGGAGAGCTTCACTCCGTCATTGACTAGTTTTGCCTCCGCTACCAAGTGTGTTTGGCACAAGTGAGTCCCTCCATGTGGAAGACGATTGCTTGCCTCCGGCTCCTGTGCTAGAAAATGGGGCAGGAGCTATCTTTCGCTTATGTGATGAACCTTTATTCCCTTAAGATCTTCCATGGAGGGATGATCAACTTCAGCAAACGAGGCCACCATGCACTGCTATCCATCATGGATGATGATAACGAGTGTGGATGGATGGAACGATTTGTTTCCGTTGCCACCAATGACATCATTCCGACCTTGGCACCTTCCTTCCCGGAATTGTGGAATTGCACTCGTAAGTGTACTATTTGCTTCTACTCTTGTTAAAGATCCTTTTCTCGTCATTATGAACTTTTCTTCCTTTACTTGCCTCAGCGACTCGGTGGGTTCCCCCTAGGGTTGAGGGTTTGGACCAATGGGTTCAGAAAATTTTGGACGTTACTACACCGGAAACCCGCTCGTGGAAAGAGTTATCCCTGAAATATGGATGGAAGGCCAAACATCATGGTATGTTTAACTCATCATGACCTTACCTCATCTTATGAGAAAGTTATCTGATTCTGCTCTCCTGTTGACTATAGGTCTACCCCAGGGCTCAGTTGTCGTCCCCGAGGGGGACATTTTGGTTGATCCTGCTGATGCAGCGAGGCTGATGCAGAAATATTTTTCACAAACAAGCGTCACCGGGCCTGCTTCTGGTGCAAGTGTTTCTTCTCTAAGTCCCCGGCAGGAGAACAAGCAACCAAAAAGAAAGCGTTCCTCCGCGCCCGGGGTAAAGAATAAGAGGGCGAAGAATGTTGCCCCCGAGTCATCTCCGGAAGTCGTGGTGACGAGCCCTCCACCCGGGCCGGCCACAGATACCGTGATGATTGACGATGATGGAGAAGCTAGCAAGGATGGAGCTTCTCTACATAGAAGACGACGACCTTCCTCAACTCAACAGACCGCTCAATCTGTTTAGTTATTACACCAACTGAGGACGAAATTTCGGTGCTCTGGAGGACTATGAAATGGTGGAAAATGCCAAGTCCTGCTTCTAGATCTCAGTCGCTGCACCCGGCATTGTGGGGCTGAGTACCGGGTCCCTGCCGTCTTCGGTTGATGAGCAACCAGCAACCAGCACTGTGTTTGTCGCAGATGCTTCTCACCCTTTAACACCATCAGCTGCATCTCCATCTTCACTAACTCTTCCACCAGCAACTGCTACATCATCTCCATCGGTCGCATCTGTCAGAGAAGAGGGTGTTCCTCTCCCCCAGTCCCCAGTTTATAGGAATTTGGGGGGAAATTATGCTCCTTCTCAGAAGACCTGCAAAGGAGGAAGAGCGTTACTCTCTTGGTCTCCACCGGATGCAAGATATCCCGGCCGGTGAAACTTGCTAACTATCTGAAGCTTTTGGCTTCAAGAAAAAGATTGGGAAAAGATATAGGCTCTCTCGGGACTCTCAGGAGAGTGCTTGTTGAACAATGCCATGCACAACGTGTCACGGCCCAAAACTCATTATAGGATGTGATGGCGCCTAACGTCGCCGCTAGGCAAGCCAACGGTAAACTAGCCATGTATTTATTCTTTTGAATAATTTCAAAAGAAAATTATAGTAAAGTAAAGTATGAACCAATGGAAGAGCAAGATATGGGAAATAAATACCAAAAAAAACATAAAGTGTCTACTAGCATATTCCCAAGATCTAGTGTCACAAATATTTGAGCAACTAGTAGAATATACAGAACACCTATGCTATTGTCTGAAATAGGATAGACAGAAAGTAAATACAAACGAGAGAGACTGCTGGAGCTGTAGAACATACTCAGAGTGCAGCTGACCACTATGCCTTAGGATGACCGGGGTGCGCTCCTGAATGAACGCCAGGTGCACCTGCCTCGGATCCTGCACGATTAATGCAGAAGTGTAGCGTGAGTACATAAACAACATGTACCCAGTAAGTATCCAGTCTAATCTCGAAGAACTAGTGACGAGAGGTCGACATTGATACTTACTACGGGACAATAATATAAATACAGAAATTCTACATAGGCATGGAATACATGAATAATAAAAAAAATAACACAATAACCAGCAATGAATAAATGATTCTTTAACTGATAGTCAATTTAAAAGTCTCCAACTGACACATGCTAACTTCAACAATTTCAGCCCATTAAATAAATTATAACCTCTCAAGTCATAAAAATATTATCAAGTGTATTCGGGCTCCGAGTATTATCACGCACGATTTATGTCGAGGTCGTACAGCCTGATCCAAAATACTGTGTGCACTGTCGAGGGTCGAACGGTACGGAACGTCCCGCTCCCATGAGAGTAGAGAAGTTTACCTCGCTCGCGAAAATACTTGCGATGCGAGAGGACATGGATTTCTCAGAGTTATTATGTATTCCTCAATTCTTCCCAAAATAAGAAATTGAAATTGAAATTTCAAACTTAAAAAACTCTAGTCTCAGCTCTATTCAAGACAATTAATATGCATAATAAACACAACAGTACAATTAAAGCATGATGTGGATCTAAGACAACCCGAATATATCATGGAATATAGCTACGCACGGACTCTCGTCACCTTGTGCGTACATAGTTTTCCACACAAGTAATACACAACAAAGGTACACCTAAGGGGATGAGTTCCCCCCTTACAAGAATAGGCAAGAGATTTACCTCGTTCTCAAGCTCACTCCCGGTCCACAAATCCGCTCTAAAGCCTCAACTTGGTTCCAATCAATCCGAAACTAGCCAAATGTTATATAAATTAATCAATACACTCACAAGTTCATAATTTAGCCATTAGAAAAATTACCCAACCAAAATTGGAAGATCACTAAAATTCACCCCCAGGCCCACGTACCCGAATTCCAAAATATTTTGAAGATAAACTTTACCCATAACATTACGAACTCAAATATATGATTTATTCCCAATTCCATATCCAATTTCATTGTCAAAATCCAAAAATACCAAATTCTAGGTTTCCTACCAAAATTCCATAATTTTCATAATTTTTCCTCCTTAAATCCACATATAAACCATATATTTAGCTTTCAACAAGTGGAAAATTACTTACCTTGTATTGCATGATGAAACCCCCCCTCAAAATAGCTCCCCAAATTCGGCCACCCAAGAGAAAAATGAGAGAAATGAGAGCTAAGTCTCGATTTAAAAGCACCACTGCCCAGCGACTTTTGCACCAGCGGACCACTAGCCACACCTGCGGACAAATCCATCGCAGGTGCGGTTCTCCCTAAGCCCAGGCAAATCCGCTTCTGCGGACCAAAATCCGCTCCTGCACGACCGCTTCTGTGATCTACCCTTCGCTCATGCACACTCGCGCATGCGGAGCCCTTCTGCTTCTGCGACTTCAATCTTGCCTAGCTCCTTCCTCTACTGCGATCACTTCTCCACATCTGCGACTTCGCATGTGCGGAATTTTCCTCGCACCTACGCTATCAGGTCCCTTCCACCAAAATCGCACTTGCGATGGCCCCTACGCACCTGCGGCCACTCTTTCCGTAGGTGTGATGACACTAGACTTCAACAGCAACAACATGTACTCAATTCCGAATTTCATTTTGTTTCAAACCCGATGCCACCGGGATCCCATCCAAACATACCAATATAGCCAAAACACAATACGGACTTAGTCGAAGCCTCGAATCATGCCAAACAACATCAAATATTTCAACTTCGTCGAACGTGTCCGAATTATGCTTCAACATCCCGGAATGACGCCAAATTTTGTGTGCAAGCCACAAATCACGATACAAACCTATTCCAAGGCTCATAACTCCAAACGGACATCGATAACACCAAAATTCATTTCAAATCAAACTTAAGAAATTATTAAACTTCCAAAATGCCAACCTTCCATAATGGACGCTGAAATGCTCCCGGACCACCCGATACTCAATCCGAACATACGCCCAAGTCCGAAATCATCATACAAACCTATTAGAACCTTCAAATCTTTATTCCAAGGTCGTTTACTCAAAAGTCCAACCTTAGTCAACTCTTCCAACTTAAAGCTTTTGAATTTAGAATTTTCCATCCAATCAACTCCGAACTTTCCAAAATTCAATTTCGACTACGCGTACAAGTCATAATACATGAAGTGAAACTACTCAAAGCCTCAAACTACCAAACGACATGGTACAGCTCAAAATAATCGGTCGGGTCATTACACAACGCTACAGCGGTACATTCTTCTCTTCTTTTCTCATTTCTTCTATCTTTGAGTGAAAAGTATTCTGAGTTTGCCTTTCTTGTTTCGTAGGCAAATTTTCCTGCTTCGAGGGACTCCAGAGGATAATTAGAGAAAAATAAGAACTTACCTCTGCACGGGATCAAATTTTGGCCGAGCGAGAGCAAACTGTTGCTCGCCTCTTGGAATTGGAAACCAAAGCTGGCGAGGTTGTTGCATTGGAGACTCATTTGCAGCAAAGCAAGCAAGAAGTGGAAACCCTTAGCCAATAGATTGGCCTGTTGAGGATTTAATTTGATGAAGCCAAGGCCAAGTGGGCTGAAGTCCATAGCATCGTTCTTGCTGCAACTGATCGCGAGGCTGCCTCCGCTGAAAGATTGACCAACTTAGAGGCAGCCTTGAACTCCAAAACTGAAGAGCTTGCTGTGACGGGGGTGAAACATGCCCAGTTGGAGGAGAAGTGTAAGAAAACTATTGAGCATAATAGGATTTTTAGCTCAACCATCTGTGAGCTCGATGTTAGCCTCAAATCCGTTAGATCCGCCCGAGAAAACCTGTCTGTTAAGGTTACCCAACTCAAAGAAGAACTTAAGCGTCGAGCGGCTTCACTCGTTGTTGAGAAAACTTATTTTATGTTCAGCATGAGGAGAAAAACCTTAGAAGAGGCTAAAGCGGGTATCATTGACTTTGATGCCAAAATCACTAAGGCCCGTGACCTTGAGTCAGCTGCTAAAAGGGGTCTCCCGGCAGAGCCTGATGCTTCCGATTCCAAAATTTCGGGAACTGAAGAGGAACCGGAAGGCGAAGATGTTGAAGGCCAAACTTATGAGGGCCAAGATGTTGAGCCATTGGTGGATCTACCCACTTCTCCTGGGGGCGCAGACACTTCTCTTCCTCCTAGTTTCGGAGATGCAGTAGTTTATCTTTTCCTTTCTTTTTCCAACTTTTGTATTTGTGCCGCTTTCGCACATTTATTGTGAATAAAGACATATTTTGCTCAAGTATTGCATGAGTCTTTCTTTCATTTAAACATTTATGCAAGTTTTAATCTTTGCATTCTTTTTTACTTAAGTGTTTTGCGCAAATTTTACTATTTGTGTCTTATTATGTAAGGCCTTGGATGTATTTTTTCCCTCGAAAGCATTTGGATTTCGAGCACAAGTTCTTCCGAAATCAACCCTTTATCGCGAAGGTTTTTATAAGAGAGGGCCCTCTTATGTTTACGGTGCTCTTGAAGAGGACGTCTCCTGTTCATTACGGCACTAGCATTTGAAGTACTTGTTTAACTTTCAAATGATAAAATCAATTCATCGATTAGACAAGAAACAAGATGTAAAATAAAAGGACTTTACTTTATTCCTTCCTTTTTCAGAAAGTACATAAGCGTTCGTTATGTTAAAAAGAAATTGCCATTTCTAATGGCTAACTCATACAACTTGTTTCTACGGGGCTAGCCGTGCAGTCCCCTATCCCGATGATATACCTATGTTCCTGGTTTTCGTGCTCCGATCGACGTGGCAGTCATTATTTCTGTATCCTCATATCATTCCCCCTCCCCTAGTGTTCGAATGCGAATGGGAACATTGGAAGTTTTGCACCTTCGAGGACCCCACTAATGAATTGCTAGACAATCTTCAGCTCGGTAACAAACTTCGCTTCCCCTTAGGAATTTATGCTATTGAGCAAAAGACTATCTAATAATCCTCTAGTGGTTTGAACTTGTGAACAGTAGGGTAACCTTTGCTTGATAGAAAACTCACTTTCCCGGTGGGAATTTTGCTATCAAGCTAAAGATTATCTAACCGTCCCGGAGTGGTTCTTCGCTTGTGTGTCTTGCTATCAAAGGTCCGTAGTATGCTTTCCGTTGTTGCCTCATTAAAAACTTTGCCAGAAAAATCCAATTGGGACAAACACTAGACGAAGGAAAAAAGAGTGCAGCACATACTTTCAGTACAGGTGATGTTTGTTAGCAATAATATCTCTTGAGGTGTGCCACATTCCAGATGCTTGGCTACTTTTCTCCATACTGATTTTCCAACATGTATGAGCCTTTCCCGGTGACAGCTGAAACCCGGTAGGGGCCTTCCCAGGTTGGACCTAGCTTCCCTGCGTTGAGTTTCTGGGTGTTTTGAGTTACTTTCCTTAGAACCAAGTCTCCCACTTTAAAATAACGGAGGTTGGATCTTCGATTATAATATCTTTCCATTCTCTGCTTCTAGGTTGTCATTCTTATATGTGCCAAGTCCCTGCACTCATTGAGTAGCTCCAAGTTGACCAATATCGCTTCGTTGTTCATCTCTTTGCTTGCTTGGAAATATCTCAAGGTGGGCTCTCCTACTTCCACTGGGATTAAGGCTTCTGCTCTGTACACAAGGGAAAAAGGAGTTTCTCCTGTGCTCGATTTGACCGTTGTTCGGTACGCACATAGCACTCCAGGCAGTTCCTCAGGCTATTTACCTTTAGCCGCTTCCAATCTTTTCTTGAGATTTTGTATAATCACTTTGTTCATTGATTTTTCTTGTCCATTTGTGCTCGCATGATAGGGTGAAGACATGATTCTCTTGATTTTCAAATCTTCAAGGAACTTTGAAATCTTTGCGCCTATAAATTGTGGTCTGTTATCGCAGGCTATCTCTTTTGGTATTCCAAATTTGCAAATAATGTTCTCCTACAAGAAGTCCACCACTTCACGTTTGCCGATCTTCTGATAAGGACCTACTTCGACCCACTTAGGAAAATAGTCAGTTCAAATTAAAAGAAACCTTACCTTACGAGGGGTCGGTGGCAGTGGTCCGACGATATCCATTCCCACTTCATGAACAGCCACGGAGATAGAACTTAATGGAATGGTTCTGCTGGTTGATGTACCAGTGGTGCGTATCATTGGCACTTATCGTATTTTTGCACGAAAGCTTTAGCGTCTTGCTCCATTCAGGGACAATAATATCCTGCCCTTACCAGTTTTAGCACTAAGGAATATGCGCCCGAATGATTTTCACATATCCCTTCGTGGACTTCTCGCATAACATAATTAGCTTCGGACGCTCCCAAGCATCGGGCCAACGGGCCTTGGAAAGATTACCTGTACAGTTGGCCTCATTTGAAGCTATATCGTGATGCTTTGGCACGCAGTGCCTGGGACGCCTTGGAATCTTCGGGCAACTTCTCGTGCTCGAGATAATTGATGATCTCATTCCTCTAGTCCCAGACCAAATTATTCGTGTTTACCTCATAGTATCTATCCGCGTCCAGGACCGAGTGCATGAGTTGTACTACCGTTCATTTTCGCTAATGAACCGAGGTTAGCTAGTGCATTTGCTTTTGCATTTTCTTCCCTCGGGATATGAGTAATCGACCACTCCCGAAATTGAGCCAGCAGAGGCTGGGCCGGATTCACTACGTATTGTTGCATGCGCTCCTCTTTGGTTTTGAAGATCTCGTAGACCTTATTTACCACCATCTGGGAGTCGCATTTGATTTCTATGACCTCGGTATCTAGAGGCAGCAATCCCAGACTAAAATCGGCCACAAAGTTGGCCAAAACTTGTGACTTAATCGCAGTCCTCAGTTTATATTCTATGTCGAATTCACTTATTTCGACGGCCTATTTGACCAATCTACCCGAGAGTTCGGGTTTGTGAAGAATGTTTCGCAGGGGAAAGGTGGTTACCATAGCTATCGGGTGACATTGGAAGTAAGGCCTCAGCTTCCAAGCGTTAACTACGAGAGCTAAGGCCAGCTTCTCCAAATGCGGGTAGCGAGTTTCTTCTCCCGTTAAAATTCTACTAACGTAATAAATGGGAGATTGCATACATTCATCCTCAAGGACTAAAATGGTGCTTACCGCTACCTCCGAGACTGCTAGGTAAACTAACAGTGTTTCACGTTCCTTCAGTTTTGATAGTAACGGAGGGCTTGACAAGTACCTTTTCAAATCTCTTAAAGCCTACTGGCATTTCAGGGTCCATTCGAAGTTGGTTTTCTTTTTGAGCAGATGACTGGGAAATAAACCTTCTCAAAGCGGACAATCTCCTTGTTAGCCTTTGAACTTCTTTCACGTTTGATAGCTGGTCCAGGATGTCTTCGATGGCTTTGATATTATCGGGGTTTACCTCAATCCCCCTTTGTGATACCAGAAAGCCTAAGAACTTGCCGGAGCCGACCCCGAACACGCACTTCTCGGGGTTAAGCTTCATTTTATGCTTCATTAGGATGTCAAAAGTTTCTCGCAAATTCTTAATATGATCACATGCGTTCAAAGACTTAACAAAGCATATCGTCTATATAAACTTTCATGGTTTTTCATATTTATTTTTCAAATATCTTGTTTACGAGCCGTTGATAAGTGGCTCCGGCGTTTTTTAGCCCGAAGGGCATCATATTAACAATATGTGCCGAAATTTCTTATGAACAAAGTCTTTTCCTGATCTTTCGGGTTGATCTTAATTTGGTTGTACCCGGCGTTCTTTAGCCCAGAGAAACTCATTAACTCGTGTCCGGCCGTTGCATCAATCATTTGATCGATGTATGGCAGTGGGAACAAGTATTTTGAGCATGCCCTATTCAAGTCCTTATAATCTACACACATCCAAAATTTATTGTTCTTCTTAAGAACTACTACAACATTAGCTAGCCAGTCCAGATACTTTAGCTCTCGGATCGAACTGATATCAAGTAGGCGATTCACCTCTTCTTTGACAAATTTATTCCTGGCCTACGCAATAGGGTGTTTTTTTTATCTTACCGGAGGGATGTTGGGATCCAAACTTATCTTGTGTACGGCCACTTCTATTGGGATACCTGTCATATCTGCATGCGACCACACAAAACAATCGGCATTATATTTAAGAAATTCAATAAAGTCAGACCTGAGCTCGGGTGCAGTCCTGTCCCCAAGTGGAATTTCCTTTCTAAGAACTTTTTAAACAATGAAACTTGCTCGAGCTCTTCCGTTGTGGATTTTGTTGCATCTGTATCTTCTGGTACCTGGAAATATCTCTGCACCTGATAAGATTTCGGCACTTCTTCCCCCTGGCTAACTTCAGTCGATTCGGGCGCAGGTGTTGGTTTTGTAATTATTATGCCGCTTGCTCCTTCCCTTTGCTACTATAAACCGAAATCGCATTCATCTCCCTTGCCGCCAGTTGGTCACCTCTTAACTCTTTGATTCCTTCGGGTGTTGAGAATTTCAGAAACTCATGAAATGTTGATGGTACGACTCTCATCTCGTGCAACCATGGTCTTCCCAGAATAATGTTATAACCCATATCACCGTCCACAACTTCGAAAAGATTCGTCTTCATCACCCGTTTGGTGTTCGTGGGCAGCAGGATCTCTCCTCGGGTTATCATACTTGCGAGGTTGAATCCGGTTAGGAGTTTTGTGGCCAGAATGATACTTCTAGTAAGTTTGGCTTGCTCAAATACCCTCCATTGTATGATATTGGCTGAACTTCCTGGATCCACCAGAATACGTTTGATTTTAAAATCCAGTACATTTAAAGAAATTACTAGCGCGTCATTGTGCGGTAGCAATAGTCCGTCTGCATCATCCTCCGTGAAAGTGATGTCGTCTTCAGCGACTTTCCGGAGTCTCTTGCTATGGGTTATTGATACATTCATCTATTTTGTTGTCGAGAAGGTGACCCCGTTGATTTTGTTCTGCCCGAAAATCATGTTGATCGTCTGGCGGGGGGGATCTTCTCCTTTTTTCGAGGGTTATGCGTTATCCCGATTGCTACCATAGTTGTTGTTGGCTCAGTCACTTAAGAATTCTCTGAGATGACCATTTTTCAGTAGTGTTGCCACCTCTTCGCGCAGAAGTCGACAGTCTCCAGGCCGGTGGCCATTCGTCCCGTGATACTCGCATCACAAATTGGGATCCATCTGGCTGTGATCGGATCTCATCGGCTTCAGGAACCATGCTTATTTAATGTTCCTCATATCTGATACCAACTCTACTACACTAACGTTGAAATTGTATTCTGAAAGCCTGGGGTAGGAAGGATCCCGTGTACCTGACGCTTCTTTGTCCTGCAATGATCTGTTGGTCCGACCGCGATCAGTTCTTTTGTCGGTAACGAACCTGTCTGCAGACCGAAAAACTCTGCCGCATCCTTCGGCCCGTTCGTAGGTCAAAAATCGGCCCCTCAAAGATTGTCTATCTATGTCATAATCATATTTAATTTTTTCTTTATTCTTCTCCCATCCCTTTGCCGATGGGAAGCCAATCTGATCATCTTCAATCCTTATTTTAGACTCGTACCGGTTGTGGACATCCGCTCAAGTCGTCGCTTGAAACTCAAGCAAGCTTTCCTTCAATTTCTGGGAAGCGTCTGAACTTCTCGGATTCAGACCCTTGGTGAATGCTTCAACCGCCCATTCATCCAGAACAGCCGGGAGCAACATCCTCTCCTTATGGAACCAGGTGACGAATTCTCGCAGCAACTTGGACTCCCTTTATGCAATTCTGAATATATCAGCCTTCCGGGCCTGCCCCTTTCTGGCTCCTACATGGGCCTTAATAAAAGAGTCTGCGAGCATTTCAAAGAAATCTATGGAATGCTCGGATAACAGCGAATACCACGTTAAGGCTCTCCTCATGAGAGTCTCTCCAAATTTCTTCAGCAAAACAGACTCAATTTTGTGGGGGACTAAATTATTCCCCTTCACCGTCATTGTATAGGTGGTAATATGATCCTGAGGGTCTGAAGTTTCATCATACTTCGGCACGTCGGGCATTTTAAATCGCTTCGGGATTAATTCTGGTGTCGCGCTTAGTTTGTACGGTAACTGAGTATACTTCTTTGAGTCCGACCCTTTCAACACCGGTGGTGCACTTGTGATTTGATCTATGCGGGCGTTTACTTTCCTCATAAACCAAAATAGTTCGCTCTTGAAGGGATCATTCTCGTTGTTGGGGCCGGAATCTCTCCCCCCAGCCCCATTGGATTCAACCTCGCCCCTCAGGGTGTTGTTGTCGACCCTCTAGTTGTTTGATTTGCGGGAGCGCCGGGAGGAACTGGACCTCGTCCATTCGCATTATTGGAAGCCCCCACTAACGCCTGCTTCAACTCCGTCATAACCCTATTATATCGTGTGAGATGGCCTAGAATGATCATTTGTTGTACTTGCAGGACCCTTACCGCACCAACAATATGCTCCTCTTCAGCGTCATCGGGAGCCGCCTCTCGAACATATCGCGGGTACCGCTAGTCGTTGACTGGCGTAGCGTCGTTCCCCTCATTAAGGGTGTCACTGAATGAATCCTCGTGATGAGGCTAGTCTTCTGGAGCCTCAAGATTTTGTGTGTTGTTAACATTATTATTTTCCATTTCTTGCAATTTTTTGCTAAGATAAATAATCAAAACACGTTAGTAAAAGAGGCAAGGATCAACTTAATTACAAGGCTGTCTAGGCCCCACGGTGGGCGCCAAACTGTTTACCCGTAAAATGGTATATTTGAATTTACACGTGGTTTCTAGACAAGTGAATTAATTCGATCCTGAAATAATAAAATAATTGAAGTAATATGCAATACTTAGCCTTGAAATGAAGACAGAACAATAGAAATAGTAATTCCGGGAGCAGAGCTTCCGGGTACAACAGCAACGAAATCAAAGAGTAAGAAGATAAATCTTTGAATTGATTATAGTATAAGTTTGCCAGAAAATTCATGTCATTTACAATGATAATTGATCTCACTATTTATAGTTGCTCCTAGGAAATAAGGTCATATGATCATACCCTTCTATAATGTCAATTATGAGGGCCATTGAAGTGTAACGACCCGGCCGATTATTTTGAGTATTACAGCCATGTTCTCCTATTTACTGCTCAATTTATGCTTTACAGTGGTTGTGTGACTTGCCGGGGTAATTGGTTCGGGTCCGGTGAGGTTCTGGAATGAATTGGAACACTTTGTTCCAAAATTTAAAACTTAAGCTGAAAAGGTTGATCGGATGTTGAATTATGTGTAAACGACTCCAGAATAGAATTTTAATGATTTCAATAGCTCTGTATGGTTATGTTGGACTTAGGAGCGTGTACGGAAAGTTATTTGGAAGTCCGTAGTTAAATTAGGCTTGAAATGGCTAAAATAGAAAATTAAGCTTGAAAATTTGACCGGGGAGTTGACTTTTTGATATCGGGGTCGGAATCCAGTTCTGAATATTTTCATAGGTCCGTTATATCATTTATGACTTATGTGCAAAATTGGAGGTCAATCAGACTTGATTTGGTAGGTTTCGGTATCGAATATAAAAGTTGAAAGTTCTTAGTTTCATTAAGCTTGAATTGGGGTATGATTCATGATTTTAGCGTTGTTTGATATGATTTGAGATTTCAACTAAGTTCGTATGATATTTTAGGACTTGTTGGTATATTTGTTTGAGGTACGGGGGGCCTCGAATGAGTTTCGGATGGTTAACGGATCAATTTTTAGACTTGGAGTGTTGCTGGAAATTTTCTGATATTTGTACATGGTTTACTTATACGCGATCGCATGAACTTGTCCGCGATCGCATAGGATTAGCTGGACAGTAGAGGTTTTGTGCTATGTGATCGCGTGGGGATGTCCGCGATCGCGTAGGTTTAATTGTGGGCTGCTGAGTTTTTGTTCAATGCAATCGAGTGGGGAGTACCGCGATCGTGTAACTGGAGTAGTTCATGCATCGCGAACGCGTGAGGCATGTCGCGTTCGCGTATAGGAAGTGAAGTAACAGGGGGGTCCCGCGAGTTTGTGCTCCGTGATCGCGTGGGTCTGAGAAGTTGTGCTTCGCGGCCGTGTGGCATTATCCGCGATCGCGTAAGCTTAATATGGGCACTGAGAAATTTTTTGCTTCGCGATAGCGGGACTTGGTCTGCGGTCGCATAGAAGAAATGACTAGGCAGAGAGTTTAAGTTCTGAAAATGGGATTTTCTATTTTTACTGATTTGGAGCTTGAAAAGAGGTAATTTTCGGGAGATTTTCAAGAAAAATAACGGGGTAAGTGTTCTTAACTCAATTTTGGTCAAATTACGAGAATCTATGATTGTTTTTAACATTTAATTGGTGAATTAAGTTGGAAAATTGTGAAAACCCTCTTGGTTTAATTTAAAGATTTGAGGGTCGAGTTGATGTCGGAATTTGGTAAAATTTATATGGTTGGACTCGAGGTTGAATGAGCGTTCATATTTTATAACTTTTATCGGGTTCCGATACATGGGCCCCACGAGCGATTTTTGAGTTAAATTTCGAATTTTGTTGGAAAATTAATATTTACATATAGAATTAATTTCAATAATTTGTATTGACTGAATCGAATTAATTGTGACTAGATTCGAGGCGTTCGGAGGCCGATTCACGAGGCAAGGGTATAGCGGAGTAAAGAATTACACATTTTGAGGTAAGTAATATTTCTAAACTTGGTTCTGAGGGTATGAATCCCCAAATTTTGTATTATATCAATTGTTGGAGGTGACGCACATGCTGGATGACGAGTGTGTGAGCGTGCACCATAGAAATTGGGACTTAAATAAATTCTGTGGAGTTATAAAATTTAAGAATCATGTTATTATCTGAATACTCTCCACGTGTTAGGAAAATTGAGCTGAGACTCGTATTAAAGATCATGTTTAGGCCACGTGCCGATATTTTGGGACCCATAAGGTCGTGTTGCTGTTGAATTTAATTGTTTAAAAATATACATTTCATACTCAGTCATGTTCATCCATTGTGAGGATATTGATGGGATCGGGGCTGCCCGCCTGCAGCAGACTATATTGGCTTTATATATATTATTATTCTATAGATCCGAGTTGTCCACCTGCAGCAGGCCTTATAGACTTTATTATTATATGGATCGGGGTTGCCCACCTGCAGCAGGCCACATCGGCTTTATATCACGCTTGGGCTGAAGGAGCCCCTTCGGAGTCTACATCCCCCACAGTGAGCGTAGATGATTTATATTCGGGATGGACTTCCGAGGTCATGGACTTGCCTTATTTATTTATTTATATTTGGGATGAATTTCCCATGGCATGGACTTGCCTTATTTATTTATATATATTCGGGATGGAATTCCCAGGGCATGGACTTGCCTTACTTATTTATATTTGTGATGAATTTCTCTTGACATGGATCTTTTCCGAATCATTTTAATTTGGAGATAAATTTACCCCTGGGCTGGATTAGCCTTATACGGCACTGAGTCACTGACTGGCAGTTGATGTGTATGTGTGTATGTGTATATATATATATGGGGTATGGATCTTCCCTCGGCTAGATTGGCCATATACAATACTAAGTTTAACTGTTGAACTTGAAAGCATGTCTATATTTCTGTACTGTTATTTCTATACTGGATTGTGACTGCTGAGCTCGTCACTACTTTCAGCCCAAAGGTTAGTCTTGTTACTTATTGAGTTGGTTGTACTCATACTACACTCTACACCTCGTGTGCAGATCCAGGTGCTTCCTGACACGGCGACTGTTAGATCTCAGAGTGTTATCAGTGGAGACTATCAAGGTAGCTGCTTAGCGTCCGCTGACCTTGACTCTCTTCCTTTCAGTTATTATATTGTTCTATATTTTCAGACAGATGTTGTTGTTGTATATTTTCAGACAGTGTTGATATCAGTCAGACTTTGTTATCATTTAGATGCTCATGTACTCAGTGATACCGGGTTTTGGGAGTAATTTATATCTGTAATTGTGAGGTTCTTCTATTGAATTCAAATATTATGTTTTCAAACTTAAAAGATATTGTGTTTTATTGAGTTCGTCGGCTTGCCTAGTATTGAGATAGGCACCATCACGACATATGTGATTTTGGGTCGTGACATGAAAAATGTGTAACAGTGAGCATAAATGACAAATCCTTTGTAACAGGCAGTGTACTAAATGCTGTGGAATATTCTCCATTAAATGCTACCGGGTGACAGGCATATATTGCGTCTTTATGAACGCCATTCCTTCCGGTGATAAATGGAACGGTTGTCTTCGGTTTTAGCTATCATCTTCCTTCGGCTCCACGTGTCACTCTCTTATGCCGCTACTCAGCATAGTATATTTTACCCTATACAACTTGCAATATACTCCCTCAATTATGCATGCTGTAGACAAGTTTTCCAAAGTTCTTCCATGTTAGGAACTAGGAGGAGATGTGCCGGGAGTGGTGATCATACAAAACTTAGTTATATTTGCTTTATTTCTCATGAAATCTTTCATTTCCGAAATAAACAAAAATAAAAGAACTGACCTCCTAACTGTTAGTTTTATTGTATTAGTCACTACTAAAAAAATTAAGAATTAGTGACGGACAAATTATGTAGCTAAATAACAAAATTCGTCGCTAATCTTATTTTGTGATATATTATCAAAAAATTATGTTAGATACGAGCGATCTAGCGACTAGATTAGCTGCGTAGTCCGTATTTAACTCCAATTTTTTTAATTAGTAGCGTGACTTTGTCAAGATTTTAGCCCTTATAGATATGATTGGTTTTGTACCGTTATTGATCACTTACGAGGTTAATTCATCAGCAATTTGATAACCATGGGAAAGTACGTGTTATATGGTGCACCAAGTGTTTATTATGGCAAAAAAGGTTTGATTCGATTTCTGTCATGAAAGCCCTAACTCAATCATTCTGTTGCTTAAAAGAGAGTCTAGCTAGCTAGCTAACAAGGATGATAGAAACAGCTAAAGTATGCAGGTAAGCTAACATTGTTAGGATCAAAGGAAAGGAACATGATAAGAATAGACTTGTAGAAAAAAATTAAGTAGGATAAGACGAAAAAATATACCAGTGTACAAAGCATCATGTATTCATGCATGGTTCGGAAAAAGATCGCACCCTAAGGGGTGTGATGTAGACAGTCCACCATAATGTAAGTATTAGTGGTTGCTTCCATTATTCAAACCCGTTATTAACCTATAGGTCATACGATAACAATTCTATCATTGCTGCGAGATTCATAAGACAATAACATCTAAATCCAGGGGCCATGCTGATGTATGCTCTCAAAGTTCCCACTCTCTACTCCACTCTTTCTCTGTTCAAGTCTTTAAGAACAAAGCCAAAGCAAGAGCTATTTCTGATGTAGGTGTCCATGTCTACATTGTACGCTCCAAACTTTAAAGAATTTGGCAATAGTTTGGTAGGTGGATTGTAAATCTTAGGCACCTCTGTCCTCTTTAATGAATACCAAAACAGGAACAGTGAATATTTCCTACTCTTACAAGTGGCAAAACCAGGGGTTTAGTACGACAAATCCCTCCCGGGGAGTGACCCTTCTTGTGTGAACACGAAATGATGGTTAAATCTTGACAATGAATATTGTACAACATCAGTAGCATGGCATAATTTCCAACAGCAAAGGACATACAAAATCAGTATTATGAAACTCGAACTGCCAGCAGGACGAAAGAATTTGAGGGATTATATTAAACGAAATATTTAGGAGAAAACTGATTACCTTCCAGGTGAGAGAGAAGCCCAGATCTTAACTCCCAACAAGAGAAGCAGAGAAGATAGCCCCCAAGAAAGCATACAAGTAAAATTGCTACACAAAAATAAAAAGTTGATAATGGCCCATGCAGGTCTCGAACCTGCGACCTTCGCGTTATTAGCACGACGCTCTAACCAACTGAGCTAATGGGCCAATTGCTTTTTAATCGTCGCGAATCTTATAAGACATAAAACTAACATAAAAGAAAACAAATACGGGCAGGAACATGATTTTTTAATCTAAATTTTCGCCTTAGGAAAGCACTAACTACTGGAATTTTGGGATATATGTGCATATATTAACGTACCGGACATTAAGAGGGTGTTTGGATTGACTTTTAAGCTCTTTTTAGCTTTTTTGAGTGTTTGTCAAAGTCAAAAAATGCTTAACATAAGTTAAAAACTGCTTAAAACAAGCCAAAAGCAATAAACTTACTGCTTTTTGGTTTAAAAGTTATTTCTGTTGAAACACCATTTTTTTTTAAGTCAATCCAAACGGGCTCTAGGTCTATGTGCACTTGTAAGTAAACCACTTAGATAGAGAATTACTGAATTAGAACATCTATTGACTCATTACCACCACTCAATCAAAATATATACATACGAATTCTATAGGGGGGGATTCAGTATCCACATGCAGACGAAGGCAATTGTATTCTCCCCGGACCCTACTAGTGAAATTATACTTGGTGATTGTTGTTGTTGTATATATACTATAATTTTCCGCGAAAGGGGTTCGCACCCTGGCCTTGCTCATATGCATGTAATATTTAGAAAATAAGATATACCTCCAAACTTGACAGCGACGGTAAAACTAATTTACTACAATATGTTAAAATAAACTGATAATGTAAAAAGCTCATTTACTGTATATAATTTAAATCCAATTTAACAGAACAATCGGTGTATCGGGGTAGTAGAATGTGGGCATTTTTTGCTTCAATGGAAAAGGTAAAGAGTTCGTAAGATATTATCCAAATATATATACCAAAAGTGGGAGAGACAGAGTCAGCTACGCGGTGAAACTACAGTGGCTAAACTGCCAAAAATGCCTAAACTGATAATCGGATTCTTTGCATCTCATTCAATATTCAATTATCCAAAAATTGACAAGAACAAAAATGCCAACTCAATTACACGCAAGCACACTCCTATAAAATATAAATAAGCCTATAATCATTACCCCCCCCCCCCCCCCCAAATCCCATATTGGATCAAATACTTACCCCACTTTGCATTCAAAACCAGAATTATAGGAGCTTTGTGTTGACCTACAAAGGATAAAATTTTAATAGATAAAGTTAACAGCTTAAATATCACTTACGCCACCAAATAGAGAAAAAGATTTACACTATCTGTGCGTAAAACTTAAACCCTTTTAACTTTATTTTATATTAATTCCTCACCTTCTGTCTCGTTGGAAGCTTTAAAAGGAAGAGAGCCACAATTTTCTTTGACCTTCCTTCTCTCCTAGCCACTAAGATATACAGTACTGGTCAAAAAGAGCATATTTATAGCTCAAAATTTTGCCTTTTTCTGTTGTAAACGTGATTGTTTCTTACTTGGATTCTTGTTCTATAGATTTACGGGAGAAAAGAGCAATTTGCATGCTCCTAAATCTTTTATTTTCTGGTGAAAAATTGGTCTTTAATTGGCTGGGAATTATTTTTTAGATGCTACAACCTTGACAAACACCTAAGAATATTTTAGTGACAATGGCTTGTTCTTTGAGTACTGGTTTTTCTGTTTCTGGTCCCTGTTTCAACGCCACAGCCAAAGAGTCTCGTCGTCATTGCCCTTCGATTGGCACTCTGCAACTTAAAGATTTAGCATCCAGAGAATTTCTAGGCAAACCCTTGGATTATGCATCAGATCATATTGGTACTAACCATTGGAATGTTGAACGACTTTCTGTATGTAAATCCCTGATACATTTGCTTCTGTGTTTATACTTGGTGTTTTCATGTTTTCATTCTTGTTTTAAATTTTTCGAGATCAAATCATTTATAAGTATTTATTCTAATGATTTTAGGCACAAGTATCAATCGCTGCTCAGAGATGGTGGGAGAAGACCCTTAAACCCAACATGGTAGAGATCAATTCAGCACAACAACTTGTTGATTCATTATTAAAAGCTGGTAATAGATTGGTCATAATTGACTTCTTCTCTCCTAGCTGTAGAGGTTGCAAGACTTTACATCCTAAGGTAAGATATATAGCAATGCAAAAAAAAAAAAAAAACCAACAACTACATCGTAATCCTAAGCAAGTTAGGGTTAACTATATGAATCATCACTAGACGGATCCATTTAAACATTATTTACTAATTAAATAAAAAGAACTTAGAAGTTATAACTGGTGCTAATTGATGTTTGCAGATCTGTCAGTTAGCTGAATCAAACCCCAATGCCATATTCCTCAAAGTAAACTACGAAGAACTGAAAACCATGTGCAATGCTCTTAATATACCTGTCTTACCCTTCTTCAGATTCTATAGGGGTGCACAAGGCAAAGTTTGTAGCTTCAGCTGTACCAATGCAACAGTAAGTATTTCAAAGTTACAACAGTAATTTTTTGTGGGTTCAATTAGACCTATTACCTTCGATTCCAAGTTTCCAACTATGTATACATATGTAAAAATATTTAAAATTTAAATATATAATAATATCACATTCGGCCGAGGGTCTTTCGATAAAAACAATCTCTCTACCGTTATAAGTTAAGGGGTAACGTCTGTGTACGTTCTACTCTCCCCATGCCCTACTTGTGAGATTTCATTGGTTTTTTTTTTGTTGTTTGTTGTAGTAATAACATGACATTCATTCTGAACTCAGATCCTTTGTATGTCCTATTACTGCCCAACCCTCAAGTTGGTCATTGATATTTTACTTTCTCTATAGATTAGTTTACTGAATTATTTAATTTATCACATAACTAAAATAGTAAATATTGTAGTTTGTCATGGTAAAATTTGTACTTTGCAGATAAAGAAATTCAAAGATGCATTAGCAAGATATGGGAAAGATCAGTGTAGTCTTGGTCCAGCAAGAGGTTTAGATGAATCTGAGCTTTTAGCCTTAGCTTCAATTGGAGAATTATCAAGAAAGGATTGTACAAGGAAAGATATATTCCAAGAATCAGCCTTTACAGGAGTAGTAGATATGTACTATAGCACTTTGGAGCTAAAAGAAGGTACGGATTTTGTGATGGCTTAGATAAGAGATTTGGAAAAAAGATTTCTTAATTTTATGGAGTGAAAACCAACTGCAAAGAATTTCAGCAATTCTGGTTGAACGAAGCACTTCTGCTTTGAGCATGTATATATATTAGCAATGGGATTTTCATCTCTCTGCCATTTGGGGTATCTTATGTTTAATTTGGATTAGGAGTCCGAGACGAAAATATTCCTTTTGATTGGTTCCGTAAGAATAATAGTAGAATGATTAATTTCTAGTACACAGTTACCTTGGATTATTACCTGGGGGATATTGCTCGAACAAATGCAAAATGATTTACTTTTGTGACTAAGGTAAAAAGTCGCTTGGAGGGTTGGGAGGACGAGAAAAAAGAAACGTTAACTGAAGATCATGCATAGATTAATCTTGTCCAACAACGAAAGCTAGGTAGAGGACATGGAATGAGAATTAAAAGGATTATTTTATGTGAGGGCCTAACTTAGATTTGGAGGGACAAGAGGCTTGGCAATATGTTTTTGTTTTGATATTTGTAACGACAATCTCGAAAGATTATAATTAGAGACCAGATGAAAATTTAGAGACCAAAAAAGAAGAGAACAGTTTAAAACTTAATCACTCCGTTCCAGTTTATGTGAACCTATTATCCGTTCCAAAAAGAATGACCCATTTCTAAATTTGGAAACAATTTAGCTTAAACTTACAATTATGAAAGCTTTTATAACCACACAAATAATCTGGACCCCTTTATGACTTATTTAGGACCAATTTTTTTCTTAAAAAACATGCTCACTCAAACAGGTTCACATAAATTGGAATGGGGGAATAGTTGTTGCATATAAAGATATACGTACCCAAACCGGATACGGTTGCTCAATTTACATACCAAACTACTACATTATAGGAAACGAAAGAATGTATAGAAAATCTGAGAGGCTTTAAAGGGAAAACATGTTGAACTGTATTCACAACTTTTAGGCTTACTTGGGCATGGTTTAATACCACCTCGGACAACAAAGAAAAATAGACATTAAAGAGAAAAGGTACATGTAAAAATAAACTCCCATACCATCATCAACCTACCTTAAACCAAGTAAAATTTACATCATTGCCTATCTTAGCCTGCTCAAATCAGCTCAAAATCCAGAAAATTACTGAGTATTAAAAGAATGCATCAAGAATAACTACCAAAAATGTTTTGGAACGGACCAAAAATAAGAAAGATTTTTGGTCCGTTCCAAAACATACTACTAAAAGAATGCATCAAGAATAACTAGCAAAACATGATGCCATCATAAAGTTTTATATATAAAAAGCCAATAAAATCTCTTATGCAAAGCTCTGTATCTGATATGAAAGCTCAAAAAAGCCTTCATCATTCATAAGAAAGATGATCACATGCGATGCCACTGGAGCCCAACAAATGAGAAGGCTTCAACAGATAGCATCATTCAAATCTCCGTTCTTAATTGGCAATCATCAGGCTTCAACCAAAAGACAAATAGGTGCAAGAAACAATAACACTGAGAATACCAACCACAATAGAGTAAAAGATCAAAATGAAAGCCGAAAAAAAATATGCCTCAGAGTCAGAGGTAGTGACAATTAAGTATCATCATCTTTATACATCAAAATAATACGTGCATAATGCAAACATCCCCAGCACATTTAGACAAGATGAAGAATAACACTTACATGATCAACAAAACAATGGATGAGTTATTGTGCTTCTGTCATATATGCATGCAAACGAAGAATGCCACGACCCCTCAAAAGTAATTTCAAGGTAAACAAACAAGAAAAAATTAGTATGCAAGTTAATAGGTGACAATTATAAACATAATCATTCCTGTTTAAGATAATATGAACCACAAAGACAATTACAAAATAAACAAAGCCAAAGGAGCAACATAAAAGCAAACTAGCAAATTCAAAATATTTAAGGCCTCCCCTGCGGAGGTGATTTATAATAACAATCATTCAGCTATCACTCTGTGTGCAACAAATGCAGTACTAGTGATTCCTTAAATCTAAAGATCACAAATTTATTTCTAGGAAACACTTATTTAACCAAAAAATACAACTTTTAAAGCAGACTTATAAGACACTTTATTCTAGCAATTAATTAATCACTACTTTTAGGTTAAGGAAACATAATTACACATCAGATACGAACAATAAAAGGAATACAAACACAAAACAGGTACAACTGTATTGCTAGCCTACACTGTAATGAAAAATATTAGTCTCAAGCATCAGAGAGATTCCCATCGACAAATCATCATCCCCTGTAAGGAGTGCTGATGTCCCTGTCTGTTTTATCATCATTGCAAGGACTAATGCAAAAAAAAAAATGTAAAACCAAAAAAAGGACATTTTTGAAAAGGGGTTGTCTACAGATGTCTAACAAGAAACCAACTTTCATCATATGCCTCAATTAATTAACGCAAATTCAACTAATCAACACCATTAGTTATCTGATTTCATGAAATAAGGTGAAAAGGCTCAAACAAATATGAAAATACCAAAAGAGAAACTGATAAAGCCTCAAGCCTCAGATTAAAATTTGATTCATAGTAAAAATACTCAAAGTATATTTAATGCCATCATAGGCAGAGGCAGATCATTGTTCAGCTCACAATTGAATGCAAGAAAAAAAACATAAGCAAAAACTCAAGGGACAAAAGAAAAAGAAAAAGACAGAGATGAACAAGAGAAATTGATACCCGAAGCGGCGAGCTTAGAGTTTTAGAACTTTGATGGCTAGGGTTTTTGAGTCTGCCGTATGGGTTTAAATAGCTGTAACACAAACTTCGGGTTTATTCATAGCAAAGAGGGGGAATATATTTGCTATGATACCCCTGAAGTTATACTGTATTATTAAGTGAGCGTTTGGACATAAGAACCGTAAAATTTCGAAAATAAAATAAAAAACAAAATTCAAGTGAAAATGATATTTGAAAATTAGAATTGTGTTTGGACATGAATATATTTTTGGGTTGTTTTTGAATTTTTATGGGTGATCTGAGTGAAAAAAATTTTAAAAAACAGCTTTTTAGAATTTTTTTAATTTTTGAAACATTACAAAATTCATCTTAATTTTCAAGTAAAAATTGAAAATTAACACTGATTTCAAAAAAAAAAAAAAAAATCGAAAAAAGTGAAAAAAAGTTCACGGCCAAACGTGCTCTAAGTTCGTCATCTCTTTTTTCCTTTCTAGTTTTGAATGATTTTACACTCTTTGTATGAGTTGCTCCTATGATTAATAAACCCCGCTATTCTTTTTCAAAAAGTTATATATATTTTTAAGCTTGAGTTTTCACACATTTGTAAATAATTTAGTTATTTAAAATTGACACAATGATGTAAGTTTAGATTGGTAATATATAAAAGTGTAAATAATTTATTAAACTAAAACTATATTTAGAAAAACTTTCTCAATTAAAAAAATCTTCTTATTTCGTTCGCAAGCTTGAGAAAACAATAGAGAAAATGGAAAATTATTGAAATTGTTCATCTTGTTTTTGTTGATATGATGGATATATGAACATGAAAAGAGAGAAAGAGGAGAAAAATGCTCTTGGGTCAAATAAAAGCCCAAAGTGAAGGAAAAATCAACATCCCAATCCCACATAATGGCTAACCCAAATAACCAGGAAATAATAGTGGTTATTTGATACGAATCTGCAAAAACACATTGTTGTGTTTTGTGCTTGTTTCCGAGAATATCTTGGATTTCGGATTAGCAGCGACTAACTATCAATCAAATGGCCTCACCTATCGACAACGAAGTCGGCTTCAAGATGAGAACAATAACTTGACACCCAGTACCCAAAGACCACATGTCAACGCCGTTGGAACTCTAATCGAATTGTCGATAGATATTAATTCACATGTGGTCATTGAGGCGAACCTACATTTTGAACCCAAAAATAGCATTCATGGTGGCGTTCGGTCTGCAGCTCGAGATACTCTTAACGTCGAGGAAAACGACGTCAGTTTGCGTATGATTTTCGAAAAGTTGCAAGCTCAACATGCAGCAATAGTTCAGTTGCAGAGCCAAACCCACCTACAGAGCAGACCTGAGCCCAATCCACCTCTAAAAATCGCCTACAGAACGGAGCCAGCCATAGTGAGGTCAAATGAGCAAGAATCGGGGACTACTCCCGAAATTGCTAAATTACTCGAGGAGCTTACAAAGCGAGTCGAAGCCAACGATAAAAAAGTAGAAACATATAACTCCATGATCGATCAGATTCCGGGAGCTCCACCAATGATGAAAGGGTTGGATTCCAAAAAGATCGTGCAAAAACCTTTTCCCTCGAGCGCAGCTCCAAAACCAATCCCCAAAAAATTCTGTATGCCCAAAATTTCCAAATATAACGGAACGACCGACCCCAACGAGCATGTCACTTCTTATACGTATGCCATCAAGAGCAATGATTTAGAAGACGATGAAATCGAATATGTGTTGTTAAAAAAATTCGGAGAGACGCTCTCAAAGGGAGCACTGATTTGGTATCACAACCTACCACCAAACTTTATCGACTCGTTCGCCATGTTAGCAGATTCTTTTGTAAAAGCACACGTCAGCATCATAAAAGTCGCAACAAGGAAATCAGACCTTTTCAAAGTAAGACAAAAGGACAACGAGATACTGAGGGAGTTCGTATCTCCTTTTCAAATGGAACGAATGGATCTGCTACCGGTCACAGACGATTGGGCCATTCAGGCTTTCACTCAAGGTTTGAACGAACGAAGTTCGACGGCTTCACAGTGGCTGAAACACAACCTGATCGAATATCCAGCTATTACTTGGGTCGATGTGCACAATCGGTACTAATCTAAAATAAGGGTCGAAGACGACCAGTTGAGTTCCGGGTCCGATTTTAAAGGGGATGCCGATCCAGAATCAAGGTCAAGCAAGGATAGATACTAGCCATACAACGGAGATCGTCGGGGCAACGAACTTCCACGTAACCTCGTACGAGGAGAAAAGAGGAATGCTCGAAGCCAAAGATCTCGGGGACTGATGAACAGAAATGGGTTTGATAGGCGTACCGGACCTAAGGAAGCACCACGACTATCGGAGTATAACTTCAGTATCGACGCATCCGCCATCGTATCGGCTATCGGACGCATCAAGGATACTAAATGGCCTCGACCCATGCAGACTGATCCTGCCCATAGGAACCCCAATCAAATGTGCGAATATCATGGCACCCATGGGCACAGAACGGAAGATTGCAGGAAACTAAGAGAGGAGTTAGCCTGATTATTCAATAAAGGGCACCTTTGAGAATTTCTAAGCGACATAGCCAAAAACCATTTCAAAAATAGGGATTTCGGTAAACAACATGAACAGGAAGAACCACAGCACGTCATCCACATGATCATCAGTGGCATCGATACTCCTCAGAGGCCGGTACTTAAACACATTAAGACATCGGTTATGAGAGAAAAGCGATCTAGAACTTGGGATTACGCACCCATAGAAACCTTGTCCTTTAATGATGAAGATGCATAAGTGATCATGCAACCGCACAACGATGCACTGGTAATATCTGTACTCGTGAATAAAACTAAAGTTAAGCGTGTGTTAATTGATCCAGGTAGCTCGGCCAATATTATTAGATCGAAGGTTGTAGAATAACTCGGTCTACAGAACCAGATTATACCCGCAACCCTGGTTCTAAACGGATTCAATATGGCATGTGAAACTACCAAAGGCGAAATAATTCTGCCGATAAACGTGGTCAGGACTATCCAGGAAACGAAGTTCCACGTAATAGAAGGCTATATGAGATACAATGCCCTTTTTGGAAGGCCGTGGATCCACAAAATGAAAGTTGTGCCTTCGAACTTCCATCAAGTTCTTAAATTCCCAACATCGGAGGGAATCAAAGCGGTACACGGGGAACAACCGACCGCAAAGGAAATGTTTGATGTCGAAGTAACAATTCTGATATCCTCGCCTTCATCGACAAAGGGTTCGAGCTTAAAGGGGGAACGAGATGCCAAATAGCAGTCACAATCATCGGTTCTAACCCAACTAAAAAATCAGAAGATCGATGAAGATGATGATCAAAGGATCATTCGATCCTTCGTGGTTCATGATGATTCAGACGCTACCCAGTCAACGATTGAGAAATTGGAGCAAGTCATACTAATCGAGAACTGGCCCGAACGAAAGGTATACCTGGGAACGGGGTTAACCCCCGAACTGAGGAAAAGGCTTATTAAATTTCTTATCAATAACGCAGATTGTTTTACTTGGTCCTATTTAGATATAACAGGGATCCCATTGGATATAACAACGCATCGGCTAAGCTTGGACCCTAGGTTCAAACCAGTGAAGCAAAAGAGAAGACCACAGTCCGAGGTAAAACACACGTTCATAAAGGACGAGGTAACCAAAATTCTCAAAATAGGATCCATTCGGGAGGTGAAATATACTAAATGGTTAGCCAATGTAGTTGTAGTGCCTAAAAAAGGGAACAAACTTAGAATGTGTGTAGATTATAAGGATTTGAACAAAGCATGCCCCAAAGATTCCTTTCTGCTGCCCAACATCAATCGCATGATCGATGCCAAGGCAGGCCACGAGATCCTTACTTTTCTCCATGCCTATTCCGGGTATAATCAAATCCAAATGAACCCGGAAGACCAGGAAAAGACTTCATTTGTCACCAAGTATGGAACATATTGTTATAATGTGATGCCCTTCGGGCTAAAAAATGCAGGAGCTACTTACCAACGCCTAGTAAATAAAATATTCGAGGAACAAATAGGTAAATCAATGAAAGTTTATATTGATGACATGCTAGTTAAGTCCCTGCGCGCAGAGAACCATTTAACCCATTTGCAGGAAACATTCGAGATTTTAAGGAAATACAACATGAAGCTCACCTCCGAGAAATGTGCTTTCGAGATTGGTTCTAGCAAATTCCTCAGCTTCATGGTGTCAAATCGAGGGATCGAGATTAATCTCTATAAAATCAAGGCCATCGAAGACATCGCCATCGTGGACATCGTGAAAGCTATACAGAGGCTAACGGGATGGATTGCAGCCTTAGGCCAGTTCAATTCGAGATCGTCAGATCGGAGTCACAAATTTTTCTCTCTACTCAAAAAGAAGAACGATTTCGCTTGGACCCCAGAATGCCAACAAGAATTAGAGGAATTAAAATGATATCTATTGAGCCCACCACTGCTTCATACTCCAAAGATAGACGAAAAACTTTGCTTGTACTTGGTAGTACCAGAAATCGCGGTAAGCGGTGTCCTAGTTCGAGAAGAGCAAGGTACGTAATTTCCCATTTATTATGTAAGTCAAATCTTAGGAGAAGCAGAAACTAGATATCCGCACTTAGAAAAATTGGCACTTTCACTGATAAGCGCCTCTAGAAAGTTAAGACTGTACTTTCAATGTCATCCCATATGTCTATTAACCACTTACCCGCTTCGTAATATTTTACACAAGCCCGAACTATCAGGCCGATTGTCCAAATGGTTCGTCGAACTCAGTGGGTACGATATCGAATATCAACCCCATACGGCCATCAAGTCTCAAATTTTAGCGGACTTCGTGGCTGATTTCACGACGAACCTCGTACCCGAAGTCGAAAAAGAACTCTTACTGAAATCGGGTACGTCATCGGGGGTATGGACCCTTTTTACGGATGAGGCATCAAACGTGAAGGAGTCCGGGCTAGGCATTATTTTAAAGCCACCCACGGGTAACACTATTAGGCAATCTATTAAAACTACTAGGTTGACTAACAACGAGGCTGAGTATGAGGCCATGATTGCAGGTCTCGAGCTAGCTAACAGCTTGGGAGCAGAAGTCATTGAAGCCATGTGTGACTCTTTGCTGGTGGTAAATCAAGTAAACAAAACCTTCGAAGTTCGAGAAGATAGAATGCAAAGGTATTTGGACAAACTGTAGGTCACTCTGCACCATTTCAAAGAATAGACTTTACAGCATGTTCCACGAGAGCAAAACAGTGAGGCTCATGCACTTGCAAATTTGGGATCATCAGTTGAGGAAGGCGAGATAAGCTCGGGGACTGTCGTTCAACTCTCAAGATCCGTGATCTAAGAAGGTCATGCCGAGATAAATTCTATGAGCTTAACCTGGGATTGGAGAAATAAGTATATTGAATACTTAAAAAATGGAAAACTCCTATCGGATCCTAAAAATTCGAGGGTCCTACGAACCAAAGCTGCTCGATTCACATTAACTGCAGACGGAACGTTATACCGAAGGACATTCGATCGACTATTGGCAGTATGCTTAGGTCCAGGAGACACCGATTATATACTACGTGAGGTGCACGAGGGCACTTGTGGAAATCACTCTGGTTCCGATTCATTAGTCCGAAAAATAATCAGGGCAAAGTATTATTGGGTCGATATGGGCAAAGATGCAAAGGAGTTTGTTCGAAAATATGACAAATGTCAAAGGTTTGCACCGATGATCCATCAGCCCGAAGAGAAACTTCACTCAGTCTTATCCCCCTGGCCATTCATGAAATGGGAAATGGATATCGTCGGCCCTTTGCCATCGGCCCCAAGTAAAGCTAAATTCATTTTATTTATGAAGGACTATTTCTCTAAATGGGTTAAAGCACAGGCGTTCGTGAAAGTAAGAGAGAAAGAGGTTATAGACTTTATCCGGGATCATATCATATGTCAATTCAGGATACCCACCGAAATAGTCTTTGACAATGGGAAACAGTTTGTTGGCAGCAAAGTGAAGAAATTCTTCGAAGACCACAAAATAAAAAGAATATTATCAACGTCGTATCACCCCGGTGGGAACGGACAAGCCTAATCAACGAACAAAACTATCATTCAAAACATAAAGAAGAGGTTGAACGACGCTAAAGGAAAATGGGGAGAAATCCTACTCGAAGTCCTTTGGGCATATCGAACAACATCAAAATCTAGTACGGGGGCAACCCCATTTTCCTTAGTATATGGCTCCGAAGCCTTGATTCCAGTCGAAGTCGGGGAACCCAGTGCCAGGTTTCGACATACAACAGATAAGTCAAATAACGAGGCTATGAACGCTAGCCTCGAATTATCAGATGAGAAACGAGAAGATGTTCTCGTCCAATTGACCGCCCACAAGCAGCGAATCGAAAGATACTATAATCAAAGAACCAAGCTTCGCCATTTTAAACTCGGGGACTTAGTGCTAAGGAAAGTCACCCTCAGCACCCGAAATCCAAACGAAGGAAAACTAGGACCAAACTGGGAAGGACCGTATCAGGTTCTCAAAAACATCGAAAAAGGATCATACAAGCTCGGTATTATAAACGGCAAACAACTATCAAGAAATTGGAATGTGTCACACCTAAAACGGTACTACTGCTAAGGTACAATCCTCCCATATTCGTTTACATTTCGAAACTATCCAATGCAGGAGTCCGATCAGGAGCTAGGATGGATCCTTCAATACTAAACCCTAGGTCTAGAAGCACGTGTTGCACTCTTTTTCCCTTAGACCGGTTTTTTCCCAAATGAGTTTTTCGGTAAGGCTTTTAATGAGGCAATCAATGATCGTGCTATACTTAGAGACAATTCAGCAGTATCCCAGGCCTTTTTACAATCGACCCCAAATACTGGGGAGGGGGGGTATTAGCCCTCAAATATATCAAGTTCTGATGCAAGAAAGTTATTTTGTAACAACAGGGTTCCAATAGGAAAAGTTGTAAGAGCTAAATGGTCAAAACGAACAATGATCATGTAGTTGGCTTGAGCCCTGACACAAATCGTGAATACGTGTATAATGACTGGCAAAGAAAATTCTCTTCTTTACCGATATCTTATATCCAAGAAATATTCCTCTATGTCGAGATTGATTATGCAAGCAGGATTGAGATAAATCTTCGAGTTCGAGCAAGCACTCACTCAACCATTACGCCTACGGGCTATATTACTTCGAATTTGAAACATTCACTCGACTACTAAGCCTACGGGCTATTTTTATTCTGAGTTCGAGCAAGCACTCACTCGACCATTACGCCTACGGGTTACATTACTTCGAGTTTGAAACATTCACTTAACTACTAAGACTACGATCTATTTTTATTTTGAGTTCGAGCAAGCACTCACTCGACCATTATGCCTACGGGCTACATTACCTCGAGTTCGAAACATTCACTCGACTACTAAGCCTACGGGCTATTTTTATTCCGAGTTCGAGTAAGCACTCACTTGACCATTACGCCTACGGGCTACATTACCTTGAGTTCGAAACATTCACTCGACTACTAAGCCTACGGGCTATTTTTATTCCGAGTTCGAGCAAGCGCTCACTCGACCATTACGCCTACGAGCTATATTACTTCGAGTTGGAAACATTCACTCGACTACTAAGCCTACATGCTATTTTTATTCCGAGTTCGAGCAAGCACTCACTCGACCATTACGCCTAAGGGCTACATTACCTCGAGTTCGAAACATTCACTTGACTACTAAGCTTACGGGCTATTTTTATTCCGAGTTCGAGCAAGCACTCACTCGACCATTATGCCTACGAGCTATATTACTTCGAGTTTGAAACATTCACTCGACTACTAAGCCTACAGACTATTTTTATTCCGAGTTTGAGCAAGCACTCACTCGACCATTACACCTACGGACTACATTACTTCGAGTTCGAAATAATCACTCGATCATTACGCCTACATGCCATATTACTTCTAGTTCGAATCACCCACTTGACTAATAAGCCTAAAGGCTACATCATACTTCAAGTTCAAACAATCACTCAATTCGACAATTAAGCCTACGGGCTGCCTCATTTCAAGCTTGGGTAATCGCTCACTCGATTATAAAGGCTACGGAGTCCAAATTTGATCAAATTGCCTAAATCCTTATGAAAACATTCATAAAATCTTCATAAAGCAGAAGCAAGTTGGCAAAAGAAAAAGATATTTTTATATACAAGATTGTTTACATGATTACAACATAGAAGGTAAGGGCTAAGCTTCTTGGTTATCCTCGGGAGCGGTCTCTTCTCCACCGGGCTCCCCCCCCCCATTCTCGGACTCACTCTCACTCCCATCATCATCATCATTATCATCATCAACGTCATCAGAAACCAAGGCTTCAACATTAGTTTCGAGTTCTTTAGCCTTTTTTATCTCTTCAGCGAGGTCGAAACCTCGAGCATGGATCTCCTAAAGGGTTTCCCTCCGAGATCGGCACTTAGCAAGTTCAGCAACTCAATGTGCTCGAGTATCGACGGTCTCAGCTGCCTCTCTTGCTTGAACTTAGGCAGCTTCAGCGTCGGCCCGATAGACGGCCACAAGTGCGTCCGCATCGGCCTTTGCCTTTTTAGCATCAGATTCGGCCTTGGCAAGTTCGGAGGCCAACCGAGCCTCGAGCTCCTTTATTCTTCTTGCTTGAATCGAGCCTTTCTCCTTCATGCTTTAAAGTTGGTTTTTGACCGTTGATAATTGAGTCCGAGCATCGTCTTTCTCTACAGCGAAGTGGTCCATACCTTCTTTCCACTTCAAGGACTCCGTTTTTATCATGTCGATCTCCTCACGAAGTTTTCCGATCATCTCAATTTTCTGCTGCAGCTGTGAGACCAAACAATTAGCCATCGTTCTGGTATCGAGCCCATAGGCTTTTAAAAGTATCATTACCTGCTCGGACAAATCGGTCTGATCTTGGTGAGCCTTGGCCAACTCAACTCGAAGGTCTTTTATTTCATATGCCCTTTGCCCTAAGAGGAGTTTAAGGGAGTTACCCTCCTCAATAACCCATTGAAGATCGGCCTCATATCGATGTAGCTCAGCTCGAGACCGAGAACATGCTTCTCGATGAACTGCCACGACCTGCAATGAAAGAAGAAACGAAGTTAGAAAAGAAAAGCAAACATTAAAGTAATACCAACAAAATAATTTAAGGCTTACCTGATTCAAAGCCTGTTGCACCCCCATGAAAAAGGTCCGATGTATCGCTAATACCGACAATGTCCTTGATACCGGTAAACAGGTCATGAAAAGGATCCTCTCCATCATGAGGCCTATCTAGTTCGAGGGCCCCCAAAGCTTGGGCCTCCCGAATCGCCCCTGCAGAAAAAGCAGGGAAGGTGGGCAAGTCTTCGATTGCTACTGCTCCAAGTGAATCACTTGGAACATCCTCTTCGGTTCGAAAAGATTCGAGGGGAGCCCCTTCGGACATATCCCCCATTTGTTGGCTTCGATGGGAAGCATCTTTGATCTCCAACAACTCGGGGACTCTGCCCGAATCATTCTCCGATATATCCTCAGTTCGAGGCAGAACCTTATGAACCATCATCAATCTAGCTGCATGTGGAACATCGGTGGTCTTCTTCGTTCGGGCCGCCAACGCGGACCCATCGTTTTCTTCTTCTTTTTCGTCTTCATCCCTTAGACGCATAACTGATTCTACGGTCATCAAAGGAATGGTATTCTTGTTCGGCTTACGAGCCGTCCTCTTCTTCGATTTTGGATCTTCGGGAACAGACGCTCTTTTCCTCTTATTATCTTTTACCGGCTTTGGAAAGAGGCCGAAGCCTTTTTCTCGATGGACGAGGGCCTCAAAATCACATCTTTGCCCATACCTACATATGGAAAATTTTATTAAAGTATATGGAAATGTCTCGAACTACCAAAAGGTACGAGAAATGGGCTTACCGTGATCTTTTGCCTCCCATCGGCCCTTTGACAAATCACGCCATGAGCGCTCGGAGTATGTGGAGGTCGAAGTCAAAGCTCGTACCCAGTTCTTGAGATCGGGAACTGCTCCGGGCATCCAGAGAACCGCTGCATCACAGAAAGAGGAATATCAGTGAGAAAAGAAATGAAAGGGTGAAATAGAAGTAAGTAACAACAGAACCACACTTACGTTTCATATTTCACTCCTCGGGAAAAGGCATATTTTCAGTCGGAATCAGGTCCGAAGTCCTAACTCGAACGAACCTGCCCATCTAGCCTCGATCCTTATCCTCGTCAATGCTCGAGAACAGAGCCTTGGTAGCCCGACGCTGAAGTTTTATTAACCCTCCTCGAAAAAGGCGAGGACGGTACAATCAGATGAGATGGTCGAGGGTGAACGACATCCCCTCGATTTTATTCACAAAGTATTGAACCAAAATATCGATCCGCCAAAAAGAGGGATGGACCTGACCTAGGGTTATTTGGTATTGACGGTAGAAGTCAATAATAACAGAATCGAGGAGACCTAACGTGAAATGGTAAGTATACACACTTAAAACCCCTTTCACGTAAGTGGTGATATCTTCGTCAGAAGAAAGGATTATTATTTCTTTACCCTCCCAATTGCAAACTTTTTTCAGCTGTTTGAGGTACCTCTCGGTTATCGAACACATGTACATCGATACTGGCTCACATTGGGCGGGAACCGACGATCCTTTATCGACCTTAAAATCAGAGGTAAGAACACATGCCCCAGGAACACACTCCTCAGGCCGTGGCTATACCGGTGTTCCGTCGGCGGCAGACTGCGAAGATGAAGCTTTCTCTTTTTGAGGAATGGTTTGTGATGTTTTCGCCATTTTTCGAATTTAAAGGTCAAGAATATAAGAAAGTGACAAAGATTTGGTAAGTTTGAAGAAGGGCTTTTCACAGATCTACGAATAAATTTAGAGGATGCGGAAAAGAACTTGGGAAATTTGGAAGATGAAGATGTAAAAGTAGTAAATGGTAAAAGGAAAGGCTATTTATAGAATAAAGTAACAACGGCTCAATGTCAGTGGTGGTCGACCACCGTTTGACATGCATTTAATGCCTTGAAAAACTAAATCGATAGGACATCTATCACGTGCGTCATGATCGAACCCAATGTGAACGTCAGCTTATAATCCAATCGAGCCATGGAGGAATCATATCGTTTCTCACCACATCCTTCCCGAGAAACGAAGGGACTATCTATATACGGTCAAAATAGATTTCGGTCCTCGTACGATTGATCAGGGTCGAAATATAATGAATCGAAGAAAGACTTCGTAATATCGAGATGGGTCCCGAAGATGATACAAACAAGCTTCGGATCCCAGGTATAGGTCAAACACCGAGTTCGAAGTCATCATCGAGCTCGGGTCCGGATCGAACTATGATGAGATGATTTCGAGCTTAAAGGGCAGAGACCAACCGGGACCGAATCCGAATCATCGCCTGATCCCGAGTCTGTATCGAGCTCTAGAAGCACTATCGACCTGCACCGAGACCGACCGAGCTCGAGCTCACAGACAAGAGCCGTTACAAACACACTAAGGGAGAGAATCTCGTCGGGAATAAGGAAAAAGTTGATTTATCATGGAGTCTCCACTATGTATTTTAAAATATATCTAAAGTAGGATCCTCCATTATAAAAGAGAATGGCTACATTTCTGTACGGGGCATGCTCTTTCTTACATTGTAATTCAAGCATCATATTCTCCTATATTCAAGAACTATTCTTTGAGGCTTTATTAATCGATTCATTCTGCTTAGTCTAAATCATCATCTTTTTTTCAATCTTACTTACTTTGCATTCTTTATCCATATTTAGTATTTCTATTTTGTTCTTACGATTTGTATCAAGCTATATCACATATCCTTAGAACTACGTACAAATTCAATTATATCCGTTTTTTGGATAAACAAGTATAATGCTCCGATAAGGCAATTATCCCAATGGGGTGGTTTTATTCACGGATTAATTATGTGGAGTAAAGTTGATTTTATAATGTTGTAAATAATAATGTATTATCTTGGGGATATCTACTTAAAGGCAAACTTGTCTTTAGTTACACTTGTACATGTATTGTTAATATACGTATAGTGTTAATTTATGTCAGATAAGATAATATATAGATTTTCGATTTTGCTTGTAGTAGCAATGCAAAATTAATACTGTCAATCAAATATTGCATAAATTATCCTGAGACCGTATTTTCTTTTGTAGCCACCTAAACATTATATAATATTTGCGAAATTTGGTGGTGTGACTATTTGTTTAACCAAACTACAACTAAATCGACGCAACACCAGAATACAACTAGATACATTCTTTGCTCCTGAAATCTACCAATGTGGCATCTTCACCCTAGAGTGAACCAAGTGTCGCATCCTAATTGGAGATGAAGGATTCCATTTGGCACTAAAGATTAATTCCTAAGTATCAATTTTCCTTTCCATTTCTTTAATGTGTTTTTCTTTTTCCAACATGGCAAATATTTGGGTGCCCTACTATATCTCTAAAGCAACAGTAATTAAGAAATAGATTCTTTAGATATGGCCTCAAAGATAAGGATAAGAGGCATTTCTTCTCATTGGCTACTCTCAAATTCACAACCCAATCCCATCCGTTGATTTCCTAAAATCTTGCATTTTGACTTGTCAATTGTCACTCTCTAAGATTTCACCATAGCCATAATAAAACCATTCAAATAGAAACACAAATGCATACACAAAATATACAATTTCCTTTAGATTACCAATTCTATTTTCTTGACACCTCCCAAATGGCCACCGTCACGTCGCAAGCCTCCGCCGCCGTCTTCCGGCCAACCGCCTCCAAGTCAAGATTCCTCAGTGGAGCATCTGGTAAACTAAATAGGGAAGTGTTTTTTAAACCCTCAACTTCTTCATCTTACAACTCATTCAAAGTTGAAGCTAAGAAAGGTGAATGGCTTCCAGGCTTAACCTCTCCTACTTATCTTGATGGCAGGTATGTATGCACGTTTTTCTTTGACATTATGTGGTGCATTCTTACCTTTGCTTTAGCCGGTCGGCTAAAATTAATTGCATTCGCTAGCCAAAAGTGTATAAAATATGTATATTATATATATACAAAAGGTATACATTTTGTCAGCTATTATTTTTGGAAGTGAATAAAATATCTTTAAGGGGTCGTCATTAGGTTCAGAGACTAACTATGCAGATATTAGATGCTTAGAACACAAGGATTATTATGGATGAATTGAATTGTTACTTCTTGAATTAAATATAATGTACTAAGAATTGTTATACTGTAAATAACAATAGAGAAGTTGCTTACCTTTAAGGGTGTTTCAGTCTTTACATATGCTTATCCAATTACTGCTTATTCATCTATATTCTTATTTCACCTTATCCCGTAAAAAATGATACTATATATATAGATCTTCACATAAGTTATGCATATATGAGTTATGCATATACTAGATTTATAGTGTGATTCACGGGTTCACATAAATTCAGTAACTTTCGTCCGAACTTTATATTTGTAGTAAAATTTTTACTAAATATATAAGAATATTTAGCTGAGAACCCAAATCCAGTTTGTTGGTCTGGTTATTATTGAACTTGAGATCATTAAGTGAACCCAGTGGCGAAGCCAGTAATTTCATTTAGGGTGTTCAAAACTTGAATAAAGTAAAAAAAATTTCCGATAAAAAGTGTTCAATATATATTATATACCATTAAAATCAAATATTTTACCTATGTAATTGTCGTAGACTCGCTGGTGACAATGGTTTCGATCCATTGGGACTCGCTGAGGATCCAGAAAACTTGAAATGGTTCGTTCAAGCCGAGCTAGTGAACGGTCGATGGGCAATGTTGGGTGTTGCTGGAATGTTACTGCCTGAGGTTCTTACCAGTGCTGGACTCCTTAACGTACCAAAATGGTACGATGCTGGAAAATCTGAGTACTTTGCATCTTCATCAACTCTGTTCGTGATCGAGTTCATATTGTTTCACTACGTCGAAATTCGACGTTGGCAAGACATTAAGAACCCAGGAAGTGTTAATCAAGATCCTATTTTCAAGAGCTATAGTTTGCCTCCTAATGAAGTTGGTTACCCTGGTGGTATTTTCAATCCACTTAACTTTGCTCCCACATTGGAAGCTAAGGAGAAGGAAATTGCTAATGGTAAGTCTTTAATCAACACAAATTAGTGGTTTTCTTTATCCAGTTTAACTTCTATCCATTGTCTGTATGATGATCACTTTACAATTAACTGTTCATATTAAATGAGATTAGTAACTTGAAGTTTAGGCTGATAAAGCCATAGCAAGGGGCGAAGTTAGGTGGGCGAAAGGGGATTCAGATGAACCCTCTTCGTCCCGTGTATATGTTATAGATCCTAAATCCACAACCAAATCATGAAATAACAGATTGTTATATTGATACTCAAATCAAAAATTACACTGAAAAGGGATAGATAGACAGAAAGAAGGGATAAGGGGAGAGGTAGAGTAATAGAGAGAAATAGACGAGGGAGAGAGACCAGAGAGGGGAAGTTTCTAACAATATTCAGCCTAATTCTAGAATGCAATGAATGTATTATTTATCTCCTGATTTCCTTGGTCTCTATCACGCGGAGTGCACATGCTCTATTTTCAGCCAGGTCCCATACGTAATTTGCCAAAAGTCCAAATGTGGCATCGTGACTACTTTGATTCATAACAGTATATAAGTTGGATTTTGTCTTTTACGTATATTAGTTGTTGAATCTCCTTAGCTTCTTTATGTGTTTTTTTTTATAATTTTTGGAATCTCCTTGGTGAAAATCTTATTTTTCCCACTTATCATAGTATTACTTTTTTACAATGTTAATGTTAGCGTATATAAGTTAAATGATAATTGATGCCTTATAGAATCAATTTAATATTTTTGTGGATTTGCAGGGAGATTGGCAATGTTGGCATTTTTGGGATTTATAGTGCAGCACAATGTGACAGGAAAGGGACCATTTGACAACTTGTTGCAGCATCTTTCAGACCCATGGCACAATACCATTATCCAAACATTCGCCAATTAAAGAACCATATTGACATTATTGGAGTGAAGAATTGTTACCTTGTAATCATTGAGTTAGTAATTTTTTTTAATGAAAAGTAAAAACAGAGATATTTATTTTTAAAACAGAGATATTTATTTTTAAACAATGGACCTCTACTGTACAGAGCAACTAGAATTTGCATTTCTTATTCATGTTATCATGTACTACATAAACTCTGCTAGATAATCAAAACAACATGATTTATCTTCCAAATTAATTATAGAAAGGTACTTTGCTCCAGGAGCTTTAGAAATTCAGCAAATTCAATTTTTCCATCTGTGTTTACATCAAAGGGCACAATCATCCTCTGGCAATCCTCCAATGAAAATTCCAAGAAACCCATCTTACAAATGACTTTCTTTAGCTCATTTGCATCAATATAGCCATCTCCATTCCCATCAAACATATTAAAAGCTTCTTTAACTTCTTCTAAACTAGTCTCTGTTTCGTCGAACGAATCGAAAACCTCAGCCAATCCAACCTTATCAAAATCATCCTCATTTTGGTTGCAGAAAATCATTAGTGTATCCAATACTATCTCAACATCATCTTCCTCCAATAGTGCCTCATTATTAGTAGTAACAATTTCAGGGCCACAGTTTTTTGACTTTGATGAAGTTTCAGACTTCTTATATGGAGTAAATACCAAAAGAATGGCTCGAAATATAGAAGAAGAACAAGAACGAAATTCCTGAAATGTGATTACTAAGCCAAGAATCATACAACTTAACATGGTGGAATTGAAATGATTGAGTCCATCAGCTATCTTCTTGTTGCCCTGAGCTGAGAATGAAAAGATCTTCTCCATAGCCTAATTGTGTTCCTTTTTCCTTGGAAACTTTTGAATCAGATTAATGAGATGAATGTAGAATTCAAGTTTCTATATAAAGAGACAGTTCGATGAAGTCCAGTCTTGGTAGAAAGTCTGGAGGAAAGAATGTTGAAAAGTTTATTAAGTTTCCATTAGAAAAACAAATGGAGCAGTTTTGTTGTATCCTTCTTTGTGGGAGTGCGCATAATTTCTTCCTGGTAATTCACATTAGTAATAATAGTACCCAACAATCCGTGTCGCCTGAATAGGGCAAGGACTACACGTTGAAGAAAAACAGGCCGGTGTTTAGTGTTTACACATGCAAAGTGCAAGTGAGTAAGAAAAAGAGAAATATATATTGACGTCATTGTGTGTTATTAACAATTCACTAGATGCCAGTGCGATTTTTAAATAATTATGCTTGTGTGAACAGTGCGACTTATTTCATGATTATAATAAGCTTAGATTTGTAGACATCACAAAGGTGATTTGTTTCAAGACTTACATTAAGCCCAATAATGAAATTTTTATTGAAAAAGAATTTTGAAGGAAGAGAGGATTGACAATTTTACCAACAAGGGTCAAATCTTATATTGGTGAACCAACTAAGAGGTGATTGTAATTTATTTTTATATACAGTTATAATTTAAGGATTGCAACTTCGAGCTCTCACACACAAGAAATTACAAAGATAATGAAAGGAACAATCTCATGTAATTAAGTAAAGAAGGTACTTTAAGCTTCAACAAACGTTGGAGTTTTAGTCTAACCAGAACAACGAGCATTTAGAAAGCAATGATTAGGGTTCAACTTCTTGGAAAATCCTTTGTCATTTACCTCTCAATTATAATTTGAAAATGTGGAGTTGTGAATCACTACTTCATGTAGTTTCGTTGACGACAGTCAAGCCCTTCACTTGACTTAGTTGACTTAACCATGCACATTTAAGTTTGAGGCTTCTTTACACTAAAGTTTTACGAAAGAAGGTAATAATAAATTTTGAAACAGGAGACAAATTTATAAAGTGCAATAAAAAATGTAGGCGTAGAGTAAACATATACATCCCCATTTCCAAAAGAATGAAACTATTTCATTTTTAATCAGTTTTTTTTAAAAAAATCTTTCTAAATGTAAAAATAATTTAACTTTAAAATTCTCTCTTTATCCTTAATGAGATGCTTTATAGCTACAATATATGGATTGTTTTAGACTATAAGTGTTAAAAGTTTATCTTTTTTCTTAAACTATGTGCACCGTCAAAAATATTCAAACAAATTGAAACGTAGGGAGTATTACCAATATCACCAAGCATCATCCAAATTGTTGGGTGTGTATGAACAAAATCTCACATGAAAAGTAAAAAAGAAAAATAAGCTACCTTTGGATACTCTTAATGGTGTGAGGCATTTTAGGAAAAACTATGCGGCTTGACCCAAAACGGACAATATCACACCATGCATGTTAAGAGTATCTTTAGGTCGTTTTAGCCTAACAACTGGTATCAAGCCAATGGTTTGACGGGACTATGGAGATAGCGAGGGCCCGACTTAGTGTCTTTGCCCGTCTACGGAGTTTATAACCTTTACCCGTAGCTTTGAAGACACATACACAACCTTTGAGCTTCGGTGACCAAATGCTCAAGATCATGTGGGTGGTACACCGTTAATCTCCAAATTAGCCCATAAATGGTGATGGATCATGTGGAACTTAGTTCAATGGGGAGATTATTGGGTGTGTATGAATAAAGTCTCAAATAAAAAGTAGAAAAGAAAAATAAGTTACTAATAAGGAGTTGGACAATATCACACCGTGCAGGTTTGGCCCAAGACGGACAATATCATACCGTTTTGGGCCGTTTTAGCCTAACACAAATCAGGTTCAATTAAAACTATGAAACATTGTATTCTAATAATTATATCAGAGGTCCGTGGAAAATGGAAATTTATCTAGATTTAATTGTCTATAAATATTGAAGCGTCTCTATTTTGGGTAGTCGTCATAACTCGTAAGGTTATGATGGTTCCAAACATGTAGAACACTCTACATAAAGTTAATTATCTATTGAAAACTTCAAGCAGTAATAACTATACATAGGAGCTTCAAAAAATTGATAGGTCGATTTTTTTTGTAAGGAAAAAGGAACGGCTAAAAATTGATGAACCCTACTGTGAACAATATCAATCTTGGATTATCAATTGTCTAAGAAATAGAAAAGAAAGAATATACAGATAGAGAAAGGTATGTCCATATGTATAAAAATGCCTTTAAAAGATAAGAGAAGGGAAAAAGAAAGCTAAAGCTAAGTGAAAGTGCCAAAAGCATTTGGCATTATGAGCATATGGGATTTGGGACCCAAAGCCAACTATTTTTAATCATAAGATGTGGCTTAGAGTTGCCTGGCCCCATCAAAATATCTACTTTGTTTCCTATTGATAAATTGCCAACTCCAACAGGTACACAAAAATTGCTCTGATTTTCTAATTGCCCACCAGGCCATATTCAAATGTCCACATCAGATGAAACAGTTTCCTTTATTAATGATTCCAGTTAAATTTGAATTGATTGTTAACTAATTCAGCTAATTCATTTCTTGTCTATTTATCAGGTAAAACAATTCTTGAAAATCCAGGGTCAAGTAGGTATCAGGCTATCTATTTGGTTCTGTTATGATATTTGAGGTTGAGAAGCAGTTTAACATTTCACATGCCATATAATAGAGAAAACTGAATTAAATGAATTTGAAGTGACCTATATTTGCTGGCCACTTCCCACTGGCTTTTGGGGTTGGAAAAGGAACAAGAAAGAATAGTAGTTGACTATCTTCTTATAGAATCCTCAGACCTCAGAGGCTCAAGCTATCTGCATGAAAGACATCATTTGACATCCATTTGCCACTATGCAAATGTACTTCAGTCCAAGCTGCCTTTCTGTTGATATTTTTTTAATATTCTTTAGGTCCTTGGTGATGTCTACTATGAAACAAATCAAGAAATGGCACATTCATTAAAGATCATGAAAACAATAGTATGACCTCAGAAATCTGAAAAGAAATGTTCATTGTTATTCAAACCAACAAAAAAAATGTTTACAGGGAGCGGCGGGCGCTCTCCAAACAAACTTTGAGATTCAAATATGTTACACCTAGTGCATCTAAATATATGTCTTCCCCTTCTATTGTTAGCTGTGTAAATGTATGTACAGTAGACAACACACAAAAGTACAACCAGGCCAGCCACTTGTTCTTAATGTTAACAGGGAAAACTATTAACACAACTTTCTACAACCCTCTCAACTCTGTCACTGATCTGTGCACTGTTTTCGTCCATCAGGCAGGAAACACAGGATAGCTGGTAACTATATTCGTGAGAGCTGAACGGAAGATTTTCCGAGAGCATCATTTTAGGCTCGCTTCTTGAAGCTGAGGACATAGATAAGGCTGCAGGATTAGCATGCAACACAGGATATGCAGTGCTTTTATATTTTGTCACAACCTTTTGGTTGCAAGGCCCCGGAAACTCCTCAGCCAGCAGATTCATATTTAATTCCCAACGTTGACCGTTAAGAACTCTTTGGAGTTTCATAGGATCAGCACGTTTAGGTTCTCTCCTGGAGGCTGAGGGATCTAGATAAGGCTGCAGGGTTAGCATGCAACTCTGGAGATGCAGTGGCTTTGTGGTCTTTGTCATCAATTTTTGGTTGCAAGGCCTTGAAAAATCCTCCCCTGCTAGCAGAATCATATTTAATCCCAAGTGTTGACCATATAGAACTCTTTGCAGCTTCATCAGGATCATCAATCCGCAATGTTTTTGGGACCAAAATAGACCTTTTTGAACTCTTTTGTTCGACTGGTTCGTTGCACTCAGGGTCATCACCTTCTCTTGAATGCTTTCCTAAAGGTGAATTAGGATCAGAACCTGACGCTTTCTCATTTTCTGTTCGCGATGGTTGACTCAGCCAAGGATTACTCCAAGGAGGCACACTGCAGTTCCAATAAGGTGCAGGGTAAAATGGCATAGGGAATCCAAAGGGGTAAATAGCTGACATAGGAACTGCAGCATTCCATGGAAAAGGGAAAGGTACTCCGTGGAGGCAAGGAGCTGGAGACGGGAAGCCATTGGTATTACGCATAACTGCCTCGTGCGGCTTGCTGTTACCTCCTTCCACCATCATATTTGATGCCATGACGGAAGATTCCTTAGAGCAATCATCACCATTTTCTCCACCTTTGCAAGAAGAATTCCTGTGTTCCTGTTTGTAAAAACCATTTGGGATCACATTCGGTGCCCTTTTCTCTGCTGGATTTAAAGCAGAGGCCATAGAGTCGCACAGTGGTAACTCAGGACCAAAGGATAGAACGGTGCCATTTGGTTTGAGCATTGGATGATGAAATCCATTTGGAGATTCAATTCTTGATGCTAGTAATACATCATCAGGGATACTTATATGATGATAATGAGATGCAAGATTCTTGTTCTTGCGACGACCAGCTCCCACAGGAAGATTCCTCATAGTACCACCGGCAGTCCAATACCTCTGGCAGCTCCTGCAGAAATGACGAGGCTGGTTGACATTGTTATTATTATAGTAACAGAATTTTGTATCTGTACTATTGCAACGAGGGCACGGGAGAACTTTGTCTGGCTTCTTCAGAAGTGTCTGCTGAGAATCTGTTGCATTATTTGGTTCATTTTCATTCTCGGAAGATTTTACTGTTTGATGGTCTTCATCAGTAGGAAATTTAGGACTGTTCTCTGATTCTGATGAAGTCTTAGGATTTTCTGATTCTTCCACCATCTGATTTTGATCTTCCTCCTCCAGTTTGTCTTCACTGAGCTCTCTTGTTTTATGAATATCGTCCTAAAATCAAAACATAAAACTGCATGAGCTTCTTGTGAAAATTGCAATTAGATAGCTACAAGCCTACAATAAAGAGTTTGAGCTAAAATCGACTGCGCATAATGGTTAAAAATCATCACAAATAGTGAGCATAGGCAAGTTTGTAACGTATCCTAAAAGATTCTTCCTCAAAAAGGGTAAAAAGGAAAAAGTACCAAGCAGCTTACTTTTCCCCAATTTCATTGATTCAACATATATGGCAAAGGTGGAACATCATTGAATAAACGCACAAATTATGATGCAGTAACATCTAATTAGGTGTTTTGAACTCTCAATTAATCCATAATTAAAGAACACTGAGCAGTAACGGATCTAGAACTTAGTAAGTGTATCTCTCCAAACTACTTAATCTGAACATATATAGTTGAAATACCTTAAAAATTGTAAATTTATACACTAAATTTCCACCCAACCACAAAGGAGTATTAGATGCACTAATATCAAACTCAATTGTCTTAAAATTCTGAATCCACCTTAGTTTTAGTTTTCCATTTTCCAATTCAACATCCAAGAGGACTTACTTTTAAAATTCATAACCAAATTAAGCAAAATCTCAAATTAGGAAGTACGTTATTCTTATTTTGAAATCCATTAATTGTCAACCAAAATTGAAAAGTTTAATTTTTGAAACTGTACCTTGTCAGCTGCTTGATTTTCGTAGTCAATTGACTCACTTCCTTCATCATTCTCTGAACTGCTTGTTCGATTGTCCTCTAAATACTGATCAACATCAAACCCAGTGCTACTCCGATTATCAATCGTAGACCTACCGGCGCCGGAATATTCGCCAGATACGACCATCGGAAGTATCTTACCGAACAGCTTGATTTCTGATTCACACGTCATATTTTCCAGAGAAAAAAGAAAATGGGAATTTAGCAAAATGGAAAGCAACTATAGGAAGACTCTTCAACTCTTCTAGCAGTGGTTGTAAAGTCGCCGCCGGCGAGCTGACGTGGATTCAAGATTGATTCTTTTTCTTCTTTTTATGCTAAGTTTAGAAGCAAAACCAGTTGGCGTTCTATAGACTGTGAATTTGATATCCTTTAATTTAAAGGTTCCGCCACGTCACCACCCACTAATTTCTCAGCCACAAGTTTTAATGGTGGTCCAGGATCCTTGATATACTAATTTAATTTTCCTTGTTAGGCTTTTTATGTTCTGTTTTATCCATTTAAGAAAAGATTGACACTTATATTATATTTGAAAGGCTTTAGTATATAAATATTCATATCTTTTTCTAATAGCATCATTTTATAGAATGACATACATATTAAATATCATAATATTTTAACGGTAATTTTGGTATTTTACATAATTTTGTTTACGAGTGAAAAATCTTTCTTTCTTTTTCTAAATTTCACATTCGCTTTAATATTATCCTATAAATTAAATAAAGTGTCATAAATTTGTCAAAATATTATAATCTTTTTGTTATTCTAATAAAAAACAATTTGGCTCCTCAAGTAATAGTGATTTAAGCTCTGTATACTGCTATGTATAGATTTTATTAACATATAGAAAATTAGAAATAGGTAATTCATCTTAACATGTGTAATATGATAAGTTGTAAAATAGAATAATAATGTGTTATAACTTGTTAAATTGAAATAATAGAATATTAAAGCTTTAGGGGTCGTTTGGTTGGAAAACAAGTAATCTCATGATTAATTATTCCGAGATTAGATATCATGGGATTAGTTATCCCACCCTCCCATATGGATAAAAAAAAACATACAATCTCGGGATAATTAATCTCGAGATTAGTTATATCATAATTTTTATCTCAACCAAACGTGGGAAAAACTCATCTCAAATTTAATTTTGGGATTAATCATCCTTTATCCCTCGTACCACCCCTCGTACCAAACGATTCCTTAAACTCTTAAATCCTTGATAATCTTTTTTTCTTCTTTTGACAGAATATAATCTTTCTTGCCTTACCTTTTCTCTTTCTCTGTAGCTATACGGAAGTTATGGTGCACCCTGGACACAAAAAACCTGTCCACCCACGTGTGACAACCTTTATTAGGTAATAATAAGTTATTTTTTTAATTTAAATTTTAAGAAATTTAAATTACACGTTTTGTGTTGTTAATAATTATGTACTCTCCTTGAGTTAACAAATTTATAGTTTTAAAATTATTCTTAAATAAAAACGAAAATAATAAGAAATAATAATAATAATAATAATAATTGACATTAATAACAATAATAATAATAATACTAAAACTTTTGAATTTGATCTAAAATTTATCCCACTGCATATCGTGAAAATAATAAATTTTATATAAGTTTATTATAAATTTTAAATTTTAAAAAATTTAAATTACACATTATGTGATGTTAATAATTAGTTACTCTCTTTGAGTTGACAAATTTGGAGTTTTGAAATTATTCTAAAATTAAAACGAAAATAATAAGAAGAAATAATAATAATAATAATAATTGACATTAATAATAACAATAATAATAATAATAATAATAATAATAATAATAATAATAATAATAATAATAATAATAATACTAAAACATTTGAATTTAATCTAAAATTTATCCCACTGCATATCGTGAAAATAATAAATTTTATATAAGTTTATTTATTAAATTTTAAATATATTTAATTGTTTTTTATATAAATAATAATTTTTATATGTTTATAATATTTATTTTGAAACCCTTTTTATTTTAAATTTGGAAGTTACCCACACATAATATAACTTCATATATTATATTAAAAGAGTGATAGTGAATCATGAGGTCAACTCAAGTGTCATGTAGAAAAAATGCTACTTCGCACTTTAAAGGCAAAGTTTAACTAGATTTTATGACAAAATTTAATCTATATCTATATTAATCTACATCTATAAATTAGCCTCGCGTGTCATTATCAATTCACACAAAATAAAAAGGTATATAATAATGAAATAATTACAAATAGCATATAAAAAATAAAAATCAAAAAATTATATTGAAAATAAAATAGAAAAAAATTTTAATTTATTATTCCATATAATATAGAAAAAATATTAAAGATATTGATACATTTTACATAAAAAATAAAACAACATCTTTAGTATTAACTATGAAATTATTTTGGTCATAAATTATGGATAAAATACTAATTTAAGGAATAAAAGAAAATAAGTAAATAAAATCAATATATTATTGATAAATTTAGACAATTGAAGAATTAAAAAAGATTGAAAGTGAAGCCAAGTGATAGTCAAGCTTGATATGAAGATATTATATTAAAAGGATAGTAGGTGAGCTTGATATGAAGCCAAGTGGCGTATTGAGGAAACGTTAAAATAAATATAGAACGATGAGACTTATTTAAATTTGAGATGAGAAAGTGATTTTTTAATTATGAAGAAAAAAATACAATAGATAATATCACATAATTAAAATCTTAATAAAATCTAAATCAAATAATATTGAACAATGAAAGAATTTGAAGTAACGAATAAATAAGCTTACTCATAAGAAAAATAAAAAATATTATTATAAAATTATAGAGATAAAACTTATTTCATTTGAGATAAGAAAATATCTTTTAAATTATAATAAGAAAAGTCATACAAATAACAAAACATAACTAAAACTATAATAGATAAAGTCAAAAAACAAAATATAGAACAATGAATGAATTTCAAGTAAAAGAGTAATAAATTAATAATCAACTTTGTTAGGAGTAGGAAATCTATATTATCTATGTTATATTAAAGGAGGTAATAAGCAAAGACATTAAATCTAAAGACAAACTAATAAAAAATTCACATTATAGTGCAATCATAATGAGCAACGAATAAATCAAACGATAATCGAGGAACAAAAGAAGGAAAAAAGTATAAAATATAAAATGATAATATGTATTAGAATTCTAAATCATCAAGCGTTTTTGAGTTATAATGACAAAAATTATTCATATGTAAAATATCACATAACTTAAATCTTAATAGATAAAGTCAAAATTTAAAAATATTAGGTAATGAAAGAATATCAAGCAATAAAGCATAGTTTTAAAAGATAATTAAATTTAATAATTAATCTTAAGAATTAAAATTTTAATAAGAAGTCAAATGAGAATAAAACTTAATTTCTAGGCGTATAATACAAAAATATCAATTATTTAAAAAAATTGGTAGATTTATAACTAATAAAGAAAGAAAAAATTATATTTTTGACGAATTCAAATGAAAATGTATAATGAAAAAAAATATTTGAAGAAAAAGTTTTAGGATCAAACAAATTAGATCTCGCCGGTGCTATACTAGTTGCAGTTAATACAATCTTTGAGGCTGAAAGTTAAAGCTATGGAATGTAGCCCGCTGTAAAGTAGCAGGTGGATAAAGTTTATATTATGCCTTCTCGAAACTTTTTACTATCTTATTTTCCTTTTTCTTCATTTCTTGTCAAAAAATAAACTAAAAAGATGTACATGAATTGATTCTTATATATCGTAGTCCCTCACTTTTAATTTATGTGAACTTATTTCTTTTTTAATCCGTGCAAAAAAAAATGACATATTTTCTTATTTGGAAATAATTTATCTTTATGTAATGATTTACAGCCACACAAAATATATATGCCTCATTTTATACCACAAATTCAAAAGTCTTATATCTTTTATTAAACTCCGTGCTCATTCAAATAAGTTCACATAAATTGAAACGGAGGTATATTTCTTGTTCAAAACTAGACCAACTCTTTCAGACCAAGAATATTATATCAATCACTCAGCATCTCCGGGATCAATGGCGGTTTAACACAATAGGTGGCCTAAAGCAAAATTTTGTAAAGAGGCCTTAACTTTAAAAAAAAATCATATATATTTTTATAAAACTTATTTTATAGTTTTTTGAGATGCAAAATTATCAAGTATTAATAATTATTTTATAATCAACTTTTTTAACTGACAGTATAGCTAATCAATCACGTGGATAAATAATTCTCTTTTTTTAAAAATAAAAGTCTTTTAATTTTTACCTTAAAATATTAAATGTAATTTTGAAAATTAACCATAAAACATGCTTTTAATTTAAAAAATGAGTCCCCCAAATTTTGGGGTCTAAAGCCTTTGCTTTAGTTGCTTTGGCCTTGAGCCGACACTGTCTAGGATTGCTTGCAATAAATTTTCAAAGTATGGAAAATAAGCTGCAATCACAATAATATAAGAAAAATAATTTTATTGATAAATTTTGGTGGGTATAATTTTGTTTGTTCTTTCAATTCTTCTTTCTGTATTGTTCTCCATGATTCAAGCTTCAAGGGTTCAACAAACTTCCTTGGAATGTATTTTGATATCCATAAAAAGGAAGAGCACATCTTGATCACTTCATGTCCTTGAGGAAAGACAATTTTGATGTTTTTAATCTCTTCGTGAATATTTAGTAAATTTGTGGAATTTCGAGATGTTTTTTCGATGGAATATGTCCCCCTTTTATAGGCGCGACTTAAGGTTAGGACAAAGTAGCTTTCAAAAAATCCTTGATGGGCCCTACGGTTTCAAGATGAGCTCGTCTTATAGTATTTTAAATTTAAGATTTAGCCCAAATTCATACGGATTTTACTCATTAAAATTTCGGTATCTACAAGGATATATATTGTTTTTATTAAATTATCAATCTTGAGCTCTACCATAGACTGTTTCAATTGGGCATGCGCGTCAATGCCTGCATCATCGGTAGATATTAAAGATATAGTGTAAATAGATTTTAAGTCTTTTTGTAAAACATTTGAGTTAGACATTACTGTGTTTTAAGAGAAACTAAATTAAATTGCATCAAAAGCTATTTGCTAAACAACTAGTGCGTTGGCTGCGTAAGCTAGACAGCTCGACATCAAGAAAGAGTTAGGAAGAAAAAAACTATGTTATTCTTCAATATGAAACAATTGTTAACATAAGTGTCTTAATCTATGTCATTAATCAAAAAACACTTGGTTTAAGTTCATGACACGTGTTAATCATCCATGACAACTACACTAGACTTCTTTTTCTATATATGACAACTAACGTTAGACTTTGTAAATCCGAGGTCCATTTCCCTACCTAGTAGGAACATTGGAGAGATCAACATATGTCCAATTTAAAATTCCTAATATATATAATAAGAAGAGATATAAAGTGCAACGCATATCCTTTTGTCATCTTTAGGTGTAAAGTCCTTCTGATTATTGGTTTCTTAACTATAGGATTAATTTTAGTATAATCTTTATTAGAAAGAGACCTTTTTATTTAAATCTCTCTCCAACCCCCCACCCCACCCCACCCCCCGCAAACAACTGTTTAAGATCTAGGACTCATTTGAGAGTTGAGGACAAATTTCGATTTAGACACGTTGGGACCAAAGGACGAGTAGATTAGTCCAAAATTTGGTAGTCACTCATCTTCTTGCTTTAATTTAATCTTTAGCAGAATGATGGAAGTTCGGGAGCCGAAGAGGTAAGAAGACGAGGTGTCAACTTCTAAGAGAAGGACAATGTATGATATATGCTAGCAAACTTTGGTGCAAAATAGTTTGGATTAATCTTGTTCCGTTGGGGTTATCACTAACCATGGAAAATTAATGATGCGGATTCAGGATTTAAGTCATATGTGTTTAATCTTTAAGGTTCTTAGATGAAACCCGTTGTATTTTAAAATTATGGGTTCATATCTATTACTATTTTAATAGATATTTTACACATAAATTTATGTTTCGCATTGGAAGTACTGAATTCAGATGAACTCGTTGTACATCCATCTCTAAATAGTATATATTCACAAGCTGCTCTAGAAGTTATGTTATTATATTCGCTTTTAAGGTTCTTTGAGAGTCTCGGATCTTAAGGTTCTTTGAGAGTCTCGGATCTTAATATGAGAGTTATAAAAAAACATTTTTCTTTTTAACAACTCAAAGTGCCTGTTTATGCTGATGAATACTTCGCTTCTAAGTTCTAATCATGCATCCAACTTACTGCTGTACTCTAAAAGTATCATCCTTTGAAAGATGGGAACAATGAGTTTGGGTTACAAACCCAACGAGGCCCAAGCAATTTTGGATTGAAATAGTATGTGTTGAAGTAGTGGTATAACTCAAATGAATCAGGCATCTGCAGATTAGTTTAATATCAATTTTAATAGTTCTGAGCTTAAGTACTCCCTTAGTAGGATTTAACCGTGGAGGTTACTGAGTTATTAAGACAAAATTGACTAACACATTCTTTATATGATAGCTTCATCAGGTGAATTCACACATTCCATCAATTTAAAGCAGATTTTGGAAGGATTATAGGTAATACCAAACAAAACAAAAAACTGAATTATGCACCCCTTATAGTCATGTAACTTCACTAGCCATAAATCATTATGTCAAAACTGCAAGCAGAAAGCTGTATTGACCAAAATATGGACTATAGACGGCAGCGTGCAAAACTGGCAGTCGATTATGGTCAATATGAAGCTGTTTTTCAATATCTTGACTTCCCTCCATGTCCACCTCCTTTCCTTCCACCACGTTTCCCGCTATGAGCCAAAGCTTTGTTGGCTTCATGTTTTACTTGCATGTTCTCTGGGAGGGGCAGAATGTGATCAACACACTTCCTGAAGCTAAAGTCATCCACAGAACCATCCTCCCTAATGACAAAGAAGCAGCGACTTTTAAACTGAGGATGAAACCGGATTTGAAACGCACGAATTCCTGTACCAATCTTTCTGTCTGGCTCCAAATGACCCTTCTTGAGCAAGTCAAGCAAAACCAAGTGCTCATACTGCAACGGCGAACAAACAAAATATAATGACTTATAAACCATCTTAACATTTTCATACTCCATCAGTTGATTGAACATGTAAATCCATGAATGCTTACAACTAATAGTTCATATTCTTGTATGGTAATAATACTATAGTGATGACTTATATAACCCTACAGTTTTTCACTTCACAGTTTTTTTTAGATGCAAATAAAATAGCCAATGGAAGAGAGTTGGAGTCTGAGAAACAATAGCTTTGACGATTGAGGATCAGAAGAGAACCACAAATTGAGCAGTATGACAAAAAGACAGTAAAAGTTGGAAGGTACAAAAATAAAAGTCATTATGCATAATAAACAACAAATATTGATGATCATCTTGAGTCCATATGAAGGTATTCGAATACAACAATCCCATGTTTCAGATGAGAAACACAGTCTAGCAGCAAGAAAAGATATCAGAAAGCAAAGATACATTTTAAGTGATGAGCATCTAACCAATCAAAATAGATCACCCAAAGCCAAAACAGGTCAGCCTCTTTGAACTTAGGAGTTAGGATGCAATTGATAATCAATACTAAGACCATTAAAAAGAAGGCAAAAAATTATCCAAGCAATGGAATCTACAACACTTTACTCAATCATGGAGGTCATACAGCAATTTTACCATCCAAAACTCACTTCACATAATACAGCCATTGTTTACCAAATGCATTTGAGTTCCAATTACCAAGGACATAAAGAAATGAAAGGTGAGGTCCATGTAATAGTTATTGTGGAACTGCAGTTATTATGTTGGCCCATTAATTCAGCAAGAAATTAAGATATTCTCAAATTTTGCCTTTCAATATTTACTAAAACCATATACGTATGTGGGCCGAAATAGGAGAGGTGCAATTATGAAATCTCACAATGATTATTTCATGGTTCACATCTTACAAGAAACTGGTTGCTTAAGTCAATACTTGAGTCGATATTCATAGACATATACACTAACCAAAAAGAAATCTAGCATCATATCCACCTAAATGTCGGATGCTTTAGCCTTAAAGCAATTTTTTGCAGGCCTGAAGATAACTAATCACTCACAAATAAACAACTGACCCAATTTATGCTTCCAAGCCACACAAGAAACAACATAGTGCAATTTACTCACTGATCAAGACATATAATGCAGCTTAATGCTCTAAAGACACGCATTTTCAGACTACTCCATGTAAAATACCCTAAATTACTCCAAAGAAATCCCACATTTTTCAGCCAATATATGATAAACTAAAACAATTGACCCAAAAACACTGTAAAGACCAAATCTTGCTATACAGGGTAATCAAATAGTCAATCACCTATAAATTCTGTGACCCATTTCGTTCCAATACTCAAATATATTAGTACTAATTAAATGTCTTATTACCTTGTTGAGGTTGAGATTGGGAGACCAAGAGTGAAGAAGCTTATAAAAGTAATCAAACATCTCTACTGACGACCAGAAGTTCTTCGAACCCACGCTAGCCGGACCCGACCCGTTTTTCTTTTCTTCATCTACAGCCGTTTCGCTTCCGTCTAAATTCTCGAGCCTTTGTTCTTCCACAGACTTGTCCACCTTCAGCTTCTTTGTGGCGTCTTCATTCTCCGGCTCGTTTTTCTCCTCCTCCCTTGGCCGCTTCGAGCTGCCGTTCTCCGCCGCATCATCGGCAGTTTGAGCTTCGACATCCATATCCTGAGCCGGGGTTTCCTCTTTCTCCGCCTGTGCTACGGCTTCGGCGGCGGGGGCGGCTGCGACTTCAGGTTCTGTTTCTGCCATGGTAAAGCTGAGTAAGTTCAGGGGACCAAAGTGAAGCAGTGAGAAGGTGTAGGAAAAACCCTAGGGTTGGGTTTAGCCTTTTTAAATCCTGTAAACCGTGCTTTCGGCAAACCCGAAAGCCAACCCGAGATCCTAGCATTTTACACTCCCTAAGTAGCCATTCACATAATATTTGATTGAAATTTTAAAAAATAATAATTTGTTATAAAATAAAGACTATAAAAGAAATAAATTGAAGACAAGTATAGAGGGAGATTTATATTTATAAGAGTATAGCGCGTATTTCACTCTCCCTGATAAAAACCTTATTTCTAATATTTGAGTCTCCGCATTCCAATCTTGTATACCATCTTCTCAAAAGTTGAAGTTGGCAAAGACTTAGTGAATAAATCTGCCGGATTGTCACTTGAACGGATTTTTTGCACATCAATGTCATCATTTTTTTGAAGATCATGTGTGTAGAATAATTTTGGTAAAATGTGCTTCTTTCTATCTCCTTTTATAAATCCTCTATTTCATTGGGCTATGCATGCAACATTGTCTTCGTATAAAATTGTGGATCTTTTATCACATTCCAAACCACGTTTTTCTCGAATGAAATGAATCACCGATCTCAACTATACGCATTCCCTACTTGCTTCATGAATAGCTATTATCTCAGCATGATTTGAAGGAGTAGCAACAATAGATTGCTTTGTGGAGCGCCATGATATGATAGTACCTCCACATGTAAACACGTACCCGGTTTGAGATCGAGTTTTATGGAGATCAGATAAATAACCTGCATTTGCATAACCAGCAAGATCTCCACTACCTTTGTTAGCATAAAACAAACTCATATCAAGAGTTCCCTTTAAATATCGCAATATGCTTGAGAAGAGTTATATCTTGCTAGTAAATTAACAGAAAATGCTATGTCAGGCCTTGTAGCATTAGCAAGATACATAAGTGCAGCAATTGCATTGAGATAGGGTGTTTCAGGACCAAGGAGTTCCTCATCCTCTTCTGGAGGTCGGAACAAGTCCTTATTTACCTCGAGTGATCGAACAATCTGGTGTACTCAATGAGTGCGCTTTGTCCATGTAAAAGCGGTTTAAGGCCCTTTATGTATAGGCAGATTGATGGATAAAGATCCCGTCTGCTAAATGTTGAATTTGCAGACCAAGACAAAGTTTTGTCTTTCCAAGATCTTTCATCTCAAATTCTTTCTTAAGATATTCAATTGCCTTTTGGAGCTCTTCTGGAGTTCCAACAAGATTTATGTCATCAACATAAACAGCAAGTATAACAAATTCTGATGCCATTTCCTTTATAAAAATACATGGATAAATAACACCATTTATGTAACCTTCTTTCAATAAATATTCACTAAGGCGATTATACCACATGCGCCCAGATTGCTTTAAACTGTACAAAGATCTTTGTAATCTGATTGAATACATTTCCCAATATTTTGAATTTGCTTCAGGCATTTTAAATCCTTCAGGGATCTTCATATAGAATTAATCAAATGAGTCATATAGGTTATGACTTACATTTAAATTGCATGATATCTTCAGGTTTCTGGACTACAGGTCTGATCCTCACAATCTTTTACAATATTGTGCACTATATTGTATCAAATATATTGTCGACGATCATTTCGTATCAGTTCGTAAGCGACATAACTTGTTGAGATCTCATCACTTTCTTTATTTTCAGGTACCTGAATTTCTTCTGGAGTTTCATGAAATGTTATGTCGTGGGCTCTTCCAGGGCTTATTTCCTCCTTATTATGATCATTTTGATCATTTGCTCCTATTCTTTTTAAGGATTGTTACCTTTGGAACCGATTGGTCTACCACGCTTCATGCGTACAGTAAACTCTATCCTTTAGGGACTTTAATTTTAATAGAAGCATTTGCAACTGAAATATGATATTTAATTTTGGATCAGCAAATGCTTCTGGCATTTGACTTGAATTATCTTCTAAGCAAGTTCGATTCATATAGCATATTTTTCAGATATTTTATTCCACCCCTACATGTTAAAAAAACTAACTCATATCCCCAATCTTCTTTGGAAAACATATCTTTGTGCATTGTGGTAGAGAAATTAATCATATACCACACATCAAAAGTTATTAGATAATAAAAATATTTGATTTCTGATCCTAAACCAATTGTGAGGGGATGACTTATCATATTTTGTTGGTCTGATGCATACAAGTATTGTTGTATGCAATTTAGAAAATCTTAGACCAACACATGAGGCTTTGTTCTCATAATCAATAGTTTAGCCATTAATAGAAGGTATTCAATGCTAAACTAGCTTGGATATAAACCAACATCATCAAGATGAACTATCTTGATTTCATAATCTGAAAATTATGCTCGTAATTGAGAAAGACAATTTCAAATGCCAAATTGCAGGTTGACAATAAACATACATGTAACCATCTTATATATGCATCTATGAGTGGTTCACATGATAGGTGAATGGGACCATATTCACCTTTTATATATTCTAAAATTCGGAGATTTTAGTCCCAACTTTAGCTGGTATAATCAAGTTATTATGAGAACAAGCAACACAAGAGAATTCTTGAAGAATCTTCTATATATGCTTATCTGAATTCTCAAATAGCTCATTTAAAAATGGCAAATGAATACTTCAAGTTTATCATGGCATGTGCTATCTCTAAGTAAACTTCTGGTTTACTATGGCATAAACTTTTGTATTAGTAAACTTCTGATTTACTTTGGCTACTTTTGTATCAGTAAATTTCTGATTTACTGTGACTGCTTTTGCATTAGTAAACTTCTGGTATATTGTGATACATGATGTAGTACAAATTTAAAGAATAATGCAGGTAACTTCTCACATACATATTTACCCCATATGATTGTGAAAACATGAAGATTTTCAATCTTTCAATCATTTGTAGTCTCAGTATCATAACATATGTTTTGACCACAATGATAAATAAGCTATTCGGGAGCTTTCCATTTATTGTCTACAATCAAATATTATTCAAACACTACTTGTGTCATGTGTCTTCTAGATAAACAGTTAGCTCTTCAGGAGCTTTTGTTGTACTACCAAATATTGCTCAGACACTTCTGGTGTCATGAGAGAAAATCATAATCAAATGAATAATATAAAGCTAATTCTAAATTTATAAATGACGAAAATTAAGAATTTTAATATTTCTACTATTAACTTTGTGACAAATATCTCCTTCAAGGAGAAATATTATTAACATCTGAATATTTTATATCAATACGGCAACCACATAGTCATTGCATCTTTTAAAGAAAGATACACGAGTTGTTATTTTTTTCGGGGAACTCAATAACTAACCATAATATATTAATGTGGTTGTAGTAGAAAGCATTCTACAAGAATGCTTTTGCCTTAGAATGATACTTAATAAAATTATCCAATTTGTTTTACGGACAACAGGTACGTGCGGCAATGATCTTTATGCCACAAAAATAATATTTATATCCTCTGTTATTCTAGCTCTTCCGGAGGTGAGCTGTAGTATTTCTTCATTCACTCCAGGAAATGAAAATGTGCTTCAAAAATAACTTTGAATAGTTCATTATTTTATTTACGCACAAAAAGACACAATTTCATAATATTTTCCTGCTTCGAGAGAAAATTTCAATTGTGTTACTTCTTCAGGAGCAAATTAAAATACAAAAAATTGGGTATATATTCTCTCAATCATATTACCTCTTCTGGAGGTGAATCGCAATATATTTACATCAATAACGCGCTCATATTTACGGCTTTATTAATATTATCACATTCACTTCAGGGAATTGATTAATATTTATAAAAATTCTCATCCTTCAGGAAATCGAACATAATTATCTGAACACGCATTAATCACATCAATGCTTCAACCTCTTTTAAAATATTTACTACTTCAGGAGCAAATTGAGGCGTGCATGTAACATAGAGAATATTTCTCTAGCTTATCTTCACTGTAACCATAGCAAGCCTAAATTATCACTTCTGGTGGTTATAGGCACATACCACTTCTGGTGGTTAACAAAATTTAGTTACAATGAGATATACGAAACACAATCATTTATGGTGGTTGTATATATTTTTTTTGCAGACTCTACCAGAGTTTAAGTGGACCTTTTATTGTTATCCACATCACAATTCAAATACGCTTCATTAGACAAGTAATGATATAATATTAAAGGACATGGCTGCCAAAGCGTAAATGAAACCTGGAAAATTAATTAGAAAAGTAAATAGTGATGGCTATATAAATGTTGGTGCTATAGTCCTTGTACGGGTACCATCCTTCTTAATCATTAGCCATATGTATTGATTGCAGCTCTATCTCAAGATGAAATATTGCTCACATGGATAAAATAAAATTATTAAAGCATCATAACATTTGTAGTTAATAATAGCTGTCCATACAGAAAATACTTAACATGTGAAAGCAAGATTAGAAATGAACCTTGTTCAAAGTTATGAGATTTCTAGGTACATCTACCTAAGGCAGCTTTGACTTCCATCGTCTTTTGCTTCAAATTATCTCAAGTTAGAGATAACTATACATTCAAACATAGAGACTCGTGCTGATAACGTGTTATAAAATAAAGACTATAAAAGAAATAACTGAAGACAAGTATAGAGAGAGATTGACATTTTATTCAACTTTCAGAGTGATATATATAATGAACTGAAAACTCCTCTATTTATAGAAGAAAAGAAGCAGCTGCGAGGCTTTTCAGGAAGCAATTGTGAAGCTTTTCAGGAAGCAGCTGCGAGGCTTTTCTTCAACTGCTTGTAAGCTGTCTGCATGAACTGCTCGCAACCTACTTGTTTAATAAGAAGCTGTTGCAAATCATTTCATTGAGTTGCTTGCAACCTGCATGCATCAGCTGCTTGTAGATAAATTTCAACAGAGTACTAAATGGATAATCTTCTTCAGGAAGATTATCTATAGCGGAGTAATAAATGGACATCCACAAATAATAGTTTCATAACATACTTATAATATTTGAAGTCGAATAAAATTAATACTTAAAATTAAAGTTATATATGAACATGGATTTCACTTTTAAAAAATTATTATTTTATGATAATAATTATTATTTCATTTGAAATACTCACTTCACATATTGTATCTTTAGGAAAAATACAATTAAAGTTTTTGAGCAACAATAAAATTGTATAATCAATATACATATGTAGGAGGATGATAAAGTTAAATGTTTTTCAGATATACAACAACAACAATAAATAATTAAGTGGGAAATCTGTATTTAGTTATGAGATATCTTATTGCTAGAACCTAGTATGTAGTAGTAGTATTACTATTAGGTAAGCAAATTTCGGTCCACTAAGGTTCGTTTGGTTTGTCGTATAAAAAAAAATTAACCTTAGTATAAAATTTTGCATTATTATTACTACAATCGTCATCTACATATGATAAAGTACAAAAAGTGTTACAGGTAAATACGAAAATGGCAACAGAACAGAGTCAGACACAAAAATAACGTCATTCATATATGCGTTATGGAGTTTTGAAATATTAAGTTATCCGCACAAATCAAAAGAAATATTAAAAAGAAAAAAGAAAGAGAATGAAACCAAATAGACAGAAAGTTAATGAATACGTCCAACAAGAGGTAGAAGCCGAGCTACAAATTCGGTCAAACACAATAATTTTTATATAAATATATAAACAGTATATTTATATTAAGAGATGTATGCTTTATGGAAATCATGTAGAAATGGCAATGCCCCGTTCTTTTCTTTTTTGGTTCTTTTCAACCAACCCCATTTTCCCTTGCTTTTTAGTAAAATCACATCACTCTTTTTAAAAGCCAAAGTTACTGAACTTTTCCACCTTTTGCTTCCCCTTCATGAGAGTTACTAAAGACTTTCTACAAAAAGAATTTTAGGCGATAATAGATTTATACACTCGATATTTGCACCAAATAAACAAGATAAGACTTAACTTTTGTAAATTTTGTTACTTAGCGGCGAATGCAATATAAATATTATGGGTTCACTTAAATCTAATAGCTTTAACTCAAATATGTACATGTGTAAAAATATTCAATAAAAAAGTATAAATAATAAATTTCAACTCAGTAAATCAAAATGGAATATGATAGAATTTTGATCTTGAACTTATAAAATTAGAATCTTGAATCTACCTTTATTATCACTTAACATAGTTAATCAAATGAGATATATTTTTATATGATTTTGCCTTTATCCATTACTAGTATTAGCACCTGCGCGGATGCGCGGACGCTAACCATGTTAAATATTTGAGTTATTTGGATTATATATAAAAAATCTTAAAATTTAAACCTTCTCGATAAATATAGATAATAATTTGATATTAATTAAGAAACACTACATGAAAAGATTAAATATTTTTCAAATCTCCTAGTTATAATTCTATTTTTCTTTTCTTTTTTTGTACCATTCTCGTTGGTGTTATTGGATCCTAAAAATAGTCAGGAATCAAAATAATAACTCATATTTACGGCAAAACAATCAAAGGTTGAGACTGTGAATGACTCTTTGGATACGACTGACTCTTTTACTATTACTTGAACTATTATTTGGTGTGTTGATATCTTTCAAAAAATATTTCTATTTTAAAATTTCAGTTTCTAAAACTTTATTTTTCAATATTAATTATTTTTATAATAATATAAGTGAAAATATTATTCTTAATTCAAAATTCATTTTAGTCGGCTATCTAAAAATTTAAAAAATTCTTTAGTCAGTGAATTTTTTTTCCAGTATGACTCTATTTTGATATTTGACATTAACCATGTTAAATATCTGAGTTATCTGAATTATATATAAATAACCTTAAAATTTAAACCTTCTAGATAATTATAGATAATCGTTAGATATTAATTAAGAAATACTACATGAAAAAAGACTAATAATTTTCTCAAATCTCGTAGTGATAATTTTATTTTTGCATTATTCTCATTGGTGTCATTGGAACCTAAAAATAGCCATAAAGCAAAATAATAACTCGTATTTATGGCAAAACACAAAGGTCAAAAGATAAGAATAAATATAAGTTCCTGTTATAAAATAAAAACTGTAAAGTAAAGACAAGTATAGAGAGAAACTGATATATTATTCAAACTTCAAACTTATGTACATAATGAACTGAAAACTGCTCTATTTATAAAAGAAATGAAGTTGTTGTGTAAGCTGCTACTTCAAGCTGCTATTGCAAGCTGCTACTGCAAGCTGCTATTGTACCAGATATAGATAATCTTCTACCGAGGGTAATGTTTATTTATAACGGAGTACCAAAATGATAAGCTTCTTCAGGAGGCTTGTTTTCAAAAGAGTACTAAATAGATAAGCATATTTACGGCGGAGTCTCATATAGATAAACTTCTTCAGAGAGCTTATTTACAACGGAGTAAATGAACATCCATAATATAATATATTTATAACACTCCCCCTTGGATGTTCATTAAAAGATAATGTGCTTTATTAAAACCTTACTAGGAAAAATCCTGTGGGGAAAAGAATCCTAGTGAAGGAAAAAGATTACACGTATTTAGTAATACGCATTGCTAGCTGCCTCGTTAAAAAAAGCCTTATAAGGAAAACCCTGTGGGAAAAAATCTTAGTAAGAAAAAAAGAGTACATCGCGTATTTTACTCCCCCTCATGAAAACCTTGTTTCAAATATTTGAGTCCTCGCATTCCAATCCTGTATACCATCTTCTCAAAAGTTGAAGTTGACAAAGATTTAGTGAATAAATCTGCCGGATTGTCACTTGAACGAATTTGTTGCACATCAATGTCACCATTTTTCTGAAGATCGTGTGTGTAGAATAATTTTGGTGAAATGTACTTCGTTCTATCTTCTTTTATAAATTCTCCCTTTAATTGGGCTATGCATGCAACATTGTCTTCGTATAAAATTGTGGATCTTTTATCACATTCTAAACCATATTTTTCTTGAATAAAATGAATCACTGATCTCAACCATACGCATTCCCTACTTGCTTCATGAATAGCTACTATCTCAGCATGATTTGAAGAAGTAGCAACAATTGATTGCTTTGTGGAGCGCCATGACATGATAGTACCTTCACATGTAAACACGTACTCGGTTTGAGATCGAGCTTTATGGGGATCAGATAAATAACCTGCATCTGCATAACCAACAAGATTTGCACTACTTTTTTTAGCATAAAACAAATCCATGTAAAGAGTTCCCTTTAAATATCGCAAAATATGCTTAATCCCATTCCAATGTCTCCGTGTAGGAGAAGAGCTATATCTTACTAGTAAATTAACAGAAAATGCTATGTCAGGCCTTGTAGCATTAGCAAGATACATAAGTGCACCAATTACACTGAGATATGGTGTTTTAGGACCAAGGAGTTCCTCTTCCTCTTCTGGAGGTCGGAACAGGTCCTCATTCACTTCAAGTGATTGAACAACCATTGATGTACTCAATGGGTGCGCTTTGTGCATGTAAAAGCATTTTAAGACCCTTTCTGTATATGCAGATTGATGGATAAAGATCTCGTCTGCTAAATGTTGAATTTGGAGACCAAAATAAAGTTTTATCTTTCTAAGATCTTTCATCTCAAATTCTTTCTTAAGATATTCAATTGCCTTTTGGAGCTCTTCTGGAGTTCCAACAAGATTTATGTCATCAACATAAACAGCAAGTATAACAAATTCGGATGCCACTTTCTTTATAAAAAATACATGGACAAATAACAATATTTATGTAACCCTCTTTCAGCAAATATTCACTGAATCAATTATATCATATGCGCCCAGATTGCTTTAAACCGTACAAAGATCTTTGTAATCTGATTGAGTACATTTCCCGAGATTTTGAATATGCTTTAGGCATTTTTAATCCTTCAGGGATTTTCATATAAATTTTATTATCAAGTGACTCGTACAGGTAAGCTGTAACCACATCCATTAGATGTATTTCAAGCCTTTCACGTAAGGCTAAACTGATGAGATATCGAAATATTATGGCATCCATAACGGGTGAATATGTTTCTTCATAATCGACTCGAGGTCGTTGTGAGAATCCTTGTGCGACAAAGCGAGCCCTGTATCTTTCAACTTCATTTTTGTCATTCCTTTTTCGCACAAAAAATCATTTATGACCAACTGGTTTTATACCAGCTGGTGTTTGGACTACTGGCCCAAAGACCTCTCTTTTAGCAAGTGCGTTCAATTCTGATTGAATTGCCCTTTGCCATTTTGGCCAATCAGATCTTTGTCGACATTCTTCGACAGACCGGGGTTCAAAATCCTCACTATCTTCCATAATGTTAAGTGCAACATTATCTGCAAAAATATTATCCACCACTATTTCAGATCGATTTAAATTAATCTCATCACCAGTAGAACTTAATAAAAGTTTCTCGCTCACTTGAGTCTTGGGTTCATTGATTTCTTCAGGAATCTCAGAACTAATCAGATCTTGAGTCTCTCTAGGAGATCCCTTCATAGTATCGTTATCATTTATCGATTTTCTTTTTCGAGGATTTCGATCCTTAGAACCCAAAGGCCTACCACGCTTCAGGCGTGCTTTAGGTTTACTAGGTCTCATGCTAGTAGATGGTCCTGCTGAGACATCTATTTGGATAGGCACATTCTCTGCAGGGATATGTGACTTAGTTATCCTATTTAAATCAGTAAATGCGTCTGGCATTTGATTTGCTATATTTTGTAAATGGATGATCTTCTGGACCTCCTGATTACATATAGGGGTACGTGGATCAAAATGAGATAACGATGAAATTTTCCACACAATTTCTCTTTTGATTTCCTTTATCTCTCCCCCTAATTGTGGAAAATTTGTTTCATCAAGCCGACAATCTGCAAATCGAGCAGTAAATAAATCTTCCGTCAATGGTTCAAGATTGTGAATAATAGAGGGTGATTCAAACCCAACATATATTCCTAACCTTCTCTATGGGTCTATCTTACTGCGTTGTGGTGGTGCTACTGGCACATATACAGCACATCCAAAAATTCGTAGATGTGCAATATCTGATTCATAACCAAAAACTAATTGTGACGGAGAATATTTATTATAATGTGTCGGTTTGAGACGGATAAGTGATGTTACATGCAAGATAGCATGACCCTAGACAGTAGTGGGCAATTTTATTTTCATAAGTAGTGGTCTTGCTATTAATTGCAGGCGTTTAATAAATGACTCTGCAAGGCCATTTTGAGTATGAACATAAGCTACATAATATTCAACTTTTATCCCAACTGATAGACAGTAATCATCAAAAGCTTGAGATGAGAATTCTCCAGCATTATCAAGGCGAATAGCCTTTATAGGATAATTTGGGAATTGTTCCCTTAATCGAATTATTTGGGCTAATAGCTTTGCAAACGCCAGGTTGCGAGATGATAGTAGGCACACATGAGACCATCTTGAAGATGCATCTATTAGGACCATAAAATATCTAAACAGCCGACTTGATGGGTGAATAGGTCCACATATATCCCCATGTATACGTTCTAAAAAGGCAGGGGATTCAATGCCAACCTTCATTGGTGATGGTCTAGTGATCATTTTGCCTTTGATAACAAACATCACAAGAAAATTCATTATTTGTAAGAATCTTCAGGTTCTTTAATGGATGCCCACTCGAATTTTCAGTAATTCGTCTCATCATTATTGATCCAGGATGGCCCAAACGGCCCTGCCAAAGCACAAAAATATTTGAATCAGTAAACTTCTGGTTTACGATAGAGTGTGCTTCAACTGTACTAATATTTGAATAGTATAAGCCAGAAGATAAAGTTGGTAACTTTTCTACAATGCACTTCTGGACAGAAACATTCTCTGTAATACAAAGATATTCCATATTCATTTCATCAGTCATCTCAACATGATACCCATTTCGGCGGATATCTATAAAACTCAACAAGTATCTTCGGGACTTGGAGGAAAATAATGCATTGTCTATTATAAGTTTTGTTCCCTTAGACAGAAATATAATGGCTCTTCCAAAGCCTTCAATCAAACTTATATTACTAGAAATTGTTGAAATATTTGCCTTTTCCTTATGCAAATAAGAAAAGTATTTCTGATCCTTGAATATGGCATGAGTTGTTCCACTATCAATTACACAAATATCTTCATGATTGGTCTTTGATCCAAACATAATTTTAGGATTATCCATATTCTTCAAAATGACATAAATAAAATATGTTATAGTAAACATCATTATCAAAGCATAACTTTTATTTATGTATAACAATTACATAATTATACTATCTATTACAAACAACCAAAATTAAAATATTTACATTTCTACAGATTCACCGCCGATCATATGACTTGTTTCTCATTCTGGGAGTGCAAAGTAATCAGCTACATCCAAATGCATAAAGTCTAAATTATCTTCAGAAATAAAATTTGCTCCAATATTTTTCTCTGCCTTCTTCAGGGAGGCTTGATAAAGCTCAACCAGGTACTTTGGCGTACGACAGGTACGTGACCAGTGCCCTTTTTCTCCACATCTATAGCATGCATTTTCTGGCTTTGCTGCTTGCACCGCTTCATGCTTTTGTTCCTTTCTTTTTCACTGCTGGTGGTGAGGAGGGTTCTTTGGTGCATTATTATTACTATGATTAGAGTTTCTTCCCCGACCACGGCCATGACCACGACTGGGGTCACGTCCTCTTCCACGCTTAGCTTGGTGGAAGTTCGTCTCATTTACTTCAGGGAATGGACAAGAACCAGTAGGTCGACTTTCATGATTTTTTATTAATAGCCCATTATGTTGCTCAACTACAAGAAGATGTGAGATAAGTTGAGAATACTTTTTGAATCCCATCTCTCGATATTGCTGGTGCAGGAGCATATTCGAGGCATGAAAAGTGGTGAAAGTTTTCTCCAACATATCATGATCAGTAATATTATCACCACATAGTTTCAATTGGGAAATAATTATGAACATAGCAGAATTATACTCACTGATAGATTTAAAATCTTGTAGCCTTAGATGAGTCCAATCATAATGTGCCTGTGGAAGAACGACCATCTCCAGGTAGTCATATATATCTTTCAAATTATTTCACAGTATGACTGGATCTTTAAGAGTGAGATATTCCATTTTCAAACCTTCATCAAGGTGATGTCGTAGGAATATCATTGCTTTGGTACGGTCTTTGTTTGATATTTGACTTTTGTCCTTGATGGTGTCTGCCAGACCCATCGCATCAAGACGAATTCCAGCATCAAGCACCTAAGGCATGTAGCTTTTGCCCGATAGATCCAGGGTTACAAATTCGAAGTTTAAAAAGATTTGACATTATTTAGAAAAAGAAAGTTCGTACCTCTGATACTTTCAAAGTATTTGTTCGAGATGGCAGAGTCTCGTGCTGATAACGTGTTATAAAATAAAAACTGTAAAGTAAAGACAAGTATAGAGAGAAACTAATATATTATTCAAATTTCAAACATATATACATAATGAACTGAAAACTCCTCTATTTATAGAAGAAAGAAAGCTGCTACTGCAAGCTGCTTGTAAGTTTCTTGTAAGCTGTTACTGTACCAATAATCTTCTACCGGGGTAATGTTTATCCATAATGGAGTACCAAAATGATAAACTTTTTCAGGAGGCTTATTTCCAATAGAGTACTAAATAGATAAATATATTTACGGCGAAATCTCGTATGGATAAACTTTTTCAGAAAGCTTATTTATAACGGAGTAAATGAACATCTATAATATAATATATTTATAACAGTTACCGTACACTATTGGCTTTTTTGCTTCGGGCGAACGTTACTAAAAGAAGATTTGTGAAGCAAGGACAAGGTATGTAATCTTAACCCTCACATGTAACATCCGTAAACTTCGACACAATCAATAAAGTAGAAAAGACTTGTACATAATCTACAGTGCTATAACTACATTTCCTTTTAATCCATTTTATCAATCATCAATTTCTAAGCAACCCCACAAGGAAAAAGTGTTATTGCAACTCTTCTTCATCTGAAAAAGACCCTGCATATATTCATTAGCTTCTAAGTTTTGCCCTCAGAAAGCAAAACCCATCAAAAATTGAATATCCAGGTAGCTCAAATTCTTATCTTTTTCATCTGTTTTTATCCTAAATTTCCTCAAGATTGTAACTTTTTCGTTTTGGGTTTAAGATTTTACATTTGAGTGAATTAATTCAGGTACCTCAAATTGTTCTAATTTACACTCTTTAATATAATTCCTAGTCAAGATTGTAACTTTTTGTTTTGGGTTTATGATTTTTATGTTCGGGTGAGTTAATTGGTCCAGAATTTCTTGATTCTTACTTTTTAATTCCCTTTATTGCGATTAATCGAAACTGATTGTAAAAGATATTTTTTTTTTCATCCTTTGATCTACAAACCTTGAAGTTTCAAGCTTGGTTACAAATTTATGGTCTTGGTTTTGTCAAAGATTGTTAAAGAGTTTGTTCCAAAATTTGAATTGAGTTTTGGGCTTTCTTTTACAGG